>NC_057839.1:65642500-66011875 GCF_910594005.1 Cervus elaphus
GCGAAGAACTATCTCCTTGGAAAAGACCCTGATGCTGGGCAAGACTGAAGGCAGGAGGAGAAGGGGACCACAGAGGATGAGATGGTTGGATGGCATCACTAACGCGATGGACATGAGTTTCAGTAAACTCTGGGAATTGGTGATGGACAGGGAGGCCTGGTGTGCTGCAGCCCATGGGGTCGCAAAGAGTCGGACACGACCGAGCGACTGAACTGAACTGAATAGGCCCTGGAGGCCCAGGACTTCTCCGTGAGGGACCCCGGGAGCCCAGTTTAAGTCTTCACCTTGACTTTCTGTGAATCTACCTCGTGTCCAGCTCTGCACACAGCCTCTCTCTCTTCTCATCCTCCTCCAAACACCTGCCCCAGGCTGGGCTCAGGCGACAGAGGACCGGATGCTGGAGGACTGGCTCTTGGTGAAGAACTGAGAACACTACCATGTTCTCTATATGATGCTCACATTTTGGCTTCTATCTTAAATTAACACTTGGTAAATAATTCTCAGAAATGCCTTAAAGCAAACAACATAGACAACGGAAATTAAGCAGCTATCTACAAATGCAAGGAACCACTTTCAGCTTATTTTAAGATTGTTTTAGACATAAATCCAGTTGGATTAGCTCCATAAAAATGCGATTTTAACAAACTAATGTTGAGTTTTTTTGTCCAGAAAATAAATGTAAGAAAAAAATTAGATAAGATTGAAGAGCTTGCTTAAACAATGTTGAAAAGGAAGGGGAAAATTAATGAAATGGCATTCAGATACGTTTTATAATTTACTCTTAAACGATCCATTGAAATAACTGGGAATGTTATGTTCTTTGAGTAATTTTATTAATATTAATCCACTTTTCTGGTAGCTGATAAAAGCACACCATACGAACACTACCTAAAGCAAGATGCTCTTTGCATATGAAACATGCAGTTTAATAGCGGAGAAGCATCCAAAACTTTCAAGTCAACTGCTGGACCTCAAACTCCTTATTCAACTTGGATTCAAAATCATGAAATTCACAAAAAATGAGATGTCTGAGCCTCAGTTATCCACTACTCAATACTATCAAACTACAGAATAAAAAAAAAAAAAATCTTGTTTTAAAGTACCATACATTTAAAAGTTAAATAGAATTATCTATCAACTTTCAAAATAATTATTTTTTAAAAATCATGCTAATAGATACTTATATTTATGAAGGTTTGACCACAGCTGAAAGCTTCTATCAGGACAACTATGCACCTACCCACTGTAATTTAAGACATCAACACCTTATCAACAACAATGTCAGTGACATCTTAGATATAGTGAACTCAACAATCCCTTCCAGGACAGTTAAAAAAAAAACCAAACAAACTCCTGGTCTAGACATCCCCACAACATTCATCATCCAATCCAGTCTCACCCAAGTAATTTTCCACCATTTCATTCATAACACTCCAGAGTTTGGTTGGCTAATTTCTCCCTGAATATATGCTCCTATTGCATTTTGTGGTTTTGTTTTATTCTTCCTTCCTGTTTAAGATTTTCTCTTGCCCTTCAACTGAAAGGGGTTGAGACGAGTCCTTTGCAATGAGGCTGCTGTGAAGTTAAGAGGATTACTGTTCAGAAAGGGCTTGGAATATGCCTGGCACGAAGAATGCCCTGCACATTACTCTTGAAGATCAGAAATCTCTTGGACTAGTTCAAACCTGCATACATAGTTCTAGTCTCCAAATTAGCACTTGCTTCATTGTCAGTAATGCCCACTTGTCATTTAATTAGTCTCTTTCACTTACATTGGCTCCCCAGTTATAGCTGAAATTACCTTGGCAGAGGGAGGGAGAAGTATGTAGAGATAATGCATTTTATTTATATACCATTTGCAATTCTACATGTTTTTTACACTTATGAAGTGATTAGTCATTGTGTGTTTGTGGATGACTGTAAGTATATAAATAAAATCAGTGGTCAAATTTAGGTGTCAGAGTGAAACAATAGGGCAGAATTTATCTCACAATACCTAATACAATAGACCAGTATTTACAAGAGCAACAAGGAAAACTCATCAGGTGCAGCAACAACACAAAATAGGGCATGGCACAGCAACCTAACCCCAGGAACAAGCGGCTGAGAAGAGAAAGAAGATTCTCAAGCTGAGCATGAAGTGGGCTATGCTTGGCTTAACCTCTGCTCGCCGTCTCAAGCAGCCTCCCCAAACGGACGAAAATGGACAAATGGAGAATTTGGGGCTTCCCTGGTGGCTCAGAGGGTAAAGCATCTGCCTGGAATGCAGGAGACTAGAGTTTGATCCCTGAGTTGGGAAGATCCCCCGGAAGAGGAAATGGCAACCCACTCCAGTATTCTTGGCTGGAGAACCCCATGGACAGAGGATCCTGATGGGCTACAGTCCATGGGGTGGCAGAGAGTTGGACACAGCTGAGCAACTGAGACTTTCACTTGTCACCAGAAAATTCTTACTAATCCCGAGAAACCTGGAGAGAGGCAAGCTCGAAGGCACTCTCCATTTCTGACTGAGGGACGATGGAGACCACCGCATGGGAGAAGCAATATGGCCCACGAGTTGCTTTAAAGGTGCTCCTGCTCGATCCCAAATATATTAGGAAAAAACACATCCCTACTGCCACTGATACTCTGGAAGAGAAGGGAAGTGTGGCAGGGTCTCTATACCTCTACACCAGTGGTTGCCAGGGGGATGATTCTGTACCACCCAGGGGGCATCACACAGAGCCTGCAGAGGTTGTCGGCTGTCACACCTGGAGGATGCTATGGGCACGTGGTGGGTAGAGGGCAGGGATGTTGGTCAGCATCCTACAGGGCACAGGGCAGGCCCACTACAGAGGAGGATCAGCTCTAGGTGTCAACAGAGCTGAGACTGAGAATATCTGCTCTAGGCATCCCGTTTTACCACCTGTCAGGTTCACTGCCTGTGCTTAAAACTTAAAACTGCCTGTGCTCTGCTGGAGAATGTGATAAAATAATTGGGTCAGTAAAATCATAATTCTTGTCCTCTGGGTGTTGGAACTTATGAATCTTGGAGAATCACTTTGTGTTAGTGTCACAAACTTGTTCATGTCTGACTCATTGTGACCCCGTGGACTGCAGCACGCCAGGCTCCTCTGCCCTTCACTATCTCCCTGAGTTTGCTCAAACTCACATCCATCGAGTCAGTGGTGCCATCCAACCATCTCATCCTCTGTTGTCCCCTTCTCCTCTTGCAGTCTATCTTTCCCAGCATCAGGGTCTTTTCCAATGAGTCGGCTTTTCCTATCAGATGGCCAAAGTATTGGAGTTTCAGCTTCAGCATCAGTCCTTCCAGTGAACACCCAGGACTGATCTCCTTTAGGATGGACTGGTTGGATCTCCTTGCAGTCCAAGGGACTCTCAGGAGTCTTCTCCAACACCACAGTTCAAAAGCATCAATTCTTCAGTGCTCAGCTTTCTTTATGGTCCAACTGTCACATCTTTTCAGGACTATTCGGAAAACCATAGCTTTGCTACAAGCATGTGTGGGCTGCGCTGTGCTGAGCAAGACAAGGCATGTGCATCCCTCCAAGTCATGTGTCCCTGCCAAGGTGGCCATGTGAGGTGGTCTAGTGTTCTAGGGCTGTTGTGAGAAAGCACCACAGATGGGGGCTTAAACAACAGAAATGTACCTCCTCAGAGTTCTGGAGGATGAAGCCCAAGATTAAAGTGTTGGCAGTGTTGGTTTCTCCTGAGACCTTACTCCTCAGCCTGCAGATGGCTGCGGTCAACTTGTGTCTTCATATGGTCTTCTCTATGTGTGTCTGTGTCCTTATCTCTTCTTATAGAGACATCAGTCAGACTGGATTAGGGTCACTCTAATGGGCTTCCCTGGTAGCTCAGTTGGTAAAGAATCTGCCTGCAGTGCAGGAGTTCTGGGTTCAATTCCTGGGTCAGGAAGATCCCCTGGAGAAGGAAATGGCAACCGACTCCAGCATTCTTGCCTGAAGAATTCCATGGACAGAGAAGCCCGGCAGGCTATAGTCCATAGGGTCACAAGAGTCAGATACGACTTAGCGACTAAAGCACCACCAAGTATTCAGGGGCTTCCCTGGTGGCTCAGAGGGTAAAGTGTCTGCCTGCAATGTGGGAGACCCGGGTTTGATCCCTGGGTTGGGAAGATCCCCTGGAGAAGGAACTGGCAACCCACTCCGGTACTCTTGCCTGGAAAATCCCATGGATGGAGAAATAACCCTGGTGGGCTACAGTCCATGGGGTTGCACAGAGTCGGACATGACTGAGCGACTTCACTGTCACTTAATGACCTTATTTTAATGTAATTTGCTCTTTAAAGACCCTGTCTGTAAATGCACTCACATTCTGAGGTGCTGGGAGTTAGGGCTACAACACATGATTCTGGGGGAATTAAATTCGGTCCCTCACCCAGGCCTTCATCAGCAGCCCCGAGAAGGAGGCGGGCGGGATGCAGCACCCGCACGTGGCTCTGCTGGGACCCACGAGCAGCAGACATGCCCCGCTCTGCCTTGTTCTTCCCCGCCTCTTCATCTCTGGTGCCTCGCTGACTCCTTGCCTAAATATTCTGCAGCCTCCTTCAATGTTCTCTGATCTCTCCTCTGACTTTCCTAGCCCCCACCCTGCAGCCTCCTCTGGGCCCCTGTCACCCAGGGGCACCCACACTGCTAAGCAGCAGAAGTGGCCACGGGCGGGGCAGCTGCTGAGGCTGGTCATTTGGCAAGAGGCCATCTCCTCTCTTGGCTCCAGAATCACCAATGGTGACTGCAGCCATGAGATTAAAAGATGCTTGCTCCTGGAAGGAAAGCTGCGACAAACTTAATGTGTTAAAGGCAGAGACATCACTTTGCCAACAAAGGTTTGTACAGTCAAAGCTACGGTTTTTCCAGAAGTCATGTATGGATGTGAGAGTTGGACCTTACAGAAGGTTGAGCACTGAAGAACTGATGCTTTCGAATTGTGGTGCTGGAGACTCTTGAGAGTCCCTTGGGCTGCGAGGAGATCCAACCAGTCCATCCTAAAGGAAATCAGTCCTGAATATTCATTGGAAGGACCGATGCTGAAGCTCCAATCCTTTGGCCAGCTGATGCAAAGAGCCAACTCATTGGAAAAGACTCTGATGCTGGGAAAGATTGAGGGCAGGAGGAGACAAGGGTGGCAGATGATGAGATGGTTGGATGGCATCACCAACTCAGTGGACATCAGGTCGAGCAAACTCCGGAAGATGGAAAAGGGCAGGGAAGTCTGGCGTGCTGTGGTCCATGGGGTGGCAAAGAGTCGGACACGACTGAACCACTGAACAACGATTCAGTGCCTAACAGAGTCCTTCATCGGTAGCACCGAGAAGGAGGCAGGCAGGGCACAGTGCCCCCACCTGGCTGCTGGCATCCTTGAGCAGACAGACTTCCTTTCTCTTCATCTCCAGTGCCTCACTGGCTACTTGTCTAAATATCCTCTGGTCTCCTTAAATGTTCTCCGATCTCCCTTCTGACTGTCCTGGTGCCTACCCTGCTGCCTCCTCTGGGCCCCGTCACCCAGCAGCACACACATTCCTAACTCCCGCTGGGCGCCTGCCGAGGCTGGTCATTTGGCAAGGAGCCATCTCCTCCCTGGAGAGGTGGATTCTAAGGGTCTTACCGCCTCACGGTGAAGAGGCAAGACTCTAACCCCGGGAGGAAGCAGCGCCTGACACAGAGCCTGCACCCATTCAGCCTAGAGCAGGGAGACGCGAACCTTCCGCCAGGAAATGAATGGTTCCGGCTTTGTGCCAAATCACTCCTATCACAAATGCTCAGCTGCCACTGTAGCAGGGGAGCCGCCACGGACAAGGAGAAAAATGATGTACCTGTGAGCCGTTTCCTGTATCTGTGGAAACAGAAACCGTAATTGAGGGTCATTTTCACGTGTCGTGGAATATTATTGTTCTTCTGGTTTTTCTAGAGAGTGTCATACTGGGTGAAGTAAGCCAGATAGAGAAGGAGAACTATCGTATGACACCCCTTTTTATCTTAAATGAAATAAGACAAATGAATTTACTTACAAAACAGAAAGAGACTTAGAGAACGAACTTCTGGTTGCTGGCGGGGTGGGGTAAGCATGGGGCGAAGGGATAGTTAAGGAGTTTGGGATGGGCATGGACACACTGCTGTATTTAAAGTGGATAACCAACAAGGACCTAGTGTATGGCACAGGGAACTCTGCTCAATGTTATACGGCAGCCTGGATGGGAGGGGAGTTTTGGGGAGAATGGATACATGCGTATGTATGGCTGGGTATCTTCCCTGCTCACCTGAAACTGTCACAACACTGTTAATCAGCTGTGGTGGTGGGCTAGCTGCCAAGTCGTGTCTGACTCTCATGACCCCATGGACTGTAGCCCACCAAGCTCCTCTATCATGGGATTCTCCAGGCAAGAATACTGGAGTGGGTTGCCATTTCCTTCTCCAGTGGATCTTCCGGACCCAGGAATCGAACCCAGGTCTCCTGTGTTGCAGGCAGATTCTTTACCGACTGAGCTATGAGGGAAGCCCAAAATATAAACTTGTTAATAGGATACTAGGATAACTCACAGAATTCAAGAAATTTGAAAACATGGCAAGAATATTGAAATGGGTTGCCATTTCCTACTCCAGGGGATCTTCCCAACCCAAGGATCGAACCCCAGTCTCTTGCATCTCCTGCATTGGCAGATGGATTCTTTACCAACTACGCCACCTGGGAAGCCCTAATCAGCTACACCCAAATACAAAATTTAAAAAGTTAAAACAAATCAGGTAACAATGTAAAACATTTAGCTCAGGAAGCTGTTAACAGAAGCCTGCGGCGGCTGGATCTGACCCTCACACTGTAGTTTAATGATGCCTGATGTAGAGAAAGTTCTCCCGAAAAATCACACTTAAAGGCAAGTCAGACACATCGGAATTGTCACTGGCAACTGAAGAGGTGAGAATAAAGGGTATAGCCTTCACCAAAGTGAAAGTGAAGTCTCTCAGTCGTGTCCAACTCTTGGCAACCCCATGGACTGTAGCCTACCAGGCTCCTCCGTCCATGGGATTTTTCAGACAAGCGTACTGGAGTCGGTTGCCATTTCCTTCTTCAGGAGATCTTCCCAACCCAGGGATTGAACCCTGGTCACCCGCACTGCAGGCAGACACTTTACCGTCTGAGCCTTTAGGGAAGTCCATCCATCACCAAAGGACATTATTATTGTTGCGTCTATAATCTCCCTCTGTAAGTTGCTCAACTTTATGATAACAGCTGAAAAACATATCTTCTTGGAAATTCCTAACTTCCAAGTTCCTACTGAGCTCTCAGCTGTGACAGAGAGGACAGTGGTTCCAAGCACCGGCTCGGCTGCGCTCAGGTGTGAAAACAGATCCCGGCTCCCCCACGTCCTCGTGTGTTGATGCTATTAAAGTATTCAGGGACCTGGATTTAAACCGCTGGCTGTGCTAGAGCCAGCCATCCCACCACATCATTAGGACGATGGAGGGGCTGAAGGACGCCGACTGCACAAAACTAGAAGAGGGAGCTCACGTCTGGGCTGTGACCACTCCTCTGTGTGAGACGCCAGGCCACTCACTCACCGCCCTGGGCCTTGAATTCTTCACCCTGAAACAGACTCTGGACTGAACAACCCCCAACTGTCTCCCTAAAGGTGCTGGTGAGGCAATACTTCTATGACTCTTATTTTTAGATAAAGCAAAAAAAAAAAAAAAAGTCAACTTGAGTTTAGCTGCAAACAAAAGTATCTCATTTCCCCACTCAATAGCTAATTCTCCAGCAGTCAGAATTCAGAACACATGTTGCTTGATTTACAGTGGCAACCAGTAATTTGCGCGAGAAAGACTTAATTTAGAAGAACGCAAATGTCATTTTTTTTTCATAACCAAGTGAGAGTTACAATTAGTTTGATTCATATGCTGTCAGGGATGTCTCCAACACACGCACAGCGAACAATACAAAGTTTCTCAGGCAGCTCGTTGATCGAGAGAACTATTTCTCGGTTGTGTAATTAATACTAAACATAAATCCTCCTCCATTTTCCTCTTGAATACCCCGTGCCTACTGGAGTATCATCTCCTGTGAGTGGATCACTAAGTAGAAAAACCACAGAACAGGCTCACTTTTAGTGAGTTTTGCTCTGAGCATTCAACCTTTGGGAAATTTCCATAATAAGTATATAACAGTGAAACATACAAAATAATCATCACCAATGAAAAAAATACCATCAACTTTTTTTCCCCATTTTCACCTATCTTAACAGAGAGCAAAATTTTAATTAATATCATCCTTGCAAACACTAGATGAATCAAAATGCATTCCAGAGTTTGATTTAGAAATCAAAGTGATATAAGACTGGGTTTAAAATAAGAATGGGTATGCTCTTGATAATTGAAGAATCAAAGTGTTCATGATAGCTTCATTTCTAGTTGCAAAATTCCTCTCTCACTGGTCTTCTATCTATTGGTCTGACTTGAAAGTTAAATAAAATCGCACAGGACTGATTTCATCAGGAAGAAATAAAGAACTACCCACTGATCAAATCTTAAGAGAAGTTATATGTGATATAGCATCATGGACCCAACAGATATTGGCAATTTGATCTCTGGTTCCTCTGCCTTTTCTAAATCCAGTTTGAACATCTGGAAGTTCACGGTTCATGTATTGCTGAAGCCTGGCTTGGAGAATTTTGAGCATTACTTGGCTAGCGTGTGAGATTAGAGAAATTGTGTGGTAGTTTGAGCCTTCTTTGGCATTGCCTTTCTTTGGGATTAGAGTGAAAACTGACCTTTTCCAGTCCTGTGGCCACTGCTGAGTTTTCCAAATTTGCTGGCATATTGATTGCAGCACATTCACAGCATCATCTTTTATGATTTGAAATAGCTCAACTGGAATTCCATCACCTCTACTAATTTAGTTCGTAGTGATGCTTCCTAAGGCCCACTTGACTTCACATTCCAGGATGTCTGGTTCTAGGTGAGTGATCACACCATTGTTGTTATCTGGGTCATTAAGATCTTTTTTGTGTGGTTCTTCTGTGTATTCTAGCCGCCTCTTCTTGATATCTTCTGCTTCTGTTAGGTCTATACCATTTCTGTCCTTTACTGAGCCCATCTTTGCCCAAAATATTCCCTTGGTATCTCTGATTTTCTTGAAGAGATCTCTAGTCTTTCCCATTCTATTATTTCCCTCTATTTCTTTGCCTTGATCAGAGGAAGGCTTTCTTTTCTCCCCTTGCTATTCTTTGGAACTATGCATTCAGATGAGTATATCTTTCCTTTTTTCCTTTGCCTTTAGCTTCTCTTCTTTTCTCAGCTATTTGTAAGGCCTCCTCAGACAAACATTTTGCCTTTTTGCATTTCTTTTTTGGGGGATGGTCTTGATCATGGCCTCCAATACAATGTCATGAACCTCCGACAACAGTTCTTCAGGCACTCTGTCTATCAGATCTAATCCCTTGAATCTATTTGTTACATCCACTGTATAATCGTAAGGGATTTGATTTAGGTCACAGCTGAATGGTTCAGTGGTTTTTCCTACTTTCTTGAATTTAAGTCTGAATTTGGCAATAAGGAGTTCATGATTGGAGCCACAGTCAGATCCTGGTCTTGTTTTTGTTGACTGTATAGAGCTTCTCCATCTTCAGAGGCAAAGAATATAATCAATCTGATTTTGGTGTTGACCATCTGGTGATGTCCATGTGTAGAGTCGTCTCTTGTGTTGTTGGAAGAGGGTGTTTGCTATGACCAGTGCATTCTCTTGGAAAAACTCAGTTAGCCTTTGCCCTGCTTCATTATGTACTCCAAGGCCAAACTTGCCTATTACTCCAGGTATCTCGTGACTTCTCCTTCTGCATTCTAGTCCCCTATGATGAAAAGGACATCTGTTTTTGGTGTTAGTTCTAGAACATCTTGTAGGTCACCATAAAACCATTCAATTTCAGCTTTATTCAGCATTAGTGGTTGCAGCATAGGCTTGAATTACTGTGATATTGAATGGTTTGCCTTGGAAACGAACACAGAACTTACCTGCCTCCTGAGAAATCTGCATGCAGGTCAAGAAGCAACAGTTAGAACCAGACATGTAACAGTGGACTTGTTCCATATTGGGAAAGGAGTATGCCAAGGCTGTATATTATCACCCTGCTTACTTAACTTATATACAGAGTACATCATGTGAAATGCCACACTGGATAAAGCACAAGCTGGAATCAAGATTGCCAGGAGAAATATCAATAACCTCAGGTTCACAGATGACACCATCCTTATGGCAGAAAGCAAAGAGAAACTAAAGAGCCTCTTGATGAAAGTGAAAGAGGGGAGTGAAAAAGCTGATTTAAAACTCAACATTAAAAAAACTATGATTATGGCATCTGGTCCCATCACTTCATGGCAAATACATGGGGAAACAATGGAAACAGTGACAGACTTTATTTTCTTGGGCTTCAAAATCACTGCAGATGGTGACTACAGCTGTGAAATTAAAAGATGCTTGCTCCTTGGAAGAAAAGCTATGACCAACCTAGACAGCATATTAAAAAGAAGAGGCATTACTTTGCCAACAAAAGTCTGTATGGTCAAAGCTATGGTTTTTTCCAATAATCATGTATAGATGTGAGAGTTGGACCATAAAGAAAGCTGAGTGCCAAAGAGTTGATGCTTTTGAACTGTGGTGTTGGAGAAGACTCTTGAGAGTCCCTTGGACTGCAAGGAGATCCAACCAGTCCATCCTAAAGGAAATCAGTCCTGAATATTCATTGGAAGGACTGATGCTGAAGCGGAAGCTCCAATCCTTTGGCTACCTGATGCAAAGAGCCAACTCACTGGAAAAACTCTGATGCTGGGAAAGATTAAAGGCAAGAGGAGAAGGGGACGACAGAAGATGAGATGGTTGGATGGCATCATGACTCAATGGACATGAGTTTGAGCAAGCTTTGAGAAATGGTGAAGGACAGGGAAAACTGGCATGCTGCAGTCCACAGGGATGCAGAGTCAGACAGTGACTGAACAACAACAGAAGGCTTTGAATTAAAACAAATATATTAAAAACAGTTCTTCAATTAATGAATTAGTAACAGTGTCTTGAGTGGTTACCATGGGCCAGGCATTGTACACGAGCCATTAACTCTGTTAGGAAGACCAGGCACTAGGGACCTTATTATGGAAAATGAGCCCCACTCACGCTGCCGGGAAGTGGCCCCAGCGTCTTCATTCTGCTGTCTTCACTCATCTACACTGTGTGTTCCTTTGGCTCTTCTGTGTTCATTCCCTTTACTTCTTTTTCATTGCTTTCTTTAAAAAGAACTAGAAGTGTTAGTCACTCAGATGTCTCCGACTCTTTGCGACCCCAGCGACTGCAGCCTGCCAGGATCCTCTGTCCATGGGATTCTCCAGGCAAGGACAGTGGAGTGGGCTGCCATGCCCTCCTCCAGATCTTCCCAGCTCAGGGATCGAACCAGGGTCTCCTGTGTTGCAGGCAGATTCTTTACCGCCTGAGCTACAAGAAGTCCAAAAAGAACTTGTCTGGGTGTTTCTCACATAATCGTGTCACACTCTTTCCTACCATCAGGCCCTTGAAGTCTAGTTATTCTGCCTCCTGAACCAGGGCGCAGCTGGAGTCAGATACAGTTCAATGTGTGTTTCAGGAAATCAGTGGAGCCGTGATGGATTCTGGGCTTTTCCAAAAATTAGTGAAGACTCAACAAGTCGTTAATAAACATCACAGCTCTCGTCACAGTTCACATCTTTGGGTCAGGATCTCAGAGCTCTTGGCTTCTTCTCTAGCCTAGTTGATATCAGATGACTGAGAAATAAAATAACAAGAAAGGCTCTGATTGATGAAATTCCCATCAGTAACACACTGGCATATTCTTTCTTTTCTACAAAGGAAAAAATACCTCTGTTTGCTAGATCATTGTTTTCAAACGTGTGCTTATCGGTTTTGATTTGTCCATGGTATTCTCTGGATTTCTAGTGATTTCTCATATTCTCATAAGTCTTGGTCAAGTTTCTCCACAGAAAACAGAGCCCATAGAATGTGTGTTTATCTATCTATCTATCATGTTTAAAGAACTGAATCACATGACTCTGGGAGCTGGCAAGTCCATATATTTTAGGACAGGCAAGCAGGCTGTAATGGATGTTCTTCAGACTTGAGTCCAAAAGCAATCTGCTGACAAAACTCTCTATGTCTCAAGAAAACCTCGGTCTTTTTTTAAGACCTTCAATTAATGACATGAAACTCACCTATATTATGGAGGGTCATCTGCTTTACTCAAAGTCTACTGATTTAGATGTTAATCTCATCTAAGAAACACCTTCACAGAACATCTGGACTGGTGTTTGTCCAAACAGAGTGCTATGGCCTCGTCAAGTTTACATAGAAAGTTAATGACTACACCATGGCTCCCCAGAGATTAAGTAATGAAAACACACATGTGATAGAAAAGGTACTCTGGAAAACTCTGAAAGGAGATGGGCATACCAGACCATCTGACCTGCCTCTTGAGAAATCTGTATGCAGGTCAGGAAGCAATAGTTAGAACCGGCCATGGAACAACAGACTGGTTCCAAATAGGAAAAGGAGTACGTCAAGCCTGTATATTGTCACCCTGCTTATTTAACTTATATGCAGAGTACATCGTGAGAAACGCTGGGCTGGAGGAAGCACAAGCTGGAATGAAGATTGCTGGGAGAAGTATCAATAACCTCAGATATGCAGATGACACTACCCTTATGGCAGAAAGTGAAGAAGAACTAAAGAGCCTCTTGATGAAAGTGAAAGAGGAGAGTGAAAAAGTTGGCTTAAAGCTCAACATTCAGAAAACTAAGATCATGGCATTCGGTCCCATCACTTCATGGCAAATAGATGGGGAAACAGTGGAAACAGAGGCTGACTTTATTTTTCTGGGCTCCAAAATCACTGCAGATGGTAACTGCAGCCATGAAATTAAAAGACACTTACTCCTTGGAAGGAAAGTTATGACCAACTTAAGACAGCATATTAAAAAGAAGAGACATTACTTTGCCAACAAAGGTCCATCTGGTCAAGGCTATGGTTTTTCCAGTGGTCGTGTATGGATGTGAGAGTTGGACTATAAAGAAAGCTGAACGCCGAAGAGTTGATGCTTTTGAACTGTGGTGTTGGAGAAGACTCTTGAGAGTCCCTTGGACTGCAAGGAGATCCAACCAGTCCATCCTAAAGGAGACCAGTCCTGGGTGTTCATTGGAAGGACTGATGCTGAAGCTGAAACTCCAATACTTTGGCCACCTCATGCGAAGAGCTGACTCATTGGAAAAGACCCTGATGCTGGGAAAGATTGAGGGCAGGAGGAGAAGGGGATGAGAGAGGATGAGATGGTTGGATGGCATCACCAACTTGATGGACATGAGTTCGGGTGGACTCTGGGAGTTGGTGATGGACAGGGAGGCTTGGCATGCTGCAGTTCATGGGGTTGCAAAGAGTTGGACATGAATGAACGACTGAAATGAACTCATCGTAATGAGATTTTTTTACTAGAGCTGTTAGTGTAGAAACCTAAGAGGATTATATATTAATTTTTCCTCTCTTCTCTGAAGGAGCAGCACAGTTATTAAGAAATGGAGCAGATGGGAAGAAGCAAAGAGGGGAGCATTTATTTAGAGAGCCCAAGCCCATCACCAGGGTGCCATGCATCCCTGGTGCCATGTGTATTTCACCTGCTTTCACACCTGGTCAACACTTAGAACATCTTATTTTCACACTTACTGGTCAACACTTAGAACATCTTATTTTCAATGGTGAGAGGGAAGTTAAGTAAACAATGGTTTCACTTTTAATGCCCTTTATGTCCATGAAATGCTTTAGTTCAGTTAGTTAAAGGCAATACAATTTTAGTTAACTTTAGTGGAAGTAACAATACAGAAAATCATTCATGCTAAGATGGTGACTTTATCCTTCTACCCACATCACTGCAGAATGCATTCATTCCAGTCAAGAGAATGGCTTCTCCCTTCCTGAACAGGACTTCAGCACATTATTTTATTATTTTACAGGAGAGTTTTACTTTGTTAAAATATTAAGAAAAAATGAGCAAATCCAGTAGTAAATATTGATACACAGTTACTCAAACAAGAGGTGTCCCTTGGAATTTGGAGGCAGTGAACTATTATCAAAAATACTGGTTCTGTTGTCCCAATGGGCTTCCCTGGTGGCTCAGAAGGTAAAGAATGCACCTGCAATGTGGGAGACCTGGGTTCCATCCCTGGGTTGGCAAGATCTCCTGGAGAAGGGAACGGCTAGCCACTCCAGTATTCTTGCCTGGAGAATCCCATGGACAGAGCAGCCTGGGGGGCTACAGTGCATGGGGTCGCCAAGAGTCGGATATGACTGAGCGACTCTCACTTCACTTGCCCACTGTCTCCTTAAGACTGATATTATATTTCCCACGGTCTAACAGTGCCCCACACAGTCCTTGCCAAGACGTTTCTAGATAGAGGAACCTGAAGGTGGAACACCGAAGAGACAGGGATGGTTCTCTTCCTTCCCAGCCATGTCAATCATCCTTGCCAGGACACTGCATTTTGTTTACACGTACTCTTTCCCTCATTAGGGAAAGACAAAAGCCTAGGAGTCAGAGAAGTACACTCCTCCCCTTTTGACCATTTACGAGATAGCTTATGTGCCCATGTGCACTGGACAGCTCTTCCATTTATCCTAGCCTTAGTCTTCTCTTCCTTCTTCCATATATCTCTTGATGTATACCTGATTATCCACGGAGAGTCCCTTGGACAGCAAGGAGACCCAACCAGTCCATCCAAAAGGAAATCAACCCTGAATATTCACTGGAAAGAGTGATGCTGAAGCTCCAGTACTTTGGACACCTGATGGGAAGAGCCAACTCATTGGAAAAGACCCTGCTGCTGGGAAAAATTGAGGGCAGGAGGAGAAGGGGACGACAGAGGATGAGATGTCTGGATGGCATCATTGACTCGATGGATATGAGTTTGAGCAAACTCAGGGAGATAGTGAAGGACAGGGAAGCCTGGCGTGCTGCGGTCCATGGGGTTGCAAAGAGTTGGACACAACTGAGCAACTGAACGACAACAATCCCACCAAATGCTGGGACTGGACCCATGACACACCCCTGCCTGCGTAGAGGGCCCCGAGCATGAAACGCATCCTAGCAATGGACTTTGCTGGCTGTGTTACTCGAGTCAGGAGGTACGGATGAGATGGGACAGAAGATGGGTCCAGGGAAAGGAACCAGCAGGCAAGACCCACAGTGGGAGAGGAATGGACAGGGACCCAGGAGGGGACAGGCGAGCCCCAGTTCTTAGGCTCTGTGGTGCAGGGCCAAGGGTGAGGCATTTATTTAAACCCAGGCCACCAGGGCAAAAACTCCCGATCCCAATATTATCCACTGCTGTGTGATCCGGAACTTCGTACTGGAAATCTTAGCTTTGTCATCGACAGTATAAGAAAGTTCCACCCACCCTGCCTGTTTTCATTGAAGTTCCTAATAAAAACATGAACTGTTTCTGGCTTTATGTGGGCACCGAGTTAAATGCTCGTTTCCTACCTCCCAGGCAGCTGAGAGAAAGGCATCTTTAACATGTAGGCGGGAACATGGGCACACGGGGAGGTGGTTCCTCTCCTTCCTGGAACTTGGGGAAAAAGTACAAAATTTTTCTCTAAGAATTATACCAAAGACCAAACATAAATAGACCCAGCTCAGACATCTTAAAGAGAAATCGGCTGCAGAATGGCATGTTGGAACCCAACAGAGGGCAACAGAAACACCAGAGAAAGGGAACAGGAGAGGCAAGGGGTGATGTGGTCCAGGGAGGGCTGGGCAGGCTCAGGGCCCAGAGTCCAGGGTATGACCTGTGAGAGGCTTCTACGGGGTGATGGAGTGTGACCCAGTCGTGACAACAACCCTTCTAGGCCCACTCATTCTGATTCCTGCTCCTGGGGCTTAATTAGAAATATAACTGAACCTCCGACACGTACACAGCATCAGCTGATGTGCAAACATGAGTGTCTTCATTAGGCGGTGGTGGGATTTCTTGGTGTAAATACACAAAACGGTCCATCTGCCTCTAATGATGCTCATGCACGTGAATCCACACCTAAGAGCGGAACGCCTGCTTGGGGGTGGTGCTGATAAACTGGGGTGCTGAGCCACCCAAGCGATGCACCAGCCCTGGCTGGGCAGAAAGGTTCAGCCAGCATGTTGGAAACTCACGTGGTAGGCATCTGCTGGACACTGGGGACAGGTCGCGGACATCTGTGATCACACAGTCAGGACCCTTCCAGGGCAGCAAAACAGGAGAGCAGGACAGATGGCCTAGTGGTAGCCTGAGTACCAGCATCTCATTTCAGCTGCCTGAAAGGAGGCTTTCTTATCATCCTTCTTTGACACTGGAAGTCGTATTGGTGAACAGAGGTAGTTCTTCACAATTGAAGTCCAATCTTTAAAATGAGTTTTCAATTCAGTGATGGGAGGGGGAAAAAAAAAAACTCACATGCTTTCCAGATTGAACAATTTGTAGCTGTGTCCCTCGGGCTATTATGTTCCATCTTGTGCCATTAAACGTTTTTTATTAGATGCTTTATGAAGAGATTCTTTTGAAACATTCATATAACCTCAATTTTGATGGTTTCCATAAACAGAAACTGCCAGTGTTACCTTGAAAAACCATTTCTACTTTACAAGGCTTTGGAGCACTAAACCTGGATGCTTCCAGCTTGCACTCAACGAAAAGGATCGGCTGGTTCAGGCATCAGAGATCCACACAGGGGCCTCTCTGAAGAGTCCTCCTTTGGAAACCCACCTTCCAGCAAAAGTGGCTGAGCTCCTTCAGATCTCTCCCCCGCCCCTGAAAGTCCCAGCTCAGTAAAGAACTCTGGATGGACAGACCACAGACCTCTTCTGCAGAGTCCCTTGTGCGAGAATGCCCACCCAGAGCATTTGGGTCTGTCCTTAACGTGTTCCCTCTGCCAGCCTCTAGTAGTGGAGGGCTCCCCACAGCCTTCCAGAAGAACTCGTGATGAAGGGTCAGGCTAGGTGAAGTGGCCAGACCTCCACGAGTCCTACCCCGGGCCTTTCTTAAGGATCCCAACGAAACACCCTTAATTTGTTCCCCAGCCTGGAATCCATCGGCCCATAATGCAGAAGCCGTGATGTCTTCAGATTGTCCCAGTTAAAGGCCACAGTTCTGAGCACCAGGCTGAGGCTCCAAAAGAGAGGTGTTACAAATACAAAATATCGGATACAAGGAGAGCATCTCTCACACAGGAGCAAACTCCTTCAGCAGAGTGAAGGGCGACAGTGCTGTGGGCCGGCAGGCAAAGTGCTTTTCACAGGCCTGGTTACGTTCCCGCCATGTGAAACGGCCAGGCTAAGAGTTGGTGCTGGCATGGGATTTCTTGTCTGTTTTTGTGACTAAATATGTATCCATCCAGGGCTTCTGTGGTAGCTCAGTGGTAAAGAACCCGCCTGCCAATGCGGGAGACACAGGAGACGGGGATTCAAACCCCGGGTCAGGACAATCCCTTGGAGAAAGAAATGGCAACCCACTCCAGTATTCTTGCTTGGAGAATCCCATGGACAGAGGAGACTGCTGGGCTACAGTCCATGGGGTCAGAAAGAGTCAGACACGACTGAACAACTAAACAACAATAATGCTCTGTGTAACAGGCTCCAGATTCATGTTGATGTATGGCAAAAATCACCACAATATTGTAAAGTAATTTTCCTCCAATTAAAATAAATAAATTAATTAAAACAACAACAACAAATGTATTCATGTAGAAGTTATATACATAACTCTGCCACTGGAGCTGTTTAATACAGGTCTATTAGCAGCAGTATGAATTCTGCCAGTGATATAAAAAGCAAGAGATTAACCGATTGACATACACATAGACTCTAACTCTTCTGGATTACTCAGTTAGGCCTCTACCATCCACTTAAACCAGTTTAATACTTTAATACATTAAAGAATGTTTGCTTATCTTTTGCTAAGTCACACTGAATAAGGGAACGTGTTGCCCTGAATTTTACTGCCGACCTAAAGACACGAGGTCCACGTAGAGACTAAGACCTCACACCACTCTTCAACCAGATGCAGGTTTGGGCAGCTCTCATCACCCTCCAGATTTCCTTTCTCTTCCTAACTTTCTGCACATGCTTTTGACTATGGCAAGAGTACTCAAAACTTTCTGAGCTCTTGGCATCTTCTTAAGAAACCTTTAAAAATCTTCTCTCCCTGGAGGCTCTTGACTCAGAGCAGAGGCCCAGGAAATAGCATCTATTAGGGCATCCGTTGGAGAAGGAAATGGCAACCCACTCCAGTACTCCTGCCTAGAGAATCCCGTGGGCAGAGCCTGGTGGGCTGCTGTCCATAGGGTCGCACAGAGTCGGACATGACTGAAGTGACTTAGCATGCATGCATGCATTGGAGAAGGACATGGCAACCCACTCCAGTGTTCTTGCCTTAAGAATCCTGTGGACAGAGGAGCCTGGTGGGCTGCTGTCTGGGGGTCACAGAGTCGGACACGACTGAAGGGACTCAGCAGCAGCAGCTGCAGGGCACCAGTGAGCAATGCCACCCGGGTAAGTGGGGGCTGGGGAAGAAGTCCTGACCCCAGTAGCTTTAAGGGAGAAGGGAATAGCCTTCTGCACAAAGCTCTTCTAGAGCTCATGAAAAATTATGTTCCAAATCCTGTGGCATACTGGTAAAACCACTATGGCCCCCGCGCTAGAAATTAAAAATAGCATAGAAAATGCTCGAGCCGCGGGCTGGGGCTGCCAGCCGGTCACTGGGCACCAAGAGTCTGTGGACTGCAAGGCTGGAGGGGAGACAAGGCTGCTTCTGGCAGCGGCTCAGCCCCGGGGAGGGCGGCAGCTGTGTCTACGCTTGCAACAGCTGGATGAAGGCGTCTCAGCTGTGTTTCTGCTCTGCCCTTGGAATGGGAGAAACATGTTTGCCTCTTGCTTTCCAGAATACTAATTGATGCTACATTTTGAACATTGGCTTGATTGGGAAATGATTACATGGCAAGCTAAGGAGTTCTATTACCCTTTTGACCCCATCGTTGTCTTCCTAAAATCTGCCGTCTTTGCTTTTTTCTTTGTGGTATACGAGTGGGTTAGAGAGACCAGCAACTTCAAAAAAATTTTTTTTAAGTTTTGTTTCTAATTGGAAGATAATTACTTTACAATACTGTGATCACTTCTGCCGTATAGCAACATGAATCAGCCAAAGGTATACATATGTCCCTTCCCTCTTAAACCTCCCTCCCCATTCCATACCTCTAGGTTATTACAGAGCACTGGCTTTGGGTTCCCTGCATCATATATCCAGTTCCCGTTGGCTATCTGTTTTACATATGGTGATGTATATGTTTCAATACTATTCTCTCAAGTCATCCCACCCTCTCCCTCTCCCTCTGCGACCTGTTTGTTCTCATCAGTAACATCTTTCTAGATTCCATATAAATGTGATAATATAGGATATTTGTCTTTTTATCTCCAACTTTCTTCCCTCTGTATAATAGGTTCTAGATTCATTCACCTCATTAGAGCTAACTCAAATGTGTTCTATTTTATAGCTGAGTAATATTCCATTGTGTATATGTACCACAATGGCAACCCACTCCAGTACTCTTGCCTGGAGAATCCCATGGACGGAGGAGCCTGGTGGGCTACAGATCATGGGGGTCGCAAAGAGTCAGACACAACTGAACGACTTCCTTAACCCTCACTAACCTAACCACATTATAACCTAACCTTCCTTATCCATTCATCTGACAATGGACATCTAGGTTGCTTCCATGTCTCAGCTATTGTAAATGGCGGACCAGCAACTTTTATATTACCACTAGAGTGATGGGTATTCACAAAAGTGATGAGGTTATGTATATTCCACTGAATGATGAGCTAAGATGTCCACACCCACAGCCCAAACACTGTGGAGAGGTCAGCTTATCAGGCAAAAGGGGCTTTGCAGATGTGAATAAGATAAGGATATGGGATGAGGAAACAATCCTCCATTATCCACTTGGGCCCATTAAAACCACAGGGACTCTCATAAGAGGGAGACAGAGGTCACAGACAGAGAAAAGGTGAAGACAGATGCAGGGGGAGAGCGAGGAAGATGGCACGTGGTACCCTGCGGCTCTGAAGATGGAGGAGGCTGTGGACAGCCTAGAGAAGTTAGTGTTGAAATTAATATCTTGGATAAAGATGGAGCGTTCCTAACTGGTGTGCCATGTCAGCAAACTCAAACTTAGATGACTTTCATGCCCCTGTAGAGGCTCTGCTTGGCCAGAAATGCCGTGTATCCAGTCAGCCAGTCCCCAAGACCCAAGTCATCTCTGGACTCTATACTTACTTCTGTGTTCCTTCTCACTCCAATCAAGGCTGGCCATGTGATCTCCCTGCCAATCAGATATTTTCCATTTTTCTCTTTCTTATTCTTATCCTACAAAAACTTTCTCCCTTCTGCCCATTTTGCACTTCTCTGAATGGAGACTGCTTCATGAAACATTAGATGAAGCTTTGTTGTATCACTTGAATTGTCATCTTTTATCCCTTTTTAACCCTAGGAAAACCCAAAATCACTGCATTGGGGACTGCAGCCATGAAATTAAAAGACATTTGGTCCTTGGAAGGAAAGCTATGACAAACTTAGACAGCATATTAAAAAGCAGAGAATCACTTTGCCCACAAAGGTCCATACAGTCCAAGCAATGGTGTTTCCAGTAGTCACGTATGGGTGTGAGAGTTGGACCACAGAGAAGGCTGAGAGTCAAAGAATTGATGTCTCCAAACTGGGGTGCTGGAGAAGACTATTCAGAGTCCCTTGGACTGCAAGGAGATCAGACCAGTCCATCCTAAAGGAAATCAACCCTGAATATTCATTGGAAGGACTGATGCTGAAGCTGAAGCTCCAATAATTTGGCCACCAGATGTGAGGAGCCAACTCGTTGGAAAAGACCATGATGCTGAGAAAGCTTGAAGGCAGAAGGAGAAAGGGGTGACAGAGGTTGGATGGCATCACCAACTCAATGGACACGAGTTTGAGCAAGCTCTGGGAGGAGTGAAGGACAGGGAGGCCTGGTGTGCTGCAGGGCTTCCCTGATGGATCAGCTGGTCAAGCATCCACCTGCAATGTGGGAGACCTGGGTTCCATCCCTGGGCTGGAAAGATCTCCTGGAGAAGGGAACGGATACCCACTCCAGTATTTTGGCTTGGAGACTTCCATGGATGTATAGTCCATAAGGTCACAAAGAGTCGGACATGACTGAGTGACTTTCATTTCACTTTCATCACTGAGATGTGACTTGTATTACACATGTGGACTTGAGGACCAGGGTAAATTCAGAGGGATGTTCTCAGCCTGACAGCTTCCAGTCTTGTTCCCTTGACTAACACTCACTTAATATGATTGGCTAATGCAATTTTCAAAAAAAACATAATAAGCACTCTGCCCCTCCAATTCCTCAGTTGGAAAGAAGGTTCTTTCTAGAAGACAGATTCAAGGAGTGTGTGGAGAAAACACTGGATATACATAGTACATCTTTTTAAATTAAAAGTGAAAATGCAGCCAGGTGCTTGATATTAATATCTTGATTGAGAGTGGCACCCTTTCTAGGTGACGGCCAGGTACAAGATACACGGGTGTCACCTACAAGAGAAGGTGTACCCGGAGAAAGACAGGACTTCCCAAGGAGAGTACGGGATCTGGGCCCTCTCTGGGGTGTCAGCTCACCGCATGTCACAGTACATGATAACATGTGCTCTAGAATGTTCTATGGGTCTAATTCTATAGAGAGTAAAATCTGTACAACACTTCCTAATATGATGGACTCTCATACCACACAGGGCTTTCCTTGTGCACAGTCATAAAGGTCACATAACTGAAATAGGTATTACATGTATTTTTTAAAGTTAATTTTGACATATACTTGATTTACAATGTTGCATTAATTTATTTTTTGCCAAAATTGCAGCAGCTCAAATTTGTTGCTCTCTCCTGTCATGACAAAACTTCTATTAATAAATATTATTCTGTCTCAGAAGTATTTTTAAACACACACACACACACACACACACACATACATACTGTACAATTAATCTGTTCTTTCAAAGTAAGATAGTCATTTTAACCATGAGGGAGAAATAATTTTTCTATAAAAACACAAGTTCTGGAGAAATTATTTGAAAGACAGGCACTTAGAAATATTACCCCTTTATGTGATGTTCTTGTCAAAAACAAAATAAAAACTCTTAAAATAGTGTATTTATATTCCTTACAAATAGAACTTTTAAATTCAGTTAAAAATCTCCCAAATGAAGATTCAGTACATCTTGAACCCATTTGCTAAAAAACAAAAATGCAATACCTTCTGGTTGATTTGCAAGAACTAATGGACATGAGGAAAAGAAGGAGACTTTACAGCTGAATTTCATCAACAATCTTTCATAAGTGTGGACAGAATTAGAAAATGAGTTTCATGATTTAAAGACCTATCCCCTGAGTCTTCCCTCAGTTTCATCATTTGATTATTAAACCAAATGTCAGAATTAACGGAACTTAAGTACAGAACTTAAAAGCATTCTACTACAAAAATGTTAGCTGAATAATTCCTGAGCAGGGAAGCATATTCCACCATCATGGTCTTACTAAGTGTTAGTGCTAGTCATTCAATCATATCTGACTCTTTGCAACCCCAAGGACTGTAGCCCACCAGGCTCCTCCATCCAGAGGATTCTCCAGGCAAGAATACTGGAGTGGGTTGCCATTTCCTTCTTGGGGTATCTTCCGTGACCCAGGGATTGAACCCATGTCTCCCGCACTGCGGGCAAATTCTTTACCACTGAGCCACCGGGGAAGCCCCCTTACTAAAAATACTAAACCTTTAAAAACACTAACTAAAAAGGTCTGATATATTTTCAAACTATCAAAAATTAATAAAAGATTATTTTCATTGTTTTATTCTTAATACTATCCTATTTTACAATGTACATAATATTAACATATATATCTTATGAATAAACAAATATACATACCAAGGTGCATGGTTTGTATTTTTTAATCCTAAGTCTGTACTGTGGAAACCAATTTAATGTCTACTAATTTAGAGCTATGCTTCCCTGCCCACATAACCCTTCATTGGCTCCAAAGTAGCAGAAAGAGAGACACACCTGGGCAAAGTCATCCATGCAGTGTGAAAGTACTGAGTGAGATCCACGGTGCCTGGCGTTGGAGAGACTGAATTCTCCCTCTAAGAGAATCTGGACGGACCCTGCCCACCTTTCCCACTGCCGCTGTTTTCCCATTTCCGTGCTGTGATGGTTAACTTTATGCGTCAATTTGGCAAGACTGTGGTGACCAGTTGCATGACCAAACAAGTCTAGACGATGCTATAGAGTATTTTTAAGACATCACTAACTTTCACAATCAGCTGATTTTAAGTAGATGACAATTCATAAAGTGGGTGGGCCTCATCCAATCTGTTCAAGCCTTAAGAACAAGTCTGCCAAGGAAGGAATTCTGCCTCCTATCTGCAAGATGGAAATTCCGCCTGAGCTTCCAGCCGTCATTTTCAAGACTGACTGAAACATCGACTTTTACCTCAACCTCCAGCTAGTTGGACTGCCCTACAGACTGTGGATTTGCAAGCCTTTATGATTGCATGGGCCTCCCCAGGTGGTTCAGTGGTAAAGAATCCACCTGCCAATGCAGGAGATGCAGGTTTGATCCCTGAATCAGGAAGATCCCCTGGAGGAAGAAATGGCAACTCACTCCAGTATTCTTGCCTGGAAAATCCCAGGAGCAGAGGAGCCTGACGGACTACAGTCCATAGGGTCACAAGGAGTCGGACATGATCGAGCAACTAAACCACCACATGGGAAGACAAGAGACATGAAAGTTCAGTGTCCACAATTATATGCCTGGTTCTATACTTAATCACTGTGTTTACTTAAGTCTGGCTGATCCTCCCATCTTAGCCAACCAATTTCATACATCTGTTTAGAAAGATGGCAGTTTGTAAGGGAAAGCTCTCCATGAGCGCCTGAACAGCTGTGGGTAGCTGGGCCACGATTCTAAATACAAAGGCAACTTTCCCAAATATGCCTAGGAAGTTTCACTTGTGTGTTAACTGGTTAGAGGAATGACACTGTTTCCTGTAAGTTGCACCACTCTGCAAAGAGATGGTTCTCGGCAGAGGCATCATTTATCCTTAGTAACTGAATGTCCCGGTCCCACGAGTGTCCTATTACAAGCCATGGATATTTGCCATCTTTAGAGATGGCAAGTGTAAGGCTTAGAAACCACGGAGCTGTGGGTTTCAGCACCAACCGCTAGAGGTTTTCAGCACGTTTGCAGAGAAACAACAATGATTTGGCGTCAATTTACCAGGCTGCTTTAGTTTCCACTACAAATCTGGTGGCAAGCAAGGCTATACCTTACAAGGTACAGTAACCTGGGTATTATAAAGTTCTTCAATAGAACACACACACACACACACACACACACACACACTTGCACATAAAGAAGACACTTTGATTTATGCCAGATCTCATCTTAAATTACACTGTGTTGGAGAAAGCTAAATAATTACACAGTATTTGACTGGCACTGAATTGAATAGCATGAACAGCTGCAAAATAAGAAAAACTGTATCTATACTGAAACGTGAACCCTCACAGAGTTAAAGCTGATGGCATTTTTTTGTTTTCTTTTTAAATCTCAGAATCCGAGTGATGGGCATGTTGAAATACCTGGTTTCCAAAAGATTCTTTGCATGAAATACATCTTTGTGCTATTTAACAAAGCACCAAGAAAGCTCCGTATGATGGCTGATTTTATGGGTCAAGTGGGCTGAGCCATAGTGCCCAGATATGTGGTCAAAAGTGATTCTGGATGTTTCCGTGAGTGTTTTGGGGTCAGATTTATATTTAAATTTGTGAGCTTTGAGTTAAGCAGAGTAACCTTTCAGAGCATTGTTATCATTCAGTTACTCAGTCATGTCTGATTCTTTGAGACTCCACGGACTGCAGCACTCCAGGCTTCCCTGTCCTTCACTACCCACCAAAGTTTGTTCAAACTCATGTCCATTGAGTTGGTGATGCCATCCAACCATCTCATCCTCTGTCACCCCCTTCTCCTCCTGCCTTCAATCTTTCCCAGCACCAGGGTCTTTTCCAATCAGGTGGCCAAAGTACCGAAGCTTCAGCTTCAGTATCTGTCCTTCCAATGAATATTCAGGACTGATTTCCTTTAGGATGGACTGGTTGGATTTCCTTGCAGTCCAAGGGACTCTCAAGAGTCTTCTCCAGCACCATAGTTTGAAAGCATCAATTCTTCGGTGCTCAGCCTTCTTTATGGTCCCACTCTCATATTCATACATGACTACAGGAAACACCGTAGCTTTGACTAGACGGACCTTTGTTGGCAAAGAGCCTCATCCGGTCAGTTGGAGGCTGGACTAGAACAGGAGCCTGTCCTCCCCCAACAGGACGGAGTCCTGAGGCAGACGACCCTTGGGCGTGAGCTGCACCAGCTGCTCTCTGGCGCCCACCACCTCCCACCCTGCAGATTTGGGATGTGCCAGCCGCCGTAACTGTGTAAAGCCAACCTCTTAGAGCACATCTCTTTCTGTATACACACACATCCTCCTGGTTCTGCTCCTCTGAAGAAGTCTGACTCATAGATTCAGGATGAATAAAAACTAACGCTTCTGTTTCCTTAGCTTTGTGTTTTCAACAGAAGTGCCGCGGTGAATACAGTTTGCTTCGCTAACGAGAAGGGAAAGCAGAAACTTGCCACAAAGGACGCAGTGGACGTACTGAAGAACTGCAGAGTCCAAGAGTGAAAGAAAGAAGCCTCGAGAAGTGGGGTTAAGGGAATCTATCAATATCTGTTCATGAGAAAACTGTGGGGACCGAGAGGGTGTGGCTACGGAAATGGGAACTTGTGTTCTGGAGAGGGGGTGATATCCTCCACCTGGCTTCCAGGGAGCCTGGCAGTCTCCAGTGCAGTGCCTTTGACCAGAAATCTCCATATTGAGAAAAATCTGAAGAAGTCAAGGCAGTCCTTGAACCTGGAGGTCGGGGCACTGAAGGACAAGGACGCTCAGGTCCCTTGTGTGGTCCTTCTATCGGACACACTCAGCGTCTCCATGTTGCGCACTGACCTGCACCCCATCTCTGGCCTTCTTGCCTCTGTTCTGAAGTGACAAAACGCAGCCACCTGGAGGTCGGTATCCTGTTCCCCTGGCATGGTGAGAAGGAGAAGGGGTGTTTGACCATGGGGCTACCTGGTGAGCCCCAGGCTCACTTGGACGTGAGAGACTAAAAATGTTCGTAGGTAAAGAATCTGCCTGCCAGTGCAGGAGACAGGGGTTCGATCCCTGGGTCAGGAAGATCCTACATGCCATTGAGCAATTCAGCCCGGGCACCACAGCCATAGAGCCTGTGCTTTAGAGCCCGGGGAACGGCAATCACCGAAATCCACATGCCTAGAACCCATGTTCTGCAACAAGGGAAGCCACTGCAGTGAGAAGCCCGCAGACCACACCTAGAGAAAATCCCTTCGGCAATGAAGACCCAGCACAGCCGTAAATAGATAAATAAAATTATTTAAAAAATTGGTAACCATTTATGGTCCTTCTGCTCAATATTATCTAGTGAATGAATCTGTATTCCCTAATCGGTTCTCTCAGAGTACTGATTACTCTGAATCCATTGGTCAATCTTGTTTTAAACATTCCTAAAAAAACCTTTAAAGCACAGAATTTGTATAGGATCAATGCAAAACATGTAAGCCAGTGTTTCAAAAAACAGTAGCTCACTTCTGTGGATGGCATTCTACGGGTCAGAGCTGTCCTAACTGCATTCCGTGCTAACAACACAAACATTCTTCTCTTCTAAGACACAGCTCCTGGGCAACAGGGATGCGTCCGAACCCAGACGGCACAGCTCCGGGGGCGTCTCCCACATGGTGATCAGACACTGGTGGGCGGGGGCTTTGCTTGGTTTTCCCACAGCTTCTAAGCCATAATAAACAAGGTTATAAAAAGGATGTCATTAAGTCTGAGAACTAAAATGTGAGCTTTCTTACAGTTCCCTTAACTGGTCCTGGAAACATTCAGAAACAACAATGCAAGCAACAAAGAGGATTTCCCTGGTGGTCCAGCGGTTGGGAAGCCACTTTGCAATGCAGCGGACGCAGGTTTGATCCCTGGCTGGGGAACCAGGATCCCACATGCCACAGAGCAACAAAGCCCAGGCACCACAACCAGAGAATCTGTGTGTCCCAGTGAAAGATCCTACATGACACAATGCAGAGCCCACCACCCACAACTAAGACCCGACTCAGCCACATAAATGAATGAATGAAGAAATAGTTTTCTAAACAGCAACAAGGAAACACAGCCCAGTAAAAAGCCAAGAAAGTAGAATTCCTCCCTGACACAGCTACAGTGGGGTCATGGGTTTCCAGTCCTGAAACAGGAACTCTGAATCACATTGAACTAAAGCCAAGGAGCTTTCTTGGGTGGGTGGGGGGGGGGGTTGTCAATCCCCCAAGCCCCCCACATGTCTCTAGATATCTTAGCACCTTAAACCTAGCAGGGATCTAGTCGTTGCAGCTGAGTCTCTGACTTGTTGCTGACTCTTTTCAGCCCCATGGACTGCAGCACACCATCAACTCCCAGAGCTTGCTTACTCATGTCCATTGAGTCGGTGATGCCAGCCAGCCATCATCCTCTGTCGTCCCCTTCTCCTCCCGCCTTCAATCTTTCCCAGCATCAGGGTCTTTTCCAATGAGTTGGCTTTTTGCATCAGGTGGCCAAAAGACTGAAGCTTCAGTTTTGGATCAGTTCTTCCAATGAATATTCAGGGTTGATTTCCTGAATTGACTGGTTTGATTTCCTTGCCGTCCAAGCAACTCTCAAGAGTCTTCTCCAGCATCGAGTTCAACAAGCATCTAGAAGTACTTCTAAAAACTTGCTGGAAACATTTATGTAGTATCTCCCAAGCACAGATTTCAGAAAGACACAATGGCTAGGAGGCAAGGCTCATTTGTACATATTGGTTTCCTAAATGAACATTTCCCCTTCTCAAAGTTTGGTCTCACTTTCTAGTATTTCAGGACATCGTAGGTCACTCATGCAGACGAGTGATGTTGGTCTTTGGGTGATCATGTTTCCCCACGCAGGGTGGACTCTGCACCCTTTGTCTAGTGCTTCCTCCCTCTCTCTGCTGGACCCGCAGCCAGGAGGCTTTCTCCCCCACTGCCCTGATAGAACCTGCTGGATTCGCTCTCACACAGCTGAGTGTTTGCAGTCCTCCTGAAACTCTCTATTTACTTGGCTTTCTGAGAAGCACCCTGGCCCAGCTCCCCACCTGCTGCAGGACTTAGCTCTTCAAATGACCTTTGCTGACATCTCCTTTTCTCTTGGGTCTCTGGCTATCAAGGTCCCTTGGTGGCTCTGTCCAATCTTATTTTTTTTTTTTTTTTAATTTTTTTATTAGTTGGAGGCTAATTACTTCACAACATTTCAGTGGGTTTTGTCATACATTGATATGAATCAGCCATAGATTTACACTTATTCCCCATCCCGATCCCCCCTCCCATCTCCCTCTCCACCCGATTCCTCTGGGTCTTCCCAGTGTACCAGGCCCAAGCACTTGTCTCATGCATCCCACCTGGGCTGGTGATCTGTTTCACCATAGATAGTATACATGCTGTTCTTTTGAAACATCCCACCCTCACATTCTCCCACAGAGTTCAAAAGTCTGTTTTGTATTTCTGTGTCTCTTTTTCTGTTTTGCATATAGGGTTATCGTTACCATCTTTCTAAATTCCATATATATGTGTTAGTATGCTGTAATGTTCTTTATCTTTCTGGCTTACTTCACTCTGTATAAGGGGCTCCAGTTTCATCCATCTCTCTGTCCAATCTTAGAACTTAAAATACTATCGATCTGCTGGCTCCTCTTAATGTAAATATGTCTCCAGCCCAGCCCACAGCCCTGGACTCCAGACTTACAGCTTCAATTCCCTTTCCAACGCCTCTTGTATTTCTAAACTCTACTCCTAATTTGCTCCCCCCTCCCCACCCCCCGGCCAGACTGGCTCATCTCCCAGGAGCCAAGATTTATTCACCCTGAAGGACAGCACAAAATTTGTAATTTTTGAAATCTCATGCTTCTCGAGATCAATAGTATCAAGCATGTGATACGATTTTAAACCTATGAAAATAAACGGTCTCAACTGCAGATGGTTATCTCAGGTAATTTTTGCTTGAATCAATAAGCACATATTCCTGATGGCATCTCCAGTCTTCTAAATAATAAGGTCAATATAGACGATGTAAAGAATAAGAGACTACCTAATATGTTTGGAGCTACAGGTGCCAAGAAAAGAGTCGACTCTTCATCCTGTATTCATTTGTGTGTGTTGGTCACGCAGTGGTGTCCGACTCTCTGCAACTCTGTGGGCTGCAGCCTGCCAGCTTCTCTGTCCATGGGATTCTCCAGGTAAGAATACCGGAGTGGGCAGCCATCCCCTTCTCCAGGGGCTCTTCCCGACCCAGGGATCAAACCTGGGCCTCCTGCTTTGCAGGCAGATTCTTTACCATCTGAGTCATTAATCCTCATTAAATGCTGAGTCATGGGGTGGGGATGGTTACCAGCCCCGCTGTTACATCGTGGAAGCTTGAGCAAAGAGTGTGTTTTGCCTGACATCTCGCAAATGAGCCAAACCCAAACCCAGGATGCATCCACTGTCTACTGCATCCACTCCAGGGAGGGTATGGGAGTTGTCATGGGAAAAGGAGAGGAAAAGAGAAGGAACTATTCTTAAATCCAAATTCTTAGCAATCGGACTCAGTGTCCAAAAAAACAACAAACCCACAAATCTGTTCACACAGCATCAGTACTTTGCATTTGAAGCCAAGCCCTCCCATGGCTACACCCACAACCCTAGCAGAGTCCAGCGAACTGAAACACTATCAGTTCCAACACAACATAACATGGAAAAAAACAGAATCATGGAAGTTACATTTTCTTTCCATTCCAAAATCTCATTGCCTTTCCCCCTCTTTTATTATTCTTACATTTATACTTTCCCTCTGAGTAATATTTCGTTACCACAAACTTGACAGCAGAACTTATGTAACACTGGAAGTTAGCATGTCATGGTCCTGGCAAGTCACAGAGGGAGAAATCTTTCCCAAGAAATGAAGGGAAGCAGGCATTCCAAGACAGTCATAAAGAGCCCAAGCCTTGCCCTCCTGATTTAATATGTGCACGTTTAACAGAATAAATGGACTGTAGCGTGCCAGGCTCCTCTGCCCACGGAATTCTTCTGGCAAGAACACTGGAGCGGGTAGCCATTCCCTTTTCCAGGGGCTCTTCATGGCCCAGGATCGAACCCAGGTCTTGGGCATCGCAGGCAGGTTCTTCACCATCTGAGCCACCAGGGAAGTCCCGCCAAGACTGACAAAAGAAAGTCAGTGTCAAAAGAGCCACCGTCACTTCAGACCCTGAGAATCAGACACGCAACCCCTCTGAGGTCCCTGAGGGACAATGGGCTCCATCTGATAAGAGGAAGGATAAAGGACAGATAATATTTGCAGACTGAAGAAAACGGCAACCCACTCCAGCGTCCTTGCCCTGGAAATCTCATGGACAGAGAAGCCTGGTGGGCTACACTCCATGGGGTCACAAAAGAGCCAGATAGGACCTAGTGACTAAAATGACAACAGCCTATAAGCATTTCCTGTTGTCATTAACACTGGCAACAATTACATGGAAAAGGTAACGGTAACTTTTCAATAGCATATCCAGAACTTCTCCTACCCTCAGAGGTAGATAAAACAAATCTTTGTCTGGGTTGGTGTCATAATGTTTATTATGTCTCCACTCTTTAAAAAAGATCCAGGACATTTTTTTGTTTTAATGGTTAGCACTGGAAAGCTGGGTTTTCCTTCAGCGAGACAAAGAACCATTTTAATCAGTCTTTCCCAACAGTCTCTCCTGTCTGTTTTCTCCCCCCTCTCTCTCGTAATGTAAATGGCTCAATATTTTTATACATGTCACTGCTTAATGGAAACAGTAACAGAAGGGCCCATGGCTATAATCAGAGCATGATTTAAAACTTTTACGTTTTATAGTTCTATTGATCAGTTTTTATGTCTGTGATAAATGTTTGTACATCTTCTGGAAACCTCAGAGGGGTGAAATGACTTCTCAGGTGTGGATGCGGGAGGACAGATTTATTAATGGATACGTAATTTATAGACTAGAAGACGCAACCATTAAGCAAATTGCACTTTTTTAAATCGGTCCTGCTATATTCTTGCCAACACACGGCTTTAAGACGAAGGCTTTGATGCTGGGTTTCAAATCAGGACTCCTGGGCCCTGGGTTGATGGCAGCTGCTGGTCAGTCCAGCATTTACAAGGTCCAGAAAGAAGAAGCTGCCGGGTGGGGCCCCAGGCGCTGTCTGCAGACCTCTGCAGGCATCCTGTGCCAAACCGCTAAGGACCGGTACACTAACCCCTCAGGGAGGAGGCATCAGCGATCTCCCTGTCAGCATCTTTCTATGCAAACAATACTCCCTGGGCAACTGTCCCACAAACAAGAGAAGGATGATGGCTGTGCCCAGTGAGGAGTTCTCAGAACCACCCATTTTATGAGAATGTGGGAAAACATCTCTTCCTTCTATCCCATTTGCTTTTTTTGAATTGATCCTTATTCCATGAGGCTCTAAAGAGCAGAAATCTTTCTGAGAAAGAACCTTCGCACGCTCTCGAATTGTCATTTCATTCAGAGCCACGGCAGCAATCCTGGAATGTGGACGAGGTGTGGGAACAGAGAAAGGATGGTCAGGAGGTGCTCAGACTCAGTGACCTCACAACTGAGAAAAACCTTTGGGATTTGTGTTTCTGGAGGTACACCTGTGTTCCTTATTTTTCCACTTGCATAGTTACTGCTGCAGAACACTGTTTTCCGGCATTACTAACCCTGACTTTTTATTGATGTGGACCATTTTTTAAAAGTCCTTATTGAATTTGTTACAATAATGCTTCTGTTCTATGTATTTTGGGGGGCCATGAAGCATGTGGGATCTTTGCTCCCTGACCAGGGATCGAACCCACACTCCCTGCGGTGGAAGGTGAAGTCTTAACCACTGAACCGCCAGGGAAGTCCACCTGTCCCTGATTTCAAGGTGACCAGCGTAACTTCATTCATTACTTGATATCCGATTCATAATGTACCTGCATTTGTCTTAATCAGAGACGGGAAGACAGGGATACACAGGAGTGACTGTAATGGAAGAAGAAGATGCCTTGGGACAGGGGGCATGGTATGCCACGGAGGGCCATGGGGTCAATCGGGGCAGAGGGAGTGAGGGAGAAAACGTGGGTGTGTTTCAGTCGCGGTTTCCGTGGGAAGAGTGAGGCGAGGAAGGGCAAGGAGGCTTCGGACTGGCTGGTCTGGATAAACACAGTGGGCTCTGCGGCTGCAGCTGGCTGTCTGGGACCTGGCCTGGCGGTGATTAGAGCAGAAGGACCTTGGCCTGGAGACAGAACCAGAGAGTGGAGGTGGCCGGGTGCACTTCCTGGATTGGCCGGTTTACATGTGAAAGGTCCTTGTCTCTCTCCAAGTGCTGCCTTCCAGGGGGCAGCCTCCAGGAAGAGCAAACACGAGAAAATACAGAAAATAAGACCATGTGTGTGATACAGGGCCCTCTTTGTGGTGGCCGTCACTCGTGTGTTTATTATTTCTGAGCCTGCTCACTCAGGGACAGAGAAGCAAAGTGAGCAGCGTGTGTGTGCTTCTGCACATGTGTGTGCAAATATGGACAGGGAAGTTTAGAGCTTTAGCAAACACAGCTGAAGTCTCAGAGCTCTTCTTTAAACGGGGTAAATGCAATAAGTTCTGAAGGTCTGGAGGATTTAAATGTAACCTTTCCGAGTCTGCACACTGCTATGTGCATTTATAGACAGACAGTGAGGGAAAGAGGAAGAAAGCAACCTGAATTTGAACAGAGCAGGTCCACTTATGAGGATATTTTTTTTTTTCATTAAATAGTAAAGCACTACATGATCTGGTTGGTTGAACCCACACATATGTAACCATGGACATAGAAGGTCAACTGTGGGACCCGGGCATCAGTGGATTCTGGTATCTGGTATCTGGGAGGTCCTAGAATCAGTCCTCTGGTCCTTCCAAGGGACCACTGTGGAAACTCTTTCATCTTGTATTCATTAAATCCTCACGGAAGGCTGCAACATGGCATGTGGCTTCGCTGGTGGCTCAGACGGTAAAGAATCTGCCTGCAATGCAGGAGACCTGGGTTTGATCCCCTGGAGAAGGGAATGGCTTCCCACTCCAGTATTCTTGCCTGGAGAACTCCAAGGACAATTCATGGGGCTGCAAACATTCGGACATGACTGAATGACTAACACTATCGCTTTTTTTTTTTTTACAAATTCTGCAATATGGGGTGTGGATGATTCCCAGCCCCATTTTTAGATCCTGGAAGTTTGAACAAAGAGAGTATTTTTCCCATAACGTTCAGGGGGTACTTCTCGGAGTTCATGCAGTAGATGAATCCTTGGGCGAAAGCACCGATTCACGACTCCTAGGGACCAGAAGCCTGAGAGGCTGACAGTTTGCAAATCTCACCTGGTGACTGCGGGCCCAGGTGCGCCGCGAGCTCACTGTCAGTCAGCGATGCTGCAGGACCCTGATGGACACACCTCAGCCCTGGGACATCCGGGGGGCGGATACCACCGCTGCTGCTCATATTATGTGCTTAGTCGCTCAGTCGTGTCCGACCCTTTGCGACCCCAGGGACTGTAGCCCGCCAGGCTCCTCTGTCCATGGGATTCTCCAGGCAAGAGTACTGGAGTGGGTTGCCATGCCCTCCTCTAACTCATATTATACAGGTCAGGAAATCCAGGAGGTTAAGGACCAACCAACCAAATCGAACAAAAACCACTCCAGAGTCGATCCTGTTACCAGGCAGAGCTCCAGTAGAGAAGCCGAAAGGTGCACTCAAACGCTCCAGAGAAGGACAGAGGGTTTTTGCTCAGTGAGGGATTCTGGTTCGAATGGAGGTCCTCACCCTTTCCTGAGGGCACCTGACTTTCCTATAGTAACTTTTTCCAGAAGGAAAGCTCCAGGCTGAATGCGTCAGTGGGGAGGAGGTGGGGAATGTCCCCCGGATGCCCGGAGGTCAAGGAAAACGCCCCTGAGAGCACATCATTCCTGAACGAAGCCTACTGTGTTCAGGAAGTTGAGTGAAACTGCCCATCTACACAAGCTCTTGCTATAAACTCAACAATTCCCTGCCCGACCTATGTATGGTTATAGCACCACGGTATGGGATAATCCTATGGAATGTGGTATTTATGATATTTAAAAAGAACTCGCTTCCCTTAGATGAAAGATATAAATTCAGGTACGAATAATGCTGAAATGAATAACATGCTTCAGGGGATTCTGACTTTCACAGCTTAAATGCAATAAGCGCTATTTACCCGGTCCTTTTTTAAACTGAGATTTTATGGCTTGTGCATGGAAGAAAGATATTAAAGACTGAGCATACAAAACTGCATAATTCAGGGTGGCTGGTCCTTATATAAGCAATGATCTTTTCGTTTGCAATGAATTTCGAATTACCACTTAAAACAGTTTTCAGATTTAATACATGATCTGCTTTAATGAATAAAAAAATCTAATTCTCCCTTTAATTCTGTTGGAAATTAAAAATATTCAGAATGACTGAAAGCAATGGGGTAAGCCATTTCTCATTTTTAAATGTTACTTTCTAAAAGAAATCAGTTTTTCTAGATAAGATAATCTCAACCCCATAACTCCTCAGCTGAAATCATCTGAATTTTAAAATGTTAGAATTTTGTTCTTCTTGCTGTTTTAATTAATAGTGCTATTTTTATACTAGGCAACTGTAATTATTTAGTCTTATTACTTAGAGTTCTCAAGTTTCACCAGTTTCTTGGCTCATAAAGTTTCTCTTATCCTCTCTTTTGTTTGAATTTATTTTTCTTTGTTTCACTGTGGAAACATTCAAATTTCCATGTCATTATACCTGTATGGGGGTTGCATTTTCTGAGTTATGTGTGCCTGAAAACCAGTGTACATTTACGAATGGCAGTTTGACTTGGTGTACAAATTGAACTGCAAAATACTTTTCTGAGGTATTTTTAAGATTCTGCTCTACTGTTTTTTAACATCTGGTGTTGATTATAAGACACGCAAATCTGACTTGTCCCACGGCAATTATCCTAGTTTTTTTCTTCTTTCCAGAAGCTTTTAGAATTTCTCTCCTTCTTCTTAATACTGACATGTTAGCAGCACAGAAATGAGTCCAACATGAATATCTAGACTGACTCATTGAATAAACAAAGAATTAGGCCCATAACTCAAGTGTTTTATCATTTCCTTATTTTTTTCAGTATAAAGATGGCATTTGAAGCATATTGGAAAGGTGAAAAAGCTCAACGAGTGGGTGCCTCATGAGCTGACTGAAAATAAAAACATTGATATTTTGAAGTGTCATCTTCTCTTATTGAATGGAACAACAACAAACCATTTTTCAATTGGACTGTGGGACGAAAAATGGATTTTATAGGACAACTGGCGATAACCAGCTCAGTGGCCAGACTGAGAAGAAGCTTCAAAGTACTTCACCAAGTCAAACTTGCACCAAGAAAAGTTCACGGTCCCTGTTTGACGGTCTGCTGTCCATCTGATCCACTATAGCTTCCTGAATTCTGACAAAACAATTACTTCAGAGAAGTATGCTCAGCAAATTGACGAGATGCAAGGAAGACTGCAGTGCCTGCAGCCAGCACTGGTCAACAGGAAGGGCCCAATTCGTCTCCACAATAACTCCTGATCATACAACCAATGCTGCAAACGTTGATGAACTGGGCTACGGAGTTTTGCCTCATCCTCTGTATTCAACTGACCTCTTGCCAACCAACTACCCCTTCTTCAAGCATCTTGACAACTTGTTGCAGGGAAAACACTTCCACAATCAGCAGGATGCAGAAAATGCTTTCCAAGAGTTCCTCAAACCCCGAAGCATGGATTTTCATGCTACAAGAATAAGCAAACTTATTTCTCATTGGCAAAAACATGTAGACTGTAATGGTTCCTTTTGTGATCAACAGAGATGTGTTAGAGCCTAGTTGTAATAATTTAAAATTCACAGTCCCAAACTGCAACTACTTTTGTACCAATCTGATAGTAAATATATGTGTATTTGTATAAATGGGGGATATAAGTGTACATACACACACATTTATTGAGAACATGCCCTTGCTCAGTGATAATAAAAACGTACAATATGACCAAAATTCTAAAGAGGTAGGTAAAGTCATTATTCCACTGCTATGTCTGATTATTTGTGTTCCCCTGGTATTCATATATTGAAATCCGTCCCCCTGGTATTCATATATTGAAATCCGTCCCTCTGGTATTCATATACTGAAATCTGTCCCCCTGGTATTCATATACTGAAATCCGTCCCCCTTGTATTCATATGTTGAAGTCCGTCCCCCTGGTATTCATATACTGAAATCCATCCCCCTGGTATTCATATATGGAAATCCTCGCCTCCACATGACAAAGTGGCCTGTACTGGGGCGGGTGATTAGGTCATGAAGGCAGAGTTCTCACAGCTGGGATGAGTGTCCTTATAGAATAGACTCCAGAGAGTTCCTTTCATCCACATGAAGAAACTAGGAGAAGTGAGCTGTCTGCAACCCGATTTGGGTCTGCACCAGAATTTGATCATGCTGGCTCCCGAAACCTGGACTTCCACTTCCAGGACCACAAGCAACAAATTTCTTCTGCTGTTTACAAGCCACTCCACTCACGGTATCTTGTTAGAGCAACTTGACTGGACTCACACACACACACCCATTGTACAGATGAAGAAACCAAAGACCAGAAAGGTTATACAACTTTCCCCGAGTCAGGCGGGGATCAAGGGGTGTCAAAGGATTCGAAACCAAGTGAGGAACCACAGCCACACTCACCGTTGGGTAATGCCGCCTCTCACAAACAGCTCGAAGAACAGCTGCTAAAGGGCGCTGCATTATTAAGCAGCTCCTCGTGTTTACGGGCTCAGCTTTGCCCTGATACTAAGCGTGCCTTTCAAGGATTAACATGGCATGAATCTGATGAGGGCAGGGCGCGGCAGCAACACAAACTCGGGAGGTGGCGGTGGGAACGGCCAATGTAAACACAGCAGAACAGCTGGCTTTACGGGAGAAGCAGAGGAGAAAGCACAGAGAAGGGGGATTTAAACATGGGTTGAGGGTGAGGTGGGGAGAGCCACTAACAGAAAGAGAAGGTGACAAACAAGTGTGGTCTGGGGAAAAATGGCATCCGGTTCCATTCTGAGTCCGTGGTGTGAATGAAAAGGAGCCTACAACCCAAGGAAAGAGGGAGGCAGGAGGAGTGTGCTGAGAGCCATCCATCGGAGGGAATGACTGAAAACGTGTGATAAGCTGAAAGCTGAGCGGCACAAACGTGGAGAAAAGACGCCTCCGTGTCTGTGATGAACAGGCACGTGGGCTTGGTGGGTAGGACAGAAAGAGTGTCCACCAAAAAACGGGGCGAGAGAAAAACAGGTCAGGATCCCACGTGGGACCAGCTGACAGGCACCAACAGAGACGGTTTTTGTTTTCTCCTCCCTGGAGGGAAATAAGTGACTCTGAGGACATGTCTGATAGCATTTGATTTCAAATTTCTCATCTCTCCAGGGTGCTCAGGGCCGGTGCACTGGGACGACCCTGAGGGATAAGATGGGGAGGGAAGTGGGAGGGGGGTTCAGGATGGGGGACACATGTACACCCATGGCTGATTCATGTCCATGTATGGCAAAAACCACCACACTATTGTAGAGTAATTAGCCTCCAATTAAAATAAATTAATTAATTTTTAAAAAATTTCTCATCTCTCTATTCACAGGGTACCTGATGAAGAAAAGCTGAACAGTGAGAAAGGACGGAACTTTCTCTGAAGCATCAGGAAAGTAACTTTTCCAAATCTTTTCTCAGCTGGAGCGTTGTATTAGCCATTTCTTCCTTAATTATAGAAGACCATTCAGCCCAGCACTCTCTCTTTCACCAATAAAGAAAGATAGCAAGACACGAAATGATTAAACTCATCATTCTCTAGAGAAAATACTCATAAAATATCTTAGAATTGGTATTTCTCTTTTCTGGCTTGATAATATGTTTGATTTGTCCCCTGGAGCCTAGTCTCTTATTTTTCATTTCTCAATGAAATAAAGTAAAAGCATGATGTCATCAAAGGCAGAAGATGCTAATTTAAATGATTTACATGTAATAATCTACACGCCAATTTACATGGGAAATGATAGGAACACTTTTCATGAACACATATAAAAAGCAAACTTTATTTAAAGGCAAGCTTAAAATTAGTTTTCATTATTCATCGGCACCTCTAAGACATCTCTCAATTCTCTCTGCTATAGAAGTTGTCCCATTTTAGGTTCATGTATATCAGCTGATGAAGTCCATTGCTCTTTAATGAAAGGATCCCCCTCTGTTTTTTTCAGGAAGCATTCAAAATTCTGCTCACAGCTTTTCAAAAAGCTCACTTATCTGAAAGTGTTACTTCTTCAGAGCCCAAGTTTTGAGCTCCTCTCTGCCCCTTTTAAAGAGTAGAATCTGTTGTTGACATTTGTGCTGACCCACACTTCAGAACACCCACTCCTAAGTATTCCCCCTAAACACTTTTTCTTCAACTTGATAATAAAATTCACCAGGAGAGATCTGAAATAGTAATTATGTTCAGTGCTGTATTCATCAACGTCAAAATCTAACACTGTTTCAAAGATTCATTATTCTGCAAATTGTTATCACAGTTGTAAGCATGAGCCAAGCATTTCAATACAGGCTGGCTTAAATGCATGCTCTTCAGCAGATCGGGATCAATGTAACAGCTGGGTGGTTTCACGCTTGTATTTTATCTCTGACATAAAATTGCATCATTCATAACACACACACAAACACACACACACAATCTGTGTGTGTGCTCCCTACTGGAAAGATGTTGATCCCTTCTATGACAATGAGATTAAAACAACACACATTCATAGTGACACCTCAGCCAAAATTGTACTAGAAACTTTTGGGGAGAGGCATATGGGCCTGGAAGGACAGGAAATGGCAGAGTTTTGCTGTTTACTCTTTCTGAAGATTTAGTGCGGTCAAATATTACTTCCCTGAATAATCATGTAAGCAAGCCTCATAACAGAAAGACGCATCTGACAGCATCGGGGTTTGTTCAGAGCTGACTCATAAGAACACTTAACCTGCAGAGAGTTCAGAAGAGACAGAAGGAAAGATGTGTGAATGGTGAATCAAGATGGTGTGTGATGGATCACTCAGGAGTCCAGGGCTTGCTATAAATTGTTGAGGATCCTGTTTGGGGACCAGCGGTAATAACCAAGTTAAACCAACTACTTCCATGTAGCTACATAACTAATATGTGCATGATAAAGGTTGAACTTAGAGAAGACAGGAAGTGGGGAGGGAGAAAGAGAGCATAGGACACACCGATGTGTCTTGTCAGCTGGTGCGTAACAGCACGTGCCCGGGCAGGTGACTCAGTGGTAAAGAATCCGCCTGCCACTGCGGAGGATGCTGGAGACGCGGCTTTGGTCCCTGGGCTGGGACAATCCCCTGGAGGAGGGCATGGCAACCCACTCCAGTATTCTTGCCTGGGAAATCCCATGGACAGAGGAGCCTGGTGGGCTACAGTCCATAGGGTTGAAAAAGAGTTGGACATGACTGATTGATTGACCTGAGAACTGGCCTACTCCATGCAGGGAATTGTGCCAGGTTCTATGGACATAAGGAAAAATAATGAAATAATAGACAGCCTTTGCCACCAAAGAAGTCACAGTCAGGTTTCAGGAGTGGGCCCCAGGCAGGCCTGCTAGAAGGGTGATGACGCCTTTGGGAAATTCACCCACGTCATTTTACCTGGTGGTGAAGGCAGCTGCCACGATGGTGGCCACGTTCTGACTCCTGACAGATGGATGGGAAGGGTCACTGAGAGCAGCCCAGGCAAGGACGCCTTCATGGGTGGCACCCTGCATCATGTGACTGGACTTTGCATTTTGTTTTAATGCACCTCTCTTCCTCCAAACATTGGATCTTGTCCCGGAGTGACAAAGATGTCACACGATTAGCTAAAAGTTGTCCAAAGAATGGTCATTTCCTTCAGGGCTGAGATGCCTGCAAGGTCTGGGGCCTTAGATCTCATCTGATTGGTCTGAGCTCATTCTACAGTCAATGATAAAATATTCCTGCTTTTATTCTACACCACTATCCTAGAGAATGAAGTCATCTGGCATGTGCTGTGTGTGTGCTAAGTCGCTTCAGAGGTATTTGACTCTGTGTGACCTTATTTATTGTAGCCCACCAGGCTCCTCTGTCCATGGGATTCTCCAGGCAAGAATACTGGAGTGGGTTGCCATGGCTTCCTCTAGGGTATCTTCCCAACTCTTCCCAGGGGATTAAATCCATGTCTCTTACATCTCCTTCAGTGGCAGGTGGGCTATTTACCACTAGTGCCACTTGGGAAGCCCTTGTTGTTTCTATTTGGGTTCAAAACTTTCTAGTAGCCATCACCAGAACAAGAACCAGCATACACAGGACACTCCAGAGTGATTAGTAATGTACTCCAGCAACTGAGCTCCTCTCTAGAAAAATCAATCAATTCCTCTGCCCACCCCTTCCTGAGAATCGAAAATTCAGAATAAAAGAAAGACACTCTGGGGAAGCTATATGATACAAGACAACCTACTAATGGCTTAAAATGGACTGCCAGAGATGTCACAGTAAGATACGTAATACACTACTGCTTTCCATCTTGGGCAAAGAAAGTCTTGACTGGGGGCTTCCCAAGTGGTCTAGTGATTAAGAATCCACCTGTCAATGCAGGGGACATGAGTTCAATCCCTGGTCCAGGAAGATTTCACATGCTGGAGACCAACGAAGCCTGCACACCCCAACTACTGAAGCCCGCATGCCCTAGGCCCATGCCCTGCAACCAGAGGAGCCACCTCAGTGAAAAGCCCACATACCGCAACGAAGAGTAGCCCCCGCTCACACAGCAATGAAGACCCAGCGCAGCCCAAAATTAATTAATTGATTTTAAAAAGTCTTGGCCAGTTATAATAATTAATCAAGGATTTTTAATTAATTAAATATATGCAAATACCTACTTATATCATGGCAGTGAAAGAAAGAAAGTGAAAGTGAAAGTCTTAGGCGTGTCTGATTCTTTGCAACCCCATGAACTATACCATCCGTGGAATTCTCCAGGCCAGAACATTGGAGTGGGTAGCCTTTCCATTCTCCAGGGGATCTTCCCAACCCAGGGATCAAACCCACGTCTCCGGCAATGCAGGCAGATTCTTTACCAGCTGAGCCACAAGGGAAGCCCAAGAATACTGGAGTGGGTAGCCTATCCCCTCTTCAGCGGATCTTCCCGACCCGGGCATTGAACTGGGGTCTCCTGCATTGCAGTAGAAAAGCTAAGCGGTAAAACAGGAGCACTCTTGGCCCCTCTTTCCTGCTAGGCGTGTCAAAGGAGCCGTCAGTACTCACAGCTGCCCTTGCTCACCTTCTGCTCAATATAACCCTCTGCCCCGGTGACAGGCAGGTTGCCAGGACTAGTGGTCACTTCTCCACACGCTGCCCTCTGAGACTCACCTTTGGACCAAGTTGAATGCTGGCCCCTAAACTCCCTCCTTTGGCTTCAACTGAACCACACTCTCTGGCCTTACTCTCACATAATGGGTGATCTTTTTCAGTGAATGGCTCCCTGTTTTCCTCTTATTTCTTCTCAAATACTGGTGTGCTTTGGGGATTGGTCCTGGTTCATTTTTGTCTTTTCTAACCCTAACCTCTCCCTAGAGACTCTCATTTTGTCCTTTAAAGGCCGACTATACACTGATGACTTCCACATTTACATTTTTGGCTCTGGATTTTATTTACAACTGCCAGCGTGGCGTCTCCTCTTGGACACAGACCAGGGATCTCAAACTTAACTGTTCAAAACTCATCTTTTGATTTCTACACCACTCCCAACCCCCAACCAACATCACTCCCAAAGACCCCGAAATCTAAGAAGTGGCACACCAACCATGATCCAAGGGCTGGAATTTTCATTTAGGAATTTTTCTTGATTATTTTATTTTCTTCTCACCCGACATCTAATCCAACAGTGATCTATACTGGTTTCATTTCATAGTAAGTCCTGAATATGTCCACTCTGATCCAAGCTCTTCCTAGCTCAGGTCTGCACTATCGCTAGAGCTTTCAGGAGGTCACCCAGCCTGCACTTCCACCTCAATCCATTCTCCGTCAGTTGCCAGAGGGATCCTTTAAGAATATTAGTCAGAAAACCATAATTCAAAAAGATACATGCACTCCTGCGTACACAGCAGCACCAGTCCCAGTGGCTAAGACACGGAAACAATCTAAACGTCCACTGACAGGTGAATGACAAAGATGTGTACATATATACACAGTGGAATATTACTCAGCCATAAGAAGAATGAAATAAACCCATTCGCAGCAACATGGATGGACCTAGAGATTATCATACTAAGTGAAGTGAGCCAGACAAGGACAAATATTGTATGATATCACTTATATCAGGAATCCAAAAAGTGATGCTAACGAACTTATTTGCCAAACAGAAACAGACTCACAGACATAGACACCAGACTTGTCGTTGCCCAGGAAGGGGAGGGGGATGGGGGAGGGAAGGACGGGAATTTGGGATTAGCAGATGCAAACTAGTATATATACCTATATTAAGGGATGGTCCTGCGTATAGCACAGGGAGCGACGTTCAACATCCCTAGATAAATCATAACGGGAAAAATAAAAGAATGTCGATATGACCGAATCACTCCTCTGCACGGCACCAACTAACACAGTGCTGTAAATCAACTACACTTCAATTAGAAGAAAAGATACACATAATGTTAGCCAGTTCCTGTCACCACCTTACTCAAAACGCTTCTGTAACTTTCCACTCCACGTCTAATAAAGCCCCAAGTCCTTCACTCACCTTGCGAGGCCCAGTATGTGGTCCGGCATCTAGCTCCTGTCTCCCCCTCCACTCTCCTCTCTTACCCGACAATCCCACTGACTTCTGTGTCCCCCAAACAGGCCAATCTGGTTCCTGAGTCTGGGCCTTTGCAGGCCTACTCCTGCTGACAGCATTGCTCATCCTGTCCTCACAGGGATGCATCTTCCCGGGATTCATGTTGCAACTCGGCTGCCACGTCCCCAGAGAAGCCCCTGGTTGGCCCCTCCAATGTGTCTCTGTGCTTATCCCACTTAGCTCTGTCACAATATCTTTCTGCATCTTCTCATGAGAATTCTGCCTTCAGACAGTTATGGTCCATCTCCTGCCATTCTAATATAAGCCCAAAGACACAGGGGGGCTTTAGCCTACTACTAAAATACTACTCTGTTCCCTGGGCTAATCCCCTGGCACATGGCAGATAATCAAAGACAAAACTGTGAAATAGAAGTTTTCAGACAACTTAAAAAGGGAAAACTCCAGAGAATAACACCATTTGAAAGCATACACACAGGAACAAAATTCTAAAGCTCCTAACTCATACTTTTCAATTTGTCAGAAACATTGGTGGGTGCCGTGGTTCGGCAAACACAGCCCTAGGGCCGTGCGAGGTATTTTTACCTGTGACTGTGCTCCTGGTGATAAACTATTAAACACAGCAAATCAATCACTTCCCATGCCAGTGAGTTCAAAAAGCCTTCTTCCCCATTATCAGGTATCCTGGGCTACCTGTGATTACGTCTGCAGGAAGTAAGATACGATCGCAATCACAGGAGACTTGACATTTGACTTTGATTTTGAGTTTTCTCTGGTGCCTGACACATACCAGAAGAATGGAGACTGCCACCAGAAGGACTGATTCTGGACTCTTTTTTATTGGGTTTATTTTATTCATGTCAAGTGATGTTGATCCTACATGACTATTTCCATTAGATTATTTTTTGCCTAATATACAGTCTTGTCGGCATCAAAACACTGCATCACAGGGTATAAAAAACAACCAATCTCCAAGGGAAACTGACAACTTTCAGAAGCCAAAAATATCACAACCAGGTGCTCTCCTGAGGGTGCAGCTTCTATTTGTGTGTGTGCGTATCTGTGCTTCTCTAGTGTTATCAACTGGCTTCCCTGCTGGCTCAGTGCTAAAGAATCCACCAGTCAATGCAGGAGATACGAGACACAGGTTCGGTCCCTGGGTCAGGAAGATCCCCCCTGGAGAAGGAAATGGCAACCTGCTCCAGTATTCTTGCCTGGGAAATCCCAGGCACAGGGAAGCCTGGAGGACTACCGTCCATGGGGTCACAAGAGTTAGACACGACTGAGCAACCAAACAACAGTATTATCAACAAAGACTAACCTGTGATGATCTAGAGTAATATAAATGTCCCCCAGGTGCTTCTCCAACAAGACAGGAGGATGGCTTCCTGACCATGGACACTGGATAGGGGTTTTGCTCAAGTGGCTTACAGGGAGGAAATTTCTGGAGGTTTTATTTTACCATATAGCTTTTTCTACTGTGCTAAATCGTTCAGTCATGTCCAACTCATTGAGACTTTATGGACTGCAGCCTGCCAGGCTCCTCTGTCCATGGGATTCTCCAGGCACAAATGCTGGAGTGGGTTGCCATGCCCTCCTCCAGGGGATCTTCCCAACCCAGGGACTAAACCCAGGTCTCCCACACTGCAGGCAGATTTTTTACTGTCTGAGCCCCCAAAGAAGCCCAGCTTTTCTACTGTCATTACACAAAGAGGCATTTGCATATATTTAATTAATTAAAAATCAGCTTGATTAATTACTGTAACTGTATTTTACTTTTTCCGTTTAGAACAGGATGTCTATCTTTTTACAAATGAACACTAGTGCTATTTTGAGCCCCTATTACTAGCCTCCTGCAGTGGCAGTCTTCATTAGGCGTCAAGATTTGACAGTGATTCCAGCTGTCTTCCTCCTCTTTGCCCTTGATCATCAATGTAGAATTGTTGGTTTCTCCTTAAAGGAGCCAGAGTATACATTCACAGCATGGCCCTCGTTGCAGTCTTTGAAAATATGTTCTAATCCCATCCATTCTAACTAAAGGACTCATCAGAAAACATTTCGGGCTTGATGGTTTGAGAGTTACTTACATATTTTTTCTGGAATTCATTTTCATTTCTCATCAAAAGTACCCATAAGCCTCATGGCATAATACACATTGCAACATCCTGAAATATATTACCCTGGTATTTCTCAATGAGACATAATATCTGAGCTTCGTGAGAACTGAAGCAATCAGTAGGATACAATGCAGTGCAAACTGTGCAAGCAATTCTTGAACTCCATTCTGATGCACTCAAATGGTTAACATCGTGAAGAGAACTCTTTAATGAAATCTCAACCCTTCACTGTTACAACTTCCGAGTAAAACAGGTGCTATCTTGTACATCATTCGAGCTTTCACTAAGGAGTGCTGAGAAAAAGTGGACTATGTCCTCTCCATCAAGGGAATGATGCCTAGAGAATAGTAGGCAACTCGTCACTTAGTAACACAGAAAGAAGCAGTGACCAAGAATTATACAAGTACAGCTTCTTCAAGGAGGAGACACCAAAGGAAAAACTATACAATCGATTATTAAATAAAACAGATAAAAAGTAGATGGGGGTGGGGCTGGGAGGAAAGTTTCATTAAAGATCTTTGAGGACACAGGTGGGGTCAGCCTATCCAAACCAAACTGTACACACTGTGTGATGTTTTATGTTTCTCATCCTCTGCTCATTGGAAAAGACCCTGATGCTGGGAAAGATCGAAGGCAGGAGAAGGGGATGACAGAGGATGAGATGGTTGGATGGCATCACTGACTCAATAGACATGAGTTTGAGCAAGCTCCAAGAGATGGTGAAGGACAGGGAAGCCTGGCGTGCTGCAGTCCATGGGGTTGCAAAGGGTCGGACATGACTGAGCGGCTGAAAAACATTCTCTGCTGTCTTTGCTGGTCGCATATCCTACCCAAAGGTCAGGGTAACATTTCTACTAAAACTTGCTGCTTTCACGCTTCAGGAACTGCAGTGAGAAAGTCTCACTAGCTTGAACTCTTCTTGAGCTTACCTAATTCGGTTTTTATCAAGAGGCATATACTGTGAGATGCTCCACCCTGGACTCCATGTGCCAACTAAGATGCAGACAACTGGGATAAATGGCAAGTCCTGTAGTGTGGGCAGCTATGTGGTTGCTTCACACCATCCATTCTGCTGGTGAAAAGTAAACTCCGCAACGGAGTGACATGGGGCTGATAAAAAAGGGTTTGGAAGGACTCTCCATCACATGTTCTAGCAGACACAGCAGAACTTCTCTCTGTTCGATCTGTTTGCTTCAAGGGAACTTATTATGGAGAGCACTCAGGGGATGGCATAGCCGGCACCTATCTCTCCCTCCAGCGTCAGTGAGGTCAATGGTTTGGCCCAGGGTGGCAGCTGATTTGTTTAATGTTAGGGCATTATGCCATTAGATATTGCTTTGCCAAAAAAGGTCCATCTAGTCAAAGCTATGGTTTTTCCAGGAGCCATGTATGGATGTGACAGTTTGACGATAAAGAAAGCTGAGCACCAAAGAATTGGTGTTTTTGAACTGTGGTGTTGGAGAAGACTCTTGAGAGTCCCTTGGACTGCAAGGAAGTCAAACCAGTCCATCCTAAAGGAGATCAGTCCTGAATATTCACTGGAAGGACTGATGCTAAAGCTGAAGCTCCAATACTTTGGCTACCTGATGTGGAGAGTTGACTCATTTGAAAAAATCCTGATGCTAGGAAAGATTGAAGGCGGGGGGAGAAAGGGACGAGAGAGGATGAGATGGTTGGATGGTATCACCGACTCAATGGACATGAGTTTCGGTAAATTCCAGGAGTTGCTGATGGACAGGGAGGCCTGGCGTGCTATAGTCCATGTGGTGACCAAGAGTTGGACATGACTGAGCAGCTGAACTGAACTGAACTGAGGGCATTATGTCATGATAATTCAATATGCAAGACCAGCTCATGATCACTTTCTTAACAGGACACCATTTTGAATGCTAGAAAGACTCTGAAATTTGGTAAGAAATTAAGCAGAACAACTTCCATCAGAGGAACTAAGACATGGAGAAGTGAGGGAATTTGACCAAGGTCATACAAAAAGAAAACGTAACCAGGATTCAACTCAGGTGGTCTCCCTACAGGGTCCACCACAGAATGGAAATCCAGCCACAGACAGATTTAACACTGTGGCTTCTTGCGGGAATGACCTTTCATGTGAATTTCTAGCATTCTCATGGGCAACATGGTGCTTACCATGGCAATGCATAACCTAATGATGTCGGATAAGTGTTTGATGATGTTTTATGCTTTCTTATGTAACTAGTAATGGTAAGCAACACAGTTAACTTAAAAAGTCCTTCATGGCTAAGGAAAATCTCTATTCTCAAAGATAACTCCAAAAAACTTAGGCAGAACCAACATGAGAGGCAGAAATATCCACACTTAAGAGCTGAGTGGTCTTGGACAAGTAACTTGACAGTTACTTTGACTTAAGTGGGAAAAGAGACTTAAGTCATAGAGTTCATAAGTATATTAAGAAGATGGGCTGGTTGGCTGAACAATGGACCTGTAAAAAGCACCCTGTTCGACTAATAATCCCCAGAACCCGTGACTATGTTACGTTACATGGCAAACCCAGAACTTTGAAGATACAATTAAATTAAGGACCTTGAGATGGGGAGATTTTCCTGGATTATCCATATGGCGGGGAGGCAGGAGGGATAATGAGAGTAGGGAAAAGATGCAAGAGCACAATCAGAGATCTGAGAAGGGGGTGAAGAGAAAGACAAGGCACAGAGAGAGGGGAGAGAGAGACTGGAATCTGTGCTGCTGAATTTGAGGATGGAGGAAGCAGCTAGGACCCAAGGATGCAGAAAGGCTCTAGAAGCTTGAAAAGGCAACTGGATTCTGCTCTCAGAGCCTCCAGGACTCCAGCCTGCCAGTACCTTGACAGAACTCATGAGACTGATTTAGAACCTCTGATCTCTAGAACTATACAATACTGAATTTGTTCTGTTTAAGCCATTGGACTTGTGGTCATTTGTTACAATAGCAATAGGAAACTGATACAAATGTGAAAGAACTAAATAGACAGCCTGGCACATTGAGAGGACTCAAACAAATGCCATTCCTTCTTTTCTCCATTCCCTCATGAAAAGGGACCACAGTTTAGCATCCCAAACCTGAAACAACTCCAACACACTCTACCTAGCATTTTAAATGATTTATGCAATACATCTGGTAATGCCCTAATATTACTGGCTATCATATCAGGATAAAGATGGGTACATTTTTTATCTACCCAACCATGAACACAAAAGGACCACTTGCTTGTTCCACTGAAATCTGCACAATTTTGCCCCCAAGGAAACACAGGAAGCCTACTGGTTCACTAAGCCCCCACAGTGGGGAACAGATTCAGGAATAACACAGTGTCCCCACCTCACTTGACTAGTACTCTCCACTGAAAGGCATATTGTATCATATTCAGTCCACAGGGTGTTTCCAGAAGAAGGCAGGCCACATAAAGATTCTCACAATTACATTACTTGAAAACAAAGACAACATATAAATTGAAGAGTGTTTATTTTCTCTCTATAAAAAAAGCAAACCTAGTTTTCAGTCCTACAGAGGCCACATTTATTTCCACTGCCCCGGCAATTAAGAGAGAGGGTTTCTGTTTTGCCCTGACTCCAGCTCTCATCAATTTCTGAGTGTCTATTACATTCTCCAGGGAGAAACACCTCTGTTGACTGAGGTTTGATAAAGAGCCTCTATTGCACTGACATGGTGCACAAGAAATGACTTTTACTGCAGGATGTGAAACTTAAGACAAAAGTCAAAACACACCACTTTCAGGCCCCAAAGGCGGCTTCAGTACTAATTGAGTGCATTAAGTTTCTCACTTACTAAGAAAAAAAAAATAGTGTTTATCCATGAGGGCATTTTTAGGGCAAGAACACAAATACTGAGAAAATCTCTGCTAACATTTTTCATTCCTTCTTCTCCTCAAATCTCAGAGTACAAATAGCCATGTTGTTCAAAAATGGTTTTGATCACTAGATTTTCCTCATTTGCATCTAGGGGAAAAAAAGCACAAAATCTGAAGAAAAGAAAGTACAGAGCTGAGTGATTTTGAAAAGACTGCAGAATCCCTAGACCCTTCCCAGTAATCTCAACTATCTGTTGGTAACCCCTAGCAGGGCTGCAGAAGGACCAGCTTCCTGGGCTCACAGGACATCTGCCCTCTTCCCCAAGGTCTAAGCGTGGCAGGGGCGAAGCTGTGAAAGGCGCCCAGTAACTATTCAAAATGGCGGCCCTCAGCCCAGGAGCGTCAACTCATTCTGTGGTAACTGCAGATACAACCTTAAAATGGATGCCATAGATTTTACCCAAATGGGGGCTGAAACAAATCATCTTGCAGCTACTGAGCACACCCCTTACCCCTGAATGAAGCACTCTCAAGGACACTGTTGTTTGCCTCAGTGACTACGAAGGAAGCAAATATACAATATACATATAACATATACAGATATCTATCTATAGCTATAGACAAAGATATATATACAGAGAGAGATAGATATCTGAATCACTTTGTTATACTCCTGACACAGCGCTGTAAATCAACTATACTTCAAGAAAATTTAAAAAAGAAATGTTTTGTGGCAACAGACAGACAAGAAATGACATGTGGAATCCTCGGACCTTAATTTGGTCTGCGGCCACACCAGTGTCGAGGTCTCGGAGGCCACTCTTCTGTATGAAGGGCACCTAGCTTGCCATTGGCTAATTTTTATTTGTTTCCTTAAATCTATACATTCATACCTTACTGATTTTATTAACTATGGGATTTTTTTCATTCCCACTTAATTACACGCTGGTCTGAAAAAAACAAAAGAAAACTATGGGCATTTAGAACAAATTTTCCAAAATCTTAACAAAAGTACTGCATTATGGGCCTCAGACCCTGAGAGCTGACTCCCAACTTTGGTAGCAAAATTCATACATTGTGTCAAATTATATTTTATTAAATAAACATCACTGGAAGGACTGATGCTGAAGCTAAACCTCCAATCCTGTGGCCACCTGATGCAAACGGCCAACTCATTGGAAAAGACCCTGATGCTGGAAACGACTGAGGGCAAAAGGAGAAGAGGGTGGCAGAGGATGAGGTGGTCGGATAGCATCACGGACTCAGTCGGCATGAACTTGGGCAAACCCCAGGAGACAGTGAGGGACAGGGAGGCCTGGGGCGTTGCAGTCCATGGGGTTGCAAAGAGTCGGACACAACTTAGTGACTGAACAACAACAACAAAGTATAAGTTCTTCTTTTTCTTCAAAGTGTCCCTTTTCTCCTTACATATTTAAAAAAAGATCCTTGACTCTTTTTCCTAGAACTTGTAAATAGATGCCCTAATAGTATCTCCCGCGATGGTCCCATAAAGTCTGTAACATGAGATGTGCCTCACTGGTCTAGTTCTGGAGCCACGTAAGGTCAGAGCATGGCCTTTCTGACCACACGGACCCACAGATCAACATGACAAGGGATGACACCTGCTCTTGGCCGCTCAAGGTCTCTTCATGGAAAGAGGCAGTATAGAAAAGGTCAACAGCCTGACTTAGTGTTCTATCAAAGCTGGTACTATAAATATTAGGTTATGTAATCCGCTGACTTGGAATTTCAGTTCTTCCTAACCTTGGCGAAGGTGATGGAAAAGAAAGTTAAATATGACTGGCAGGACCAAACTTATCCCGTCACCACTGTTTGAAAGAGGAAACTGTCTACCCTAAGTCACTTGAACTCTGTAGAGGGAACAATTGTGAACACTGAGTGCTGTGTGTTGAAACTACAGAATTTTCTAGAACCTAGATTTGAACCATTACTGAACGTGGATAAGTGCACAGTATATGAAGTGGTACTGGTTAACTGTCCCATGTTAACAACTATCTATTTCTCTTAATGCAATCCAGAATTTGATATACTTAGAGACCAAAGAAGTAAACTGTAATTACTGAATACTTTTACTATACATGTTGCAAAACAAAATGTTTTTAAAACAAACCATGAGATTTGCTAATATCAGTGAGAAAGCAATATTTACAGCCACACCCCAATGCCTAGAATCACGCCCTCCACAATCTAGGTGCTCAATTAATATTTATTGGATGAACAAACAGAACTCCCTGTTTTCAAAAAGGAGTACAATTACTATTCATCAGTTCATACACAAATAAAAAAAAGTCTAGTATCAGTATCTAAGGGATTGTTTTTGCTCTCACCACCATAATACATTTTAATGAAATTATATAAAATGGACTAAATACAATTTAACGAATAATAGTGACACAATTATGTGCCAAATACTGATGAATGCACTCAGAGAAGGGACTGTGGGTTTCACACTAGACAGTCATGTTAACCATCATCTTTAGAGATGGAAACTGGGTTCCTGCTGATAAATTTGAAAACTCAAGGGCAAAAAGAAAACTTTTCACGTGGATCTTCTGCTGAGACCTGAAGTTAAATGTGTCAAGTACAGGACCCCCTCTTGGTTTCCCCTCCAAAGCAGGCCTGCTTCATCTGCTGGCCACCATCCTGGATGAGACCACGTGGCTTTGCTCCTTACCGCCCTGATTTAGCTCCATTTCTTATATTTACAGTCTGTCATCAGAGCCTATGTATTCTCCTAATGTATGTGTCCACATATCACCCACAGCAATGACTGTAGGACAGCCCCTGACAGCACAACTAGTTCCCTACCAGACCCTCCCCCCCCGCAACTCCAATCATCTCCCTCAAGGACAAGTTCAAGCATCTCATCTCATTTAATCATCTCATCCCATTTCAACATCCCAGGTGGAAAACAGGCACTATATGAAGTGTTGTTGATGGCACAGGCAGATTTCAGCTGGGACAAACCCTGCCCACAAACACTATCACAGAGAAATGTGCTGTAACCAACAGTGAGTGTCTTACCCAAGTGTCACTGTAACAATCATCATTCTGTCATCAGAGCCTATGTATTCTCCTAATGTATGTGTCCACATATCACCCACAGCAATGACTGTAGGACAGCCCCTGACAGCACAACTAGTTCCCTACCAGACCCTCCCCCCCGCAACTCCAATCATCTCCCTCAAGGACAAGTTCAAGCATCTCATCTCATTTAATCATCTCATCCCATTTCAACATCCCAGGTGGAAAACAGGCACTATATGAAGTGTTGTTGATGGCACAGGCAGATTTCAGCTGGGACAAACCCTGCCCACAAACACTATCACAGAGAAATGTGCTGTAACCAACAGTGAGTGTCTTACCCAAGTGTCACTGTAACAATCATCATTATCATTATTATTTGAATTTCCCCAGCCATGTGTGGATGGTGGCTGATGTAGCTGTCAGCATGTGGGTGATCCTGGGGGAGGGGGCTGGGTTTGAGTCTGAAGATGCCATTTCTGCTCTTTGGTTTACGATTCAATCCACTGGGCATACAGCCCAAAGCTGGGCGGGCAGGACAACCAGACGGCTACCCTGCTTTCCTGCTGATGCCTGTGCGTGGATGCCTGTGAGCACCCTCGCCATTAGCAGTGACAACATCATCCCAGTAACATCTCAGATAACGTGGGAGTAAGACTGCACGTGTATTTTACCTGCTGACGTTTTTCAAACTCCAACTTGATCCGGGACTTGATGCAGTTGCACGTGTCCTGATAGGTCTGCTGCAGAGCAAGCTCCATGAGATGCTTGTGGTACGCCCCCGCCAGGTTCCCACAGATGAAGATGATCACGTTGGCCAGGATCTGAGGACACAAAGAGCCACTCAATAGGGTGAGCATTTATCGTTTACGAACACAACAACACAAGGTACATGGGCAACAGTCTCCAAAGAGATGACTCTGCCCAAGGTTAATTTTATTTCTGTACCAAAACTAACATTTTTATTTACTTAACAAAAATGGGTCCCATCTGCTTCTTGGATCCATGCCCTCTCACAGGTGATTTTGCTGTCCTCCCTTATCTCTGGGCTCAGCCATGTGATTCACTTGGAAGAGAAGCTATGACAAACCTAGACAGCATGTTAAAAAGCAGAGACATTACTTTGCCGACAAAGGTCCATATGGTCACGGCTATGGTTTTCCCAGTAAGTCATGTATGGATGTAAGAGTTGGACCATGAAGAAGGCTGACCCCTGAAGAATTGATGCTTTTGAACTGTGGTGTTGAAGACTCTTGAGAGTCCCTTAGACTTCAAGGAGATCAAACCACTTAATCCTAAAGGGAATCAGTCCTGAATATTCATTGGAAGGACTGATGTTGAAGCTGAAACTCCAATACTTTGGCTACCTGATGCAAAGATCTGACTCATTAGAAAAGACCATGATGCTTGGAAAGATTGAAGGCATGAGGAGAAGGGGATGACAGAGGATGAGATGGTTGGATGGCATCACCGACAGGATGGACATGAGTTGAGTGGACTGCGGAAACTGGTGATGGACAGGGAGGCCTGGCGTGCTGCAGTTCATGGGGTCGCAAAGAGTTGGACACAATTGAGTGACTGAACAACAACAAATGTGATCTGCTACAGCTAATGCAATGTAGGTGGGAGTAACTGAGAGCCAGATCCATCCAAGGTTTAGAAGGTCTGGCATGTTTGGGGTGCCTCTTTTGTATCTCATCAGGAAAAGAACATGCCCTGACCAGCCCACTGGTCCCAGGAAGATGAGGTACCCTTAGAACAGAGACAGGCAGCCAACCCATAGTCCACTACTGTGGGCACTGAGATTTCATGGTTCTTACACAGCGTTATTGTGACACCAGGTGACTGATACAGACTGTCGTCACATGGAACCTGTGTTCACTGAGTCTAGAGAAGGGATAGTCCCCATTATCTAGTATTTATGTAAGAATATGCTGCTGCTGCTAAGTCACTGCAGTTGTGTCCGACTCTATATGACCCCACAGATGGCAGCCCACCAGGCTCCGCCGTCCCTGGGATTCTCCAGGCAAGAACAATGGAGTGGGTTGCCATTTCCTTCTCCAATGCATGAAAGTGAAAAGTGAAAGTGAAGTCGCTCAGTTGTGTCCGACTCTTCGCGACCCCATGGACTGCAGCCCACCAGGCTCCTCCATCCATGGGATTTTCCAGACAAGAGTATAGGAACCTTTTAAAGAACATCATTTGTTCCTCTGTTGATAAAAACAATTCAGGATCACAAAAATTTGGGGGGAAACAGAAAATACAGAAAAATTGAAAACAACCTATAAATGTCCTGCCCAGGAAGAACACTCAACTGTCCATACGATCTTACTTTAGTGCTTTCACCCTTTGCTTCTGCAAAAGGACCATCTCTTACTTCACTAAAGATTCTGCAAACTGTGTCACTGCTGGGTTTGCTTTGAAGAACAGCAAGCCAAAGAACGCAGGAACGAGAAGCCCTAACACAAACCAGATGGCCCAGAGACAGGAGAACTGTCTCTCTCCTTATTGGGTGCAGCGGAAATAATAATAATAATAACCATGCTTATCTATGAGAGCTTCTTTTTTTTCCTTAAAAATGCCATCAAACAAAGATGCAGACATTTTAGGAAGTCAGTTCCTCCAAAATAAGAACCAAATGGAAGCAACGGAATTGAATGAAGCCATCCTCAGTGCCCTGGGCTCCCCAGCAGGGAGTACGAAAGGGGTGTCTCTGTTACCAGTGACCCAGTGCCCTGGCAGCTTTGCAATGTCAAGGTTCTTCAGGAAAAGCCTTCTTTTGGTCATTTGTTCTTTAGTCTGGGCAATGGATGTGGCATTGCTTCAAACAACATGTAATTCCAACCCTCCATGGCTACGATAACCGGAAAGAATGCATTTATGGATTTTTATTCAGATATGCAAAGGAAATGCTTAAGAAATAAACAGCTAAGCGTTTTAATGCCAAGTAGTTATGGCATTTCTCTTCTGATGGAAAATTTAATCAAATTACAAGCATTTTCCTGACACCTGCTTTCATCCTAAAGTTCCATATTCTAAGGTTAATAGAATTAGTCCTGGTATTTTAACAACTACACACATTTACAAATGTGATTGATGTCTCAGAGCATTTTTCTTTCAAAAGGGTGCATTCATATTATGACTCTAGGAAACCTAGGGCACAAGGAAGTGATGCGGTTGAGATTTTCTTTTCAAAACTAATATCACAGCATTTTGTTTCCTAGAAGACTGTTAAGCAGAAGACACAGTAAAAAATCCTATTTCCACAATGTTGGATTGATTTCATAACATCATACTGTCTTGATGCTTTCTTTGATCTGATTGCTTCATTTAGCTACGTTCACATCTGTCAGAAAATAGGAAGGGAAACTTGGCCTCTCAAGGGATGTCGTGAAGAAAATAAATTGTTTAAGTAATAACAGCAGTCTGGGTTTTCCCTGAAGATGCAAACTAGGCCTTGAAATGGAGCGTGACCCATGCTCCAGAGTCTGCGCAAACTGGACTCCACCCACTCGTTACAGAGGCCGGGTCCTCTGTCACTTTCCACATCCCGGTCGTCACTTGATGTGCGTAGGGCAGGAGTCATCAGCATTTGTCTGTGATTCTCAGGAGATGCATAAACCACCAGTCCTGTGCTGGTGGGAAGGCTGGTATCTACCAGCAAACTGGTTCTGTTTCTTTCATAGTATCATCATTGATCTTCCAAACATACCTCATTTCATCCTTGCAAGAGTCCATAAAGTAAAACACCCAGGAGGGTGGCCCCTCTTGTTATTTCATCTTATAGGTGAAGAAACAAAGTTCTAACATATTCAGAGACCGGAGGGCAGGCTCCTGAAGGCTCTCAAGGATTGCCCTGGACCATTGCCATAAGACCAAATTTGGCTTAAATAAAACATGGCCCCAGGAAACGAGTCAGGACAGGTTCACCCAACGCAATTCAACTCTACTTGGGTGCGGGGAAGGTGATTCTGAAGAATTTCCAAAGAGACCTGTGGAAGCGCTGAAAGCAGCTAACACGGTTTTCCTTTACAGAGCATTTGCATTTGATGCTATAAAGCGCCTCCATCATTTAAGGTCCTTTTAAGCGGCTGCAGTTTGGAGACCACGCTGTGGTCCACAGAGCATGTGATTGTGATGCTGGAGTTGTTGGTGCATCCATGTACTCTCAGAGTAAAGTAACAGAAGTGAGGCTGTTTCTAACTGGGTCAGGTGACCAAAGAAGAATGAGCTGAGCAGTGTTCTTCCTTTTTGATAAATTAACTTTTATTGGAGTAAGGTTGCTTTACAATATTGTGTTAGCTTCTGCCATACCCCTGCAAAGTGAATTAGCTATTTGTTGCTGTTTAGTTGCTAAATTGTGTCCACTTCTCAGATTCCATAGACTATAGCCCACCAGGCTCATCTGTCCATGGGATTCTCCAGGCAAGAATACTGCAGTGGGTTGCCATTTCCTCTTCCAGGGGATCTTCCCGACCCAGGGATCGAACCCACGTCTTCTGCATTGGCAGGCGGATTCTTAACCACTGAGCGACCTAGGCAGCCCGAATCAGCTATATGCATACACATATCCCCTCTTCTTTGGATTCCCTTCCCATGTAAGTCACCACAGAGCATTGAGTAGAGTTCCCTGTCCCATTCAGTAGGTTCTCACTAGTTAATCTATTTTATCTACATCTGTGTCTTTAATTCCCATGCAGGGTTATTTCACCTGGGAAAAGGACATTTAAGGAAGGGAGCTCACTGTCTTCAAACATTTGAGAAATTATCACAAGGATTTGGTGACCACTCAGGTCCTCTGTGACTGTTTTTAAAGAGTTTTAAAATTGTTCAGTACTCTCATTCTTATCTTAGGTTCAGGGCAGTGAACCTCAGGGTTCACAGAGGTCAGCAGTCGGCGTACATGCCAGCTGAGAGTGGGGTGAGGCTCCTGGTACTGGGGAAGCCCCATCCCTCAAAGCCATGGTTTCTCTATGAGTGAACTGTCCAGGGCCGGGGAAGAAAGGACATCACAGAATTTAAAACAGGTCCTCAGCTTAAAACAAACAGATCATAAATATGCAAAAACACCAATTATAAGTCAAAGGAAAATAAAAGGAATTATAAACTTGATGAACAGAGCTGCAAATGAATATTCAGCAAGCTCGCTGCATCTCGTTTGCAGCAAATTTGGCTTAAATAAAACAATGCTCTCGCTTGGGAGAGAAAATGATCAGATACAATCTCCCTTAACTGAGCTCTCAAACACGACTGCAGAGAATCCCCATCCCATCTCCTTGGTATTTCCTGCAACCCCCAAAGAATTACATTTGCTCTCTGCCCTGGCCTCAGGATCTCTGCTTTTTATCAGTCTCTTGTAGTTTGGTGGCTAAGTCGTGTCCGGCTCTTTGCAACCCCATGGACTGTAGAAGATCAGCCTCCTTTGTCCTTCACTATCTCCCAGAGTTTGCTCAAATTCATATCCTCGGTGATCCATCCGAGGAGCCATCCAATCATCTCATCCCTGCCCCCTTCTCCTCCTGCCCTCAATCTTTCCTGGCATCAGGGTCTTTTCCAGGGACTCGGCTCCTTGCCTCAGTCTTTTAGAGCAGACCAGACCCTCGGTGCTTTGACTAATAACATCCAGCGACTTTCAGATCACGTGTTGGAATCTTCTTCTAATTTAACATCCTCCAGATGAGGAGGAGTAGAGTCAGAAAGGGCTTCCCTGGCAGCTCAGTGGTAAAGCATCTGCCTGCAATGCAGGCAGACATGGGTTTGATCCCTGGTATGGGAAGATCCCCTGGAGAAGGAAATGGCAACCCGCTCCAGTATTCTTGCCTGGACAATCTCAAGCTCTCAAGAGGAGCTTGGCGGGGTGTGTTCCATCGGGTCACAGAGTCAGACATGACTGAGCATGAGCATTGTGAGAGTTAGAAAGTATTATGGGCTGAAAGCGTATACTGGGGGTGGGGGGTCCTTCCCACAGGCATACACTGAAGCCCTACCCCCAGTGTGATGGTGTTAGGGGCTGGGGCCCTTGGGAGAGAATTTGGTTTAGATGAAGTCTTGAATGTCCACCTTTATGATGAGATTAGTGTCCTTATTAAGGAAAGGAAGAGACTCTGTCTGTCTTTCTGCCATGAGAGAAAGGGGGCTGTCCGCCAGGAAGAGGGCCCTCACCAGAAGTGAATCATCGGGCACCTTGGTCTCAGACTTGCCAGCCTCCAGAAATGTAAGCAGTAAGTATCTCTTGTTGGCACCCTCCCCCCAACCCCGCGCCCCCACCTCTGGTGTTTTGTTATGGCAGCCTGAGCTAAGACAGAAAGTTCAGAAGAAAACTGAAAGAGCAATCACCTCAACAATGGTTGTTAATAGGCTTTGGTTTGTTCAACTAGAATTAAAAACTGGGTGTCAAATGCAATTTGATTTCCTATGGAAAAGGGCACTAGCAATAGATAGTACTGTTGGCCATGGTGATTATTTTCATTTTTCTCTTTTCTGTTAGAGCTGTTATTATTAAGTCTTTTTGAAAAGCATACAGTTTTTAAGACTGCATACATCACTTTTGAATTATGCTATTTTTTCAGCTATATTTGGGATAAAGGGCTAAGGCTAAAGAATCTCCTTAGGGTTCAAGTTCAGTATCACAGCTAAGTAAAATTGCAGAGGTGTTTGAGAGTCACTTCCTCGCTCAGCTCATTACAAGCCAATAGAAGAGACTCAAGATCTTGATAGAAAGTTTCTCCCACAATTAAGTCATTGAAAACACGTCTTCCCTAGAAGAAGGGAAAGCTGACTTCACCAGGCAGAAACCCAGACTTGGACGTATCAGCTCAGGGACTGCAAATTTGAAACTGATGGGGAGAAAGCTGGCTTGATTAATAGTTTATAATAATGAAAAGAAGACCAAACATCGAGTTTCCAATATTTAGAACTCAGTGGAAGGAGACTGCTGAAGCCTCCTTCCACGAGATCCGTAGTTCACATTGCTTTGCACATATGTTCTCTTATCCAGTTTGTCCCTGATTTCAAGCTCGTGGAAGAATTTTAACTTTCCGAGCTTAGTTCCTCTCCACCACGGGAAGAGACAAGCAACCAAAGAAACTCTACGGAGGGAGGGACCTGCTACTTCCATAACTCGCAATCCATCTCCAGTCCCCAGAGTGGGCGCAATCATTTCTGTCTTGCTGATTATTCTGCAGGTCATTTCTGCAAAGCAAGGCTCGCCGACAGTTTCCTCCCCACTCCCTGTGTTTTACAGAGCTGGACTGGGAGTTCACCTGTGATTACAAAGCACTTTGTAAAAAAAAAAAAATATATATTGTCCAGACTTTCCTTTTTATAAATAATTAATGAGTTAATTAATGTTGCTGTGCTGGTCTTTGTTGCTGCAGAGGCGTTCTCTAGTTGCAGTGGACGGGCTCTAGGGGGCTCAGTAGCTGCAGCTCGAGGGTCCTAGAGCATGGGCTCAGGAGTTGTGGTGCATGGGCTTAGGTGCTCTGAGGCCCGTGGGATCTTCCAGGACCAGGGATCGGACATGTGTCTTCTGCACGGGCAGGCAGATTCTTAACCACGAAGCACTTTTATTACAGACAGTCTCTATCTGGTCCAAATTGCCTTCTGCCCCACAGCCTGCTGGCTCAGTGACATCTGGATGACTACATCTGACACTTGGTCAGCCAATCAGTGATTAACTGAATTTTACATGTTTACCAATACCCAACAGAAGCCACTATCTCCTTGGTTTTTGTGAGTCCAGAAAGTTGAATGAAGGTTAATTGTTCTAAACAGGTTCCACTCCCTCAGAACCCCAGGGGATCAAGTGATCCTGGACTGTCCAACAGGCTTAACAGACGCTGGCTTCTGTGTCCCCCTGGCCCTCTGCCGCATGTGACATATACACAGTAGAAGAACATGCTCTAAGTGTTGCATCTCACGCATTTCTAAACTTTAGAAACATGTAATTATATACTACTTAAAACCGAAATTTTATTAGCCTTGAATCAGCTCCCTTAAGGATTTGCACTAAGCAATGTATAATTTGCCTAATTCTGGTGATTTCAGTAGACATAAAAGTGAAAACAAAAGATATCTGCACACACTTTATTTTCCATTAACTTAGATCATCTCTCTAATTAATCTGGATCAATGAAATTTAGCTTCATTTAAACACTCTACATAATTCTCTTTGCTTACTACCATTTTATAGGGGGCACATCCATTCATTTAAAAATTGAAGAGCCAACAGGTGTTCAGATTCAGTCAACGACCACATGACCAAGGCTCGCAGACACTCCATCTTGTGCAGCTCGGTTTAAGATGAAATGATACATCACTTCATGCAAGATAAGTACATCTCTTCAGCTAACTGCACGAGAAGGGAGGCAGGCCTTTCATGGTTACTCAGGGTACATTTCCTTTGCTATCCCATTGGCAACTTACATTACGACCTGCTTGTGACGCCACTTCAAATCTACACCATAGGAGATAAATTACAGCTAAGCAAACCAAGCATAATATACCCTGCCAATGATGAATGAAGAAGACACCTTATGAGGTTAAGTTAAATGGACCTAAATGTAGACACCAGATGTACCATGACAGCAAAGGGATGAGTTTGTCAAGGGCAGTAACAGGACAGGTTTAGCACAGCCCATCCTGGACGTGGACCTAAACCTGACATGAGCAAGTGCATTCATTCAGAAGTGATGGATTTGCCAAGTCCTGTGCAAACAGTCACAGACTCCAAATACAGGGCAAAAAACAATGAATGCTGTGATTCTCAAGGTCTACCCTGAATTGCCCTTCTTAGTCAGACCAAAAAATATTCCATCAAGTCATGCTGTGATTAAAGAAGATAAGTAACTGCTTAGATGCAAAACCAAAACCTTCTGAGAACTGGAAAACAAAAAAATTTCCTTCTGCAAATGAAACTAGATGTTTCATTAATGATACTAATTATGTGAGGGCATGCCTGGCAGCAGCTTGCCTTTTAAGAGGATAAAAGGCTGAAATGTCCTTGAGAGTAGTGTCTCCCCCGAGTGTGCTCCTGGTTTCTCACCACTTTCTTTCCTCTCCTTCTGTGTATTTTCCTGAGGCGTGGGTACTGAAAGAAGGCAAACTTGAATGTTAACCACTGAGACCTGACTCCGACTTCTGGACAATTTCAACCAGAGAATAGACATTGTGTGTATGTGCTAAGTCGCTTTAGTCATGTCTCTGACTCTTTGTGACCCCATGGAGCCTGTAGACCACCAGGCTCCTCTGTCCATGGAGTTCTCCAGGCAAGAACATTGGAGTGAGTAGCCATTCCCTTCTCCAGTACATTACCTCATTGGTACTCATTTATTTTATAACTGGAAGTCTGTGCCTTTTGACTGCCCTTCACTCAATTTCCCCATTCCCCAGCACACTATTGAGTCTTTTTCTACTTTTAAAAATTGAAATGTAGTTGATTTGCAATGTATAGCCTTTTTCACATTATCATAAGTAAAATCCTTATATTTTTATAACGAAAGAATGCGCCATGATTTTGATTGACAGACCTTTTGCAAATATATTTTATCTTCGGATTCTCCTAATATTCTTAGGAGGAAGGAATTCATACCTCCACTTGACAGATGAGGAGCTGTTTTGAGAGCATGTAAATGAACTGACTGGGGAACAGCCAGTGGTAGAGCACTGATTCTAGATTGAGTCCTTCTGGTGGCAACTACTCTGTTTTCTGTATGTCATGATTTGTATGTCAATGATTTCAAGATCCAGGAAGCTATAGCAGATGTAAATACACTCTCCTATAAAATCATGAGGCTCCCCAGGTTGCTCAGTGGTAAAAAGTCCTCCTGCCAAGCAGGAGATGCAGGTTTGGTCCCTGAGCGGGCAGATCCCCTGGGGAAGGAGATGGCAACCTGCTCCAGCGATCGTGCCTGGGAAATCCCGCGGACAGAGGAGCCTGGCGAGCTACAGACCATGGGGTCGCAAAGAGTCAGACGTGACTGAAGAAGCCGTGTACCTGCTACCTCCTGTGATGTCATTTCCTCCCCTAAAGGTAATAGTTTGTATTTACTCATCTGCTTACTGCTTGTCTCTCTAGCTTTGCACCACAAGGGCAGGGATCCCGTATGCTTTATTCCCTTTAGTATGTATTGGGGAATTCATGTAGGGTCTGCCGTAATGTGTACTTGGTATATATTTTTCAAATGTGCTGCATGCATGCCAAGAAAATGTTTATATAATTTTAAGTGAACTAAATTTCAGTCATGTCCTACTCTTTGCGACCCTATGGACTGTAGCCTGCCAGGCTCCTCTGTCCATGGGATTTTCCAGGCAAGAAGGCTGGAATAGGTTGCCATGCTCTCTTCCAGGGGATCTTCCCCACCCAGGGACTGAACCCACGTCTCTTACATTTCCTGCATTGGCAGGTGAGTTCTTTATCACTAGCACCAGCTGCGAAGCCCATATTCTTTAAATGAATGAATATAATCCCTCATATCCACATGATTCACTATATCAGAATTAGAATAATATTAATTCATATACTGAATAAAAATACCTTGTTTTCATTCGACACATATTATTGAGGGTCTACTGTGTGAAGAAAACGCTTATGGTGCAGGGGCTATAATTTTAAGTGAACTAAAAAGGTAAAGATTCTCATCCTCACTGAGCTTAACTTTAAATATGACTTTTTGCCTTGGATCAATCCACCCCATTTTTTGCCCTTAGTATTTGGGGAGAAAGCTTTGTAATTACTTTGTGAGATGTCATCCTTAATAGCAGGGTTATGCTTTGACATATACCTGATGTCCCTTTGGTAAATTCCTGCAAATAATACCTAGGACAGACATGAAGATTCTGAATTCAAAATTGCCCCAACAGAGTTAACCTGAAAAGAATACAGATATATGATTCACCACCTGAAAGACAATGCAGTTCTGGCCAGATTTGGTTCTGATCCATTCGGTGAACGCAAGCCACTAAACATTATAGGTGTAAAAAAGGAGGGAGGTGAGTGGGTGGTGAAGATTTTAATTTTGGAAACAGAGACAGAGGTCAGTCTCTGAGGAAAGCAGTGCTGTCCAGAAGAGAAGGCATCTTGCCAATGGGGTCCAGCAACTGGCCCACCTAGCTGCTGGACCCCTCTAGAGAAAGAGTTAGTCACTCAGTCATGTCCGACTCTTTGTGACTGCCAGGCTCCTCTGTCCATGGGATTCTTCAGGCAAGAATACTGGAGTGGGTAGCCATTCCCTTCTCCAGGGAATCTTCCCAACCCAGAGATCAAACCTTGGTCTCTCACATTGCAGGGGGATTCTTTACCATCTGGGCCACCAGGGCAGCCCTGAGCCATCGGATCCTTCTAGGGGAGACACATGGTGTGGGCTGCAGAGAATATAGTCCTTAAGATATACATTCTCAGTGGGGGCCATATCATCCCCAAATGAACAAGCATTAATTCTTGGGGAAAGCAAAAAAATTAGTTTTTTAGTGCAGGACACATAGCATACATCACATAAATAGCTATGCAATATACCTGTGGTGTTAAAGTTTCATGGGGGTGGGTTAGGGGAAAAAAAAAAAAAACATCTAAAAAGCCTCCTTTGAGAGAGAAGTAATGGAGGAAGGTCAAGAAACATTGCCTTAAACACACAAATCCCCACTCCAGCTCTGCAGTCACCATGCTCACAGGTGACCTTTGGATCAGGTCCCTTCTTGCTACAGAAAGAGACTGTGAGAGAAGATTTCATACAACTAACTGGTCTACCTGATAGGCATATTCCTCAGGATAAATTAACAAATTAGCATTATGGGTTTAAACATTATTCTTTCCCACTTTTGTCAGAGCTTCCCTGGTGGTTCAGATGGTAAAGCGTCTGCCTGCAATGTGGGAGACCCAGGTTCGATCCCTGGGTTGGTAAAATCCCCTAGAGAAGGAAAGGACAACCCACTCCAGTATCCTTGCCTGGAAAATCCCATGGACAGAGGAACCTGGTAGGCTATAGTCCATGGGATCCCAAAGAGTTGGACACGACTGAGCAACTTCACTTTTGTCAGAGAAGATCAGCCTCCCACGGTTGGTAGAGTTTGTATTACTAACAAGATCGCTCTTCAGACTCTCCAAATCCAGGGCCACTCCCTGCAGAGACCAATGTTCAGGCAGACAGACACTACCTGTGCAGACCTGCTTCCCTGGGAGACACAACTGTCTGATGACATCATTCTTTAAAGCAAAACCAGTTTATTTATGGCTCCATCAACCACAGATTGAATTCCACCCTTCTTAACCTTTGTGTCTCTCCCATTTGATAATGTACATAAATTATACCCAGTTCTGTACTGGTCTCTTTCCATCTCTTACAACCATAATGAATCTAATAAAAACATCACCAGACTATATAAATGCAAATTTCATGCACAACCCATGCTCTATTTAGAGAACCAGAAATGTGTATTTTAAAGCACGCTGTTGATGATAAGTACCGTACAAATACATCTCCTGATTTTGTTGTCAGCAATTGGAAAGGCGAGATAAACTTCAATAAGGTCCTTTCCTCACCAGAGCCTGCTGCACCTCCGTCCTGAAATGGGCTGTGTATTAGAAATACCCGATGCTTTAAAAAGATGCCTACGTGCCCAAAGCCCACTCTGGAGAGTCAGCAGATTATCATTATTTTTAACCTAAGTCTCCCCCAGTGAATGTGTTGTAGGCTACCATTGGAGAAACTAATGTCAGATAAAAAGTAGATGACTAAACCCGAATACCGCCAGAACAAAGAAACAATTCAAGTGGAGAGCAGAACTGAGAATTGAATAATGGATTGAATAATGGCTAATGCTAATGAGGATGAGCTTCTAGCAGGAAGGGGGTGCTTTGCTATTCAAACTAAAGGTGGGAGGTGTGGTGTCATTATTTAAATCAAAGCAAAGACACCCTTCCACTCACAGAGGAGGGCTACAAGACTGATTAGGGGAGGGAGATGAACCCTGGAGTAAGAGGACTAGAAAATGAACTTGGATAAAGCTGATGCTGAGTGGTGTGTTCTAGCGGAGAGATGGAAGGAGATGGAGAAATGATGAGGTCAGGCCAACCCCAGACACGCACACCTGAAGAGACAGTGGGATTTCAGAGGACCTGCAGTAATAGGTGAACTAGGACCAGGGTAGGGATGGGAAGGCAATACGTACACGGTGTGACATCAAAGAAACATTTTAGAGAGGACAGTTATCCCAGTTACTTCTAAAGAAATATTTCAGGGAGGACATGTTTCCCAGTAACTTCTAAAGATAATGTTTAAATGTACTCTCTCCAGATTATAGAGTTCCTACTATCCTGTGTGCATACGTTTCATTCTAAAAGCAAATAGCAACCACTCAGCCGTTTCTAAGAGAAATGGAAAATCGAAATCCTCTAATTCGACTTAGTTAACAGATTAGCAGCCTGAAGTTATATGTCATTCTCTTGCAGTTTTCGGACAGCAAGTCAGCCTCCCAGGTTCGACAGCTTCTGGATAAGCAAATCTGATAAAGTTTGGATTATTGAATAAGGGGATCAAACTTGAGAGCTGCCAAAATGCTCCCAGATGGAGCCTTTGCTTATAGAAAATGTTGCTTTTAGATGATCACTGATCAAATTCAGATATAAATGTAAAATTGTCTCCAGAAGGATAACTCTTAAATTTTGCATTAATGGATGATTACTTAATTCATATAGAGACGTATTATCTGCATAAGCCTTTCTTTCTGGTTTCTCCTTCATTTTCACGCCCATGTCATGATATGATTCGGACTCATGAACAGGGCGGCCTAGTAGTGGTAATAGAAGTGGTAGTCACTCAGTCATGTCCGACTCCTTGCGACTCCATGGACTATCCCACCAGGCTCCTCTGTCCAAGAGACTCTCCAGGCAAGAATACTGGAGTGGGTTGCCATTTCCTTCTCCAGGGGATCTGCCCAACCCAGTGATCGAACCCAGGTTTCCTGCATTGCAGGTGGATGCTTTACTATCTGGGCCACTACGGAAGGAAGCCCACGCTGTAGCCTATGAGGATACAAGGCTGAGTGGATTTTCTGCAGCAAAAGCAGGGGCTGAGCAGAACCTATGACGTTCTCTTACACACACTCTATTAACACCAGCCAAGAGTTCGCTCATAAACGTGACATGTTTCCCACCTAAACAGCAGCCTCGCCAGTTTAACAACTTGCCTCTGAATGACTGCGTAGGAGACTTCTGGCAGCCGAGGTGACCACCGCTCCATGTGCAAAACAGCACGCACCTGTATATTTAAAGGGAAAGAATCCTGGAGCCTGGTAATTTATGTGCTTTGGAGACAATTATTGTCTACTAACCTAAAAGCTGTTCTTATCCATCCTGGCCTCAGACAAGATGGCAACAGTAGACAGTGTGTGAGGACAACGCGAGCAGGGCAGGCACTTCGAGAGAGTGGTGGACTCTAGGGATCAGCAGGTCCAGGCCTCCCCATCAGCTTTCCTCTGGGTGTCTCCCTCTATGGAGGCTGGAACTGCACACGTTCCCTTCCCCAGGTTCCTGCGTGACCGGGAGTGGCAGATGCAAGTGAAGTCGGCTTCAGCAGAGAACGGGCCTCTGTGTCAGCCTCTAATTCCCTAAGGAAGAGGAGCAGATGCAACTCAGGGAAGCGCCCCCTCTGCCACTCCATCCAGTTGCTGTGAACATGGATATAATGGCCAAATCTGCAGCAGGCCCTGTATGACCATGTATGTATGAGACAAAAGCCAAGGCACTCCTTGAGACAAAGGATCAAACAATGAAGATCATGGCCTCTGGTCCCATCACTTCCTGGCAAATAGATGGGAAACAGTGGAAACAGTGGCAGACTTTATTTTCTTGGGCTCCAAAGTCACTGCAGATGGTGACTGCAGCCATGAAATTAAAAGACGCTTGCTCTTGGAAGAAAAGCTATGACCAACTTAGACAGTAAATTAAAAAGCAGAGACATTACTTTGCCTACAAAGATCCATCTAGTCAAAACTATGGTTTTTCCAGTAGTCATGTATGGATGTGAGAGTTGGACTATAAAGAAGGCTGAGTGCCGAAGAATTGATGCTTTTGAACTGTGGTGTTGGAGAAGACTCTTGAGAGTCCCTTGGACAGCAAGGAAATCCAACCACTCAGTCCTAAAGGAAATCAGCGCTGAATATTCATTGGAAGGACTGATGTTGAAGCTGAAACTCCAATACTTTGGCCACCTGATGTGAAGAACTGACTCAGTGGGAAAGACCCTGAAGCTGGGAAAGATTGAAGGTGGGAGGAGAAGGGGACGACAGAGGACGAGATGGCTGGATGGCATCGCTGACTCGATGGACATGAGTTTCAGCAAGTTCCAGGAGTTGGTGATGGGTACGAAGCCTGGCATGCTGCAGTCCACGGGGTCTCAGAGAGTTGGACATGACTCAGCAACTGAACTGAACTGAACGGAATTCCTGGAGATATCAGTCCTGATCGCCTTAATCTGCTGGAGCAAGGTCCGTCATCCACTACCTTTGGGTTTTTTTTCTTTTTTTGAGGCAAATAAATTCCTATCTGTTGAAGCCTCCATAGTCTGATTTTCTGCTTCTTTCAGCTAAATGTAAGGCTGACTCATATGGTTGGGACAGCCAACTGAGTCAGCAAACACAGTGTTTCCTGTGTTGTAGCATAAGCTTCTGTCACATGTAGTTTTCCAAGTATGTTTGGTGTAAAGCAAATGAGTAAGTTGAGACCACATATAAAAGGAATGTGCCATAAATAGGTTGGCAAACCAATAGCAGAAGGAATTCAGATGGATCTAAGAAAATTAACCTCTTTCTGGTGACATATGGGACTATCTAAAGGAGACTTCTTAAAATTTCTTTTGGAGTATAGCTGACTTACAATGCTGTCACTTCCAGGTGTATAGCAAAATGAATCAGTCATACATATACATGTATCCACTATTTTTTTTTTAAGATTCTTTCCCCATACAGACCATTACAGAGTATTGGGTGGAGCTCCCTGTGTTATGCATACAATAGGTTCTGACTAGTTATCTGTCTTATACATTGTAGGCTGTCTATATCAGTCCCAATCTCCCCATGTACCTGCCTTCTGTCCCCTGCTAAGTGTAAGTTTTGTTTTCCACATCTGTGCCTGTACTTCTGTTTTGTAAATAAGTTCACTTGAATCCCCCTCTTTTAAGATTCGACATATAAGTGATATCATATGGTATTTGTCTTTCTGGGTCTGACTTACTTCCTCAGAGGAATGCATAAAGATGTGGTACATATATACAATGGAATATTATTCAGCAATAAAAAAGAGTAGAGGAGACTTCTGGAAGGTATTTGATGTCTCTGGGATGAGTGGGCTCACATGATCAAAAAGTTCCAGGTTATGGGCACAGTGATTAGGGTGAAGGCCACCAGTTCAATGTCAAATGTTAGCTTAGCTACACCTGCCATTTTCTCCAAGACTATCTCCAACCTTTGATGTTCTCTTTGTCTCCTTCACACTGACCCCTGGCCTCCAGGCTCCCAAAGACAGTCTACTCATTATTTCAAGAGAAAACAAAGGTCCTCCTTAATTTTGGAGGTGCTCCCCCCATCATATGACCCAGATGATGCCAGTTTGTATCCACACCAATGTCTATATGGGTGTCTCTAGTTAGAGGTGTTCCTTCAGTTAAGGACAACCTCCCCACGTGGACCTCAAACTCTCCCCTAGGACTCCCCACGGGGGCCTCATTGCACCTCCAGACCTGCAGTCCCCACCCACTGACTCTGTCACTAGAGAGAAGGCCTGTGTTTCTCCATCTCCTGCTGTCCCTTCTCCTTTTAGCTCTACAAAGATAAGTGAGTTCCAGACTTGGAACTGAAGATTCTTGGAGGAGCTTTTATGGATCCCTTGAGCCCACCCCACACAGACCAGTGGATAAGCATCTTCAGGAGCATGCCACGGGAACCCATTCACAAACACCTTTCCATTCTATCCTTTCTTGATGATCTTCTCTGGCCCTGACCATTCCCCGGGACTCCTCTGCTCTCCAAGATCCCTTACCTCTTGGTGCCCTCCACGATCTCCATTCACTCTCACAAGGTTCCAACAAGTGACCACGTCGGCTCCCAGGTTCCCACAGCGCCCTGCAGGGCAGCATCTCCCTCACTGGCCTGCATCTCCCGCCCAGACCCACCCCTGCCGAATTCAGGCCATCACAGTCAGTGACCTGGCCCACACCTCCACCCAGCGGACCCTCAGGCACGTTCCAAGATCTGGCCAAAAGGAATCCCCATCTTCTGTCTCTAAAGCCACCCTCCTTCCCCCGTCTCTGGTGTCCACAACCCCATCACCCAGACGAGCACCAGGACACCATTCCTCAACCTGTGTGTTCCCTAGACATCTCACCTTCACTAAGCTCGGACAGTTTTACTAAATATCTCCTGAATCTGTGTCCTCCCCTCTCCACTCCCTCTCCTGTTGTAGTCCTCAGTCAACTCTGAATCCTTGCCACAAACTCCAATCGGCCTCCCTGCCCCTGGGCTGACCTTATGAATTCTAGATGCCTGCTCTGGCCAGCACAGGCGGGTGATGCTGGGGCGATGGGCACCTCCCCAGTCTCAGTGGCTCACACCCTAAATGTCCATTTCCACCTCAAGCTTGAAGCCATCAGGGGTCAGCAGAAGGGTGAGGACCCAGGGCTTTCCCTCAACAAAGGCGTTCACAATTACTCTGGCAGAGGGAAGATGATGACCTGGGGCCTCCTCCAGGCGAGGCCACATGTCTCTGCTACTCATTTGGGCAAGTGACCTGAGCTCAAGGTAGGAGGAAAGTGTAAACTTATCTTCTGTCTCTGGGGACTCAATCGCCACCCGCAGCATTAGGCAGGCCTTTGCCTAAACCTCTCCACTACCAGGAGCTTTGTCTGCAAACTTCACTCTGCATGAAAAAGACCAAGGATGCACATTTAAAAGACAAAATTCCAGGACCCACTTCCAGAAAGTTCTGATCAGTTTGGGATGTGGTCCAGGATTTTGCATTTTCAGAATTCCAAGGTGATTATTTTGCTGGTGGTCCATGAGTCATACTTTAAGAAACACTGGCTTACAAGATCAAGTGGAAGCTTCCTAAAACAGCACAGGATGTCCAGCCTGTGGGCCTCAGGCTGTCTCGGGAAGCCCACTGACATCCCTGCCCTGCCTTGCAGCCCCCTTGCCTCTCCAGGTGAGGCCATCCCCACCCCCAGATTTTGGCCACTAGCCTTTGCTTGCTGTCTGCCCCGTGCTCGCCTTCTTCATCCAAGTGTTTCAGTTAGGTTCAGTTCAGTAGCTCAGTTGTGTCCGACTCTTTGTGACCCCATGGACTGCAGCACGCCAGGCCTCCCTGTCCATCACCATCTCATCCTCTGTCGTCCACTTCTCCTTCTGCCTTCAATCTTGCCCAGCATCAGGGTCTTTTCAAATGAGTCAGTTCTTCGCATCAGGTGACCAAAGAATTGGAGTTTCAGCTTCAGCATCAGTCCTTCCAATGAATATTCAGGACTCATTTTCTTTAGGATGGACTGGTTAGATCTCCTTGCTGTCCAAGGGACTCTCAAGGGTCTTCTCCAACACCACAGTTCAAAAGCATTTAGTCTGGTGAACTAAGTGACCCCAGCACTTAGCCCAGGTAGCACCGGAAGACGAAGGCTTTCGGCTCCCGTCTCAGCCCCAGTTAGGTTGGGTGGTCTCTCCTGTGCCTTAGGAGGCCTTTCCTTTCCTTTGGGGCTTCCCAGGTAGTGCTAGTGGTAAGGAATATGCCTGCCAATGCAGGACACCCAGGTTCAATCCATGGGTGGGGAAGATCCCCTGGAGGAGGAAATGGCAACCTACTCCACTATTCCTGCCTGGAAAATCCCATGGACAGAGGAGACCTGCAGGCTACAGTCCCTAGGGTCGCAAAGAGCTGGGCATGACTGAGCGACTACACAACAACCTGTACTTTACCACCCAATACATGGTGACAGGGCTTCCCTGGTGACTCAGTGGTGAAGAATCTGCCTGCCAAGCAGGAGTCATGGGTTAGATCCCTGGGTCTAGAAGATCCCCTGGAAAAGGAAATGGCAACCCGCTCCAGTATCCTTGCTTGGGAAATCCCAAGGACAGAGGAGCCTGGTGGGTTACATTCCATGGGGTCGCAAAGAGTCAGACATGATTTACAGACTGAGCACACACGTGTGTGTGGTGCACACCTGGTGGTGAACTGGATTTGGGCTTGTCCTGAGGCAGGACTACCTGTTCTTTCATTAAAACATGTAATCAAGGGCACTGACCATCCCACCACCCATCGGAATGCCAGGCAGGAAGTTCCACGGCACAGGAAAAGACCTTGATGCTGGGAAAGATTGAAAGCAAAAGGAGAAGAGGGAGGCAGAGGTCAGATAGCATCACCGACTCAGTGGACATGAATCTGAGCAAACCCCGGGAGATGGTGAAGGACACGGAAGCCTGGTGTGCTACAGTCCATGGGGTCGCACAGAGTCGGACACGACTGACCGACTAAACAGGAACAGGATGTTCCATACCTGATGGTCGAATGCGTTAGTGAGAGCAAACGAAGGAATGAATAATGAATTGGATGGTCTATTCCAGCTCCAAGTCTCTGTTGCATATTTCATTACTGCTCCGTGGCTCCAGAGGGAAAACAAGTTTTGACGTGGGAGGGCTGAGTGCAGGAGGTGGAGGGAGCAGGACTGGGACCCCGGGTGGTCCGTGAGCTCCTCCCCATGGCTTTGAAACCTCTGAGTAGCTCAGGGGCCTCCAGGGTGCAGCCTGAGGGCACCGGCTTCTCAAAGAGGCCTCTGTGCTGCAGCCCCGGGAGCTGCGTGGACATTTGCTTTGAATCCGGCCCAAACCACAGCCCCAGTCTCACCCTGGCCCCGGCCTCCTTCTCCGGGCCTCCGGGCACACACCAGAAATAGCAATTGCCAGAGGAAGGGAGGAACAACCGAAGCCTAATACTGTTTCCTTGCCCTTTGGACAGTTAAATAAAAGATCAGGATGAACAGAGATTACGGATTGCCCCTCCCTGTACAGCTCCGACCTGAGTCTTCCAGGCCTGGCTCTCCCAGGAGTTCAGAAACTAGCTCACGGAGGTGCTGCTCCCATCCACTCATTTGCCCTTGACTTCACTTTCCTTGCTTCTGTGACATTTGTTTAACCTGCGGTATTATTTGTATGCAGCCCATCTTAATGCCTGTTTGAAACTCAGTGAGGCCTGATTTTAAAAACAAAACAAAAAAAAGCATGACTCCAATTCACTGACTCGGGAGAGGCCATGACCTCAGGGATACATGAACACTGAACTTTATGAGTTGTAGTTTAGTTGATAAATTGTGTCCGACTCTTGCGACCCCATGGACTGTAGCCCCCCAGGCTCTTCTGTCCATGGGATTCTCCAGACAAGAATACTGGAGTGGGTTGCCATGTCTTTCTCCAGGGGATCTTCCTGACCCAGGGATCGAACCTCTTCTCCTGCATTGGCAGGTGTAGTCTTTACCAATGAGCCACCTGGGAAGCCCCTCTGAGAATACTAAGAAAAGTCTATTTTTAAAACATCACCAAAAAGAAAAAAAAAAACCACCATGTAAGATTTCCAGCACATCTCCATGATTTGTTAGTAATTAAAAATTAATTTAAAAATTAAGTCATTTGTCAGACTGAGACACAGAAAATAAACTTGTATTTACAAAAGGGGAGAGGGGAGGAGGGCAGGACAAATTAAGAGTATGGCACTAACAGATATAAACTACTACATATAAAATAGATAATCGGCAAGGATTAACCATATAGCACAGGGAGTGATGCCCATTATCTAATCACCTATAATGGAATTGCGGTTGTTGTTTAGTCACGAGCTTGTGTCTGACTCTTTGTGACCCCATGGACTGCAGCACACCAAGCTCTTCTGTCCTCCACTATCTCTCAGAGTTTGCTCAAATTCATGTCCACTGAGTTGGTGATGCTATCTAACCATCTCATCCTCTGCCACACCTTCTCCTCCTGCCCTCAGTCTTTCCCAGCATCAGGGTCTCTTCCAGTGAGTCAGCTCTTTGCATCAGGTGGCCAAAGCATTGGAGTTTCAGCTCCAGCATCAGTCCTTCCAATGAATATTCAAGGTTTATTTCCTTTTGGATTGACTGGTTTGTTCTCCTTGCAGTCCAAAGGAATCTTGAGTCTTCTCCAGAACTACAGTTCTAAGGCATCAATTCTTTAAAGTAGGGCAAAGCTTGATAAAATGTATAGTCTGCTACTGCTGCATTTTATGAATCTGGTGATGAAATCCAGTTTCTTTAAATAGCATGAAACATGTCATAAAAGTGTGACATAAGCCCAAAACCTAATAATCCTGAGACTTTAAAATAATCCTTGGAAAGACCAGATCCTGTATTAAGGTATTAACATGAGAGCTGCTGATGGGACAGGTGAGATGGTTTGGGCTCTTCTGTGAAAAACAATAATAATAAAAGGCAAATAAAGTAGATGTGGTGTTCCAGAGTGACATGATCGCCATAGACCAGACCTGCTCTGAAGACCATCTGGTTTTCACTGACGTGTAGGAGGATCATGAGGAATCCAGACAGCCACTGCACGAAGGTTGGAGTGGAGGGCTATTTCAGGAAATTGTATAATTCCAGAATTAAAAGCCCCATGGAGCCAATGCCTTCAATCTTTCCCAGCATCAGGGTCTCTTCCATTGAATCAGTTCTTCACATCAGGTGGCCAAAGGATTGGAGCTTCATCTTCAGCACCAGTCCTTCCAATGAATACTCAAGGTTGATTTCCTTTAGGATTGACTGGTTTGATCCCCTTGCAGTCCAAGGGTTAGGGCTAGGTTTATAATCTGCAAAAATACTGACCACTATGCTATACACCTGCAACTAACACAGTATTGGAAATCAACTATACTTCAATTAAAAAAACATTTAAATAAAAAACAAAATAAAACCCACCTAACTGTTTAGATATGTGCAGTCTTCACAGATACTGCTCACGGCAAATGTACTCATTAACAGTTTAAAAGAAAGAAGATTTCTGAAAGAAAAATTAAATCATAGGTAACTTAGAGACATCCAGATCTCAGGAGATGACACACACTTATATTCTTGTTTGTAAACATTAGAGGGGCATTTTTACTTCCAACAAGAAGGATGGGGAATAAGTGTAAATCTATGGCTGATTCATATCAATGTATGACAAAACCCACTGAAATGTTGTGAAGTAATTAGCCTCCAACTAATAAAAAAATTTAAAAAAAAAAAAAAAAAAATTAAAAAAAAAAAAAAAAAGAAGGTATGTGAGGCGAGAGAGGAACAGATTGCTTCCCCTGGAGTTCACATCACTATTTACAAAGCCAGGAACTGAAAACACTTCATGAATGTTTGGAAAAGAAAAGAGAAAGAAAGTGAAGTTGTTCAGTCATGTCCGACTCTTTGCAACCCCATGGACTGTCCCATCCTCCCAGGCTTCTCTATCCATGGAATTTTCCAAGCAAGAGTACTAGAGTGGGTTGCTATAAGCCAGTGTAAATGCTCTTAAACATTTCTGAGGTTCAGGAGACTCACATAAATAAAGAGTTATGGGAACTGACTCTTTAAAATAATAAAAGATAAACATTAAAATTATAAATACTTGAACATTAGCAATGACAATGGTCAATTAGGAATGTGCCGCTCACTGAAAAAAATAAATCAAGGTAAGATTCTCCTCCACTCTTTAAGGACAGCTCTGTGGCTTTTTAATTGACTCCTACTTTCTTTCTGAGAGCTTGCACTGAGGTATGAGCAGGTGTTTGGGAGCTTGCTGCAAAGTGCTCATTATAAGGGAACGATTATAATTAGATAATGAACAAAACCACTATCCCTTGTAAACCACTTTGCCTTGAAGGACAAAGCAAACAGATTAAAAGGGAGGGGTGGGGGAGGAAAAGGCAAGCTCGTTTAGAATAATCTACCAGTGTCTCCAATAACTGGCTAAGAGAAGCAGTCAGGGCACAAACAGATAGCGTTTAGCAGGCTTTAGATTCTGTCCGCAGAAAGTGGCCTTGAGTCGCCCTCTTCCTCCGTCTTCCTTCCTGCTGTGAAATCAAGCTTGTGAGGTCGACCACAGAGGCTCAAGGTGCTTCTCTTTTTATAAGAGCTTTGGATTGTTTTCTTTAAAAATCTGAAGTCCTCTCCTTGAAGTGAAGCTGTCTCAAACATAGAAAATCCATCCTCCTGGGGAAGTTTTGTTCACCCAGTCTTTTATGCATCAAACATTTTACTGAAAGCAAGACAGACAAATGCCCTCCTGCAGACTTAGGTTCTGCCTGGGGACAAGGACAGCAAATGTGTAAATTCTTTCATTGTCAACAATTAATTGCAAGCCTCAGAGTGCAAAGAAGGGAAGTGCTGTGACAGGAACACACAAGAGCTCCTGGCTTCTTACAGAGAAAGGGAAGGGACACTGAGTTAAAATAACGATTATCAATCTAAAAACTAAAAAAGTTCCAGAGCTCCTGGCCCATGAGACTCCACTCAAGGTTCCTCCCCCACAAGAATTCCTGTTCAGTGGCTAAGTCCTGTCTGACTCTTTGCGACCCCATGGACTGCAGCATGCTAGGTTGCCCTGTCCTCTACTATATCCCAGAGTTTGCTGAAACCCATGTCCATTGAGTCAGTGATGCCATTCAACCATCTCATCCTCTGTCGTCCCCTTCTCCTCCCGCCTTCAATCTTTCCTAGCATCAGAGTCTTTTCCAATGAGTCAGTTCTTGGCATCTGGTGGCCAAAGTATTGGAGTTTCAGCATCAGTCCTTCCGATGAATATTCAGGACTGATTTCCTTTAGGGTTGACTTGGTTTGATCTCCTTGCAGTCCAAGGGACTCTCAAGAGCCTTCTCCAACACCACAGTTCAAAAGGATCAATTCTCTGGTATTCAGTGTTCTTTATGGTCCAACTCTCACATCCATACATGACCACTGGAAACACCATAGCTTTGACTAGATGAACCTTTGTCAGCAAAGTGATTTCTCTGCTTTTCAATACGCTGTCTAGGTTTGTCATAGCTTTCCTTCCAAAGAAGAAGCATCTTTTAATGTCATGGCTTCAGTTACTGTCTGCAGTGATTTTGGAGCCCAAGAAAAGAAAATCTGTCACTGCTTCCACTTTTTTCCCTTCTATTTGCCATGAAGGAATGGAACCAGATGCCATGATCTCAGTTTTTTTCATGTGGAGTTTCAATACACAAGGCTCCTCCCCCGACAAGGCTTCTGTCTCATGTTACTGGAGTCTCTCCTCTGGCTTTGTTTCCAAAGGTTGGGCAGACATCTCTCTGGCCCAAGGTCCCCCAAACCTTGGAGTCCGACGTGTTGCCTCTGATTGCTTCATCCTCCCCAATGGCTGATGCATTCTCTGACAGGTCGGCCTCTGACGAGTATTCCACCCCGGCCACCTGACACTCTTCCATCGCTAGTGCCCGGGTCCCCATGCCTCTGCCCTGCTCAGCTCTGCACTGGCCTCTAAACCAGTCTCGCGACTCTACGCTCCTCTGCATCTATCTCCTCTCAGCACGGGAGCCACTCACTCTGACTGAAGGAGGTCAGACCAGGCCCTTCATTGACTCGTGAGGCTCTGCTGTCTTCTCAGATCACCTGAGAACAAAGTCACCGCTCTTGACATTGTCCCCAGGAGCCTACGTGGTCCACCCACCCCACCTGTCCCATCCCAGTGCCTTCCTGCTCGGCTCCATGCCCTGGCTTCCCGGCATCCAGAACTTTCTTAACCCACACAACTGCATCCTTGGGTTTCACTCAGACAACCTTTTTCAGTGAAGCTTTCAGTGACCAGCTTATTCCAAATAACAATACCTCCCTCCCCCAGCACTGTAGAGTCTGTTTTTCTGCTTTATTTTTGTCATTCAGTTATCACACTCTGCCATATGATATGTATATATTTTTACAGGTTTGCTTATTGTCTCATCTTCCCCTAACTAGAATGCCAAGGTCACAAAGGCAGGGTTTTTAAGTTATTTCGTTCACTGCTTTCCCCAGCTTCTAGGAAAATTGCCTGTGACAATTAATCCGTGCTGAATGGATGTCTTGAGTGGATGTGCATCTGTTTGGGTCAGTTTTCCAAAGTTTTTCATTAGTGGAACAATGCCACTCTCCTCTTTTTAAGTGTGTTCTAACAGCTTCTTTTCCCCCCACTTTATTCATCCCATCCTTTCTTTCTCTTTCTCTCCTTCCTCTTTGGTGACACAGAATCCTGGGGAGGAAGACAGAAGCAAATAGAATGTACTCATTGGGGTTAGCAGAGAAACACCCAGCTCCATACTCTGCTAAACCATGCCTTCTCCGCGTGCAGGTCACCCTGACCAAGGTTGACCCAACAGCTTATTTTATTAAAACCTCTGTAAGATTTTCAACTTTCTTGAGTGGCAGTCCCAACTCATGAGATAAGTTTTAGACGCTACACTAAAATAATTTTCATTGAGCTCATGAAACAAGAAACTTCTCTTGGCTGAAAACTTAACTGTTCAATACTGGAAAATTTTCCACTTGGAAACTGATTTTTGGTAAGATTCCAAAAGTGCTTCAGAAGGACTGCTGATGGAAGGAGCATTATCCTCGGAATATATGTCATGTTGTATTGGGTGGCCATTCTTTTCTCCAGGGGATCTTCCCCACCTGGGGATTGAACCCAGGTCTCCTGCATTGCAGGTGGATTCTTTACCGTCTGAGCCACCAGGGAAGCCCTCGTAATATTGGAGAAAATAACTCTTACATTGGCATTTTTATATCAAAAACGTCAACACTATGGATGGATCTAATACCTCTCAATGAGTGTTTTGGAAACTCAAGTATGTATTTCACAATGCACTTCATGGCTTTAATGCAAATTCTGCATCTCCTTCAGAGCAGTAAAAATCAGGAAGTGCTCTTCTGACAGCAGGCATCACAGGTTCCTGGACCCCAGGAAGATGTTAACCTTCTGTCCCAGGTGCTGTTACTGTTCAGTTGCCCAGTCATGTCTGACTCTTTGCGACCCCATGGACTGCAGCACCTCAGGCTTCCCTGTCCTTCTCTGTCTCCCGGAACTTGCTAAAACTCACGTCCATTGAGCATCTGTCTACTTTGAGGCTCCCAGTACCACCTCCTGGTCTTAGCGCCCCTTCTGGATTTATTTATGAGGATTATGGTCCCTGCAATTCCATCCCAACCCTATTCCCTCTCAGAAATGGTCAGATGATTCTCACACTTTATGGAAAGAAAAGCTCTACTCTTAAGTAAGGAGACATTGCGGATGAAACCGAATCTCTTTTGTGTATAGATAGCACGTCTTTGATTTTATGAGTGACAGTCAGGGTTAGGACCAATGCTGCCCTGGAATGTAATACATGAACAAGAATGTTTATCCCCAAGGGGGGCTGCTGTTCATTCCCAAACATGAGTTAGTCACCGAGTCTTTGCGACTACAGCTTGCCAGGTTCCTCTGTCCATGGAGTTCCCGAGGCAAGAATACTGCAGTGGGTTGACATTTCCTTCTCCCGGGGATCTTCCCGACCCCGGGATCAAACTCACGTCTCTTATATTTCCTGCTTTGGCAGGTGGATCCTTTAACACTAGTGCCGCCTGGGAAGCCTCCTAAAGAATCTGTCAACCTTCACTTTCTCTGATAGAATAAAGGCTTAGTACTAGTAATGTCTAACTAGGAAATGTAAGTAAGATAAAACCTCAAGCTATGTATTCTATTTTACTTAACACAATAAATCTTGCCAGGAGGAAGGAAACACAAATAACTTGCCAGGAGGAATTCTCTTCTCCAGTAAGTTCACCTTTCTAAAGGAAGTAAGCTACACTTTGCTACTGTCTTATAGAGTTACTTTTGTGTGGGGGTGTGTTTAGCATTCTACATAATTACAGTAGGATTTTCTCACAACCGCCTGGTCCCCGATGCAGCTCAGAACTTTTGTTCAAATTCACTTCATTCCAGAATTTTCCTGCTTCAGGCTGTACCTTCACTTTGTGTTTTTTCTTTTTCTCTGGTGGGAATCTGTGGTTTACTGATCTGTTGGTTTCTGCGCCATTCCAACTCTTGATTCAAAGCAAGTTATACAGACAGATAAGCAACTTCTCCCTTACTCTTTTAGTTACTTCAAAAATTTTTAGAAGTTCCTGAGATTTTTAACACTTTCTTTAAAACTTACCATTATTTTTTTTCCAGTTACAGGAGAAGATGAATATGGGGTTGGAACTCCACATTAACGGGATCTTGAGGGCTTCCTATTGGGGGCACAGGTCCCAGTGCCGTTTCTTTAGATTCCATTTTCTGCCTATCAATAAAACTGTGCTATGGAAACGTTCTACTTGATACTGCTCTTCTTCAATTACAGTACCAGTTGTCAATAGCAAATAGTTTTTACTTTAGAATACTATTTTTAATTGATCTGAGGATATCGACTTCCATTTGGAAGAAAACACTTTCAGAGTTTTTTCACGTAACATTTAAAAATGATTTCCAGGTGGATCAGATTTGAATTAAAAAATATATATGGGATGGGATGGAGAGGGAGGTGGGAGGGGGGTTCAGGATGGGGAACACATGTATACCCATGGCAGATTCAAGTCAATGTATGGCAAAACCAATACAATATTGTAAAGTAAAATAAATAAACAAATAAATTACACACACACACACACACACACACACACACATATATATATATATATATATTTAGGATCCCTATTATTTGGTATGAAGAAAACCTTTCTAAATAAGACCTAGTGGCAGTAAGGGCTTCCTTGCTGGCTAAGACAGTAAAGAATCTACCATCATTGCAGGACACCAAGGTTCAATCCCTGGGTGGGGAAGATCCCCTGGAGAAGGGAATGGCCACTCACTCCAGTATTCTTGCCTGGAGAACTCCATTGACAGTAGCAATAAAGGAAAGGGTCATGTTTGAAGATCTAATTTAAAAAATTTTATTGAAGTATAGTTGATTTTGAGTACCATATTAGTTTAGGTGTACAACATAGGGAGTCAATATTTTTACAGACTATATTCCATTTAAAGTTATAAATATCAGCTATATTCCCTGTGCTACAATATACCCTTGTCAATTGTTTATTTTATACACAGTAGTTTGTATCTCTTAAACGCCTGCTCCTATCTGGCCCCTCTGCTTCCCTCTCCTATTGGTAACCATTAGTTTATATCTGAGTCTGTTTCGGTTTTGTTATATTCATTTATTTGTCTTACTTGTTAGACTCCACATATAAGTGATAATATATATTGTCTTTCTCTGTCTTATTTCACTAAGCATAAAACCCTACAGGGAGGACCTGAAATTTTGAGTTGCACAGTAAAAGCCACAATGAAAGTTAAAGTCGCTCAGTCGTGTCCGACTCTGCAACCCCATGGACCTTGGTATTAGTGGAACTAGTCTGTGGAATTCTCCAGGCCAGAATACTGGATTGGGTAGCCATTCCCTTCTTCAGGGGATCTTCCCAGTCAGGGGATTGAACTGAGGTCTCCTCCATTCAATGGAGGATTCTTTACCAACTGAGGTACCAGGGATGACCAAAAGCCACTATAAACAAAGGCAAATGATAGGCTTGGGTGGAGATACTTGCAACGTGCATTAAAAACAAATTGGATTAATACTGTACTGTGCTTAGTCGCTCAGTCATGTTCAATTCTTTGAAACACCTTGGACTGTCACCTGCCAGGCTCCTCTATCCATGGGATTCTCCAGGCAAGAATACTGGAGTGGGTGGCTATGCTCTCCTTCAGGGGATCTTCCCAACCCAGGAACTGAACCTAGGTCTCCGGCATGGCAGGCAGATTCTTTAATGTCTGAGCCACCAGGGAAGCCAGGATTAATACTCTTGTTAAAAACATAAATTTTACAAATTGAAAAGCAAAAAGGCAAACAACCCTGTAGAGAAAAAGATTTCAAAACTACTTCAAAAGCAATAAAATTCAAATGGTCAAGGAGTACAAGCATCTTCAAAATATGAAAAGATGATCATTCCAAAATTTACCTCCTATGCTAATTTTGAAAATGGTAATTAAACTGCAATAAAACTGAATTCCCTCTTAAAAAGGACCACAGATTCAAATCATAAATACTTTTTTCTTCAGTTTGAATGTTATTTGTGTTACCAATGGCAACGAAACCTGATATGTGTACTGAATATATAAATACATACATTATATAGTACACAAATAGTTGCAACATATTAATAACTGACTATTTAAATGCTCAGAAGCAAAAACACATGAAACTCTTTTTCATATATGTTAAACATAACCACATTTCTAATGCAGATTTCTGTGGGCCAATTTAACCCACAGCATAATATTCATTACTTTTGATACCATTGCTAAACTATACCATAGCCCTGCCATAAATTTTGTACTGCATTTCACTTTTTCTGATGGTGAAAGGCAGGCAACACTTTTTGAAACTATCAAACTACCTTCAGAGAGAAAGATATTGCTTCCTTTCTTCAGTCCCAAATGAACAATTTATTTTTTTTTTCCCAAATGCAACCAAACACAACCCCCAATTTTTAAAATATGTCTTTGAATAAGGAGAACATAAGGAAGTCTAGAATGACTAGGCAACTATTTTTAAAACCAGACTTTTAAAAAGATAGCCAAAGTTTAAATGCAATCTAATTTTGCTGCAGTATGTCTTCAGTTTATACTGTTCTCTGGGACATCTGTCAAGAACAGCTTCTGGCATTTTCTGAGTCAAGGAAATTAAATGGCGGAACTAAAAGACTTCCAGTATCAGTTAATAATCTTTACTATTTCATCATCTTTTGCAAGCACCCCCAATTTAGCTTTCTTCTTTTTCTTCTTACATCGTGACTTTTTTTTTGTCCTTTGCACTTAGTTGAAGGATAGTCCCCAAATGACTCATTTTCTTTATCTCATTTCCAACAGCTCTTGCCAGCTTTGATTTTGGTTTCAGTAGACAGAGTCTAAATATTCATTTGGACACGGGATTTTAGCATCCCAAACAGCCAGGCCCATCAGTGTCAGCCACACAGTCTCCGAGCCCGCTGTGTCCAACACCTGTATATGCAGCTTGTTGCTGTTTGGTTGTTAAGTCATGTATGACTCTGTGACCACAAGGACTGTAGCCGGCCAGGTTCCTCTGTCCATAGCATTCTCCAGGCAAGAATACCGGAGTGAGTTGCCATCCCCTTCTCCAGGGGATCTTCCTGACCCAGGGACTAAACTGGAGTCTCCTGCTTTGGCAGGAGGGTCCTCTATTGCTGACCCACAAGGGAGGCCTATACATGCAGATAGAAGGCAATATTCCATGACCAAGGGGTCTTTGGAATCAATGGTGCAAGGATCCATTTCATTCTGTTTCACACCTGCTTTACTTCATTTGATGGTTTTAACATATTTTGGGGAAGACTGGCTTCCAAGGGGTTTCTTCTGGGTGAGAGGAATAAGAAGCACCAGGCAGTGTTGCATCATATGACAAACCCCCTGGAGGAATGAGATGGGAACCTTTCTCAGGAGCTTCAGCTCCTGGAGGACAAAGGAGAAGGAACACCACAAAGAATATAGGGCAGCATTTAGGACCCAGAGGTGGTCCCTTTTAGGCTTAGAAAGGTCTCCCTCACTATTGATCCTCACTCTGCTTTCCTTAACTATTTGTCTACATTTATCTCTTCATTCGGAATTTATTGGATGGTAAAGGTCTGACAAGCCTTTTCCCCTCAGTTTTCTGGCCAGTTTCTCATACTATTTGTTGAATAACCTTTATCTTTTTCACTGGTTGGTGACACCTGCTTTATAACACCTGAATTCCCTCTGTGCCTTAGTATCTATTTCTTTGTCTTTTTTTTTTTTCTATTTCAGGGATTGGCAAACTGTGGCCCACGGGGCAAATCAAATCTGCAGTTTCTGTTTGTAGAGCTAGTTCATGAGCTAAGAATGATTTTTATATTTTTAAACCGTTGCGTGTGTGTGTGGGGGGACCCAATATTTTATGACACGTGAAAATTATATAAATTTCAAGTTTCAGCGGACATAAAATTATAGTGGAGCAAAGCACACTCATTTGTTTGTACTTTATCTATAGTCACTTTTGTACTATAACAGAGATGGCTAGTCTGCCTGATGAAGCCAAAAATAAAATTGTCTGTCCATTCACAGAAAACATTTGCCAACCATGGTAATATAATATTTCATTGATCTGTGCACTGATTCTAAACTCATAAATGACAAGGCACATTACATTGGAAATTATTTCTTGTTTACTTTTCCAAGTTCAATACATAATTATTCAATCAAATTACTATTACGGACTCAATGTCTGTGTTCCCTCCCCCCTTAATTCCTATGGCAATGCCCTACCCCGCAATGTGACGGTATTGGAAGGAGTCCTTGGGAGGGAATTAGGATTAGATGAGGTCAGGCAGGTCGAGTCCTGATTTGCTAAGATTGTTGTTGTTCAGTTGCTGAGTCATGTCCAACTCTGCCACCACATGGATTACAGCATGCCAGGCTTCCCTGTCTTCCACCATCTCCCGGAGTTTGCTCAAACTCAAGTCCATTGAGTTGATGATGCCATCCAGCCATCTCATCCTCTGTCGTCCCCTTCTCCTCCCGCCTTCAATCCTTCCCAACATCAGGGTCTATTCCAATGAGTCAGCTCTTTGTGTCAGGTGGCCAAAGTATTGGAGTTTCAGCTTCAGCATCAGTCCTTCCAATGAATATTCAGGGTTGATTTCCTTTAGGATGGACTGGTTTGATCTTCTTGCTGCCCAAGGGACTCTTAAGTCTTCTCCAACACCACAGTTCAAAAGCATCAACTCTTTGGTGCTCAGCGTTCTTTATGGGCCAACTCCCACATCCATACATGACTACTGGAAAAACCACAGCTTTGACTATACAGACCCTTGTTGGCAAAGTAATATCTCTGCTTTTTAATATGCTGTCTAGGTTTGTCATAGCTTTTCTTCCAAGGAGCAAGCATCTTTTATTTTCATGGCTTCAGTCACCATCTGCAATGATTTTGGAGCCCAAGAAAATAAAGTCTTTCACTGTTTCCTCTTGTAAGAAGAGATGCCAGAACTCTTTCTCTTCCTTCCTCCCACTCCCCCAAGAAAAGGCCTTGTGATGACACAGTAAGAAACACCAAACTTGGACCATGCTGGCACCCTGATCTTCAAGCTTCTAGGCTCCAGAAGGGTGAGAAAATAAATTTCTGCCACACAAGTCACATAGTTAATGGTATTTTGTTAAGCAAACTAACACAGTTCTCCAAAATTTTCATTGGGATGGTAATTGCATGGTAACATTAAATGAATTTGGTAGGATTGACCTTGTTATAATATTTACTATTTTCACCCAGTATCATGGCATGCCCCCGCTTCTCATTTATTTGTTTAATTTCTTGGAAAAGTATTTCAGTTTTCTTCTATACATCTCCTATTTTTATTATTAATTCATTCTGGAATATTGTACACTTAAAGGTATTTCCTGGAGAAGGAAATGTCAACCCACTCCAGTATTCTTGCCTGGAGAACTCCATGCACAGAGCAGCCTGGAGGGCTACAGTCCATGGGGTCACAAAGAGTCAGACATGACTTAGTGACTAAACCACCACTAAAAGTATTTCCGATAGAATCCTTTTTCCATGACAATTGTCTTTGTGTTACCGAAACAAGGAAAGCCTCATTAGTTTCTTGCATTGTGTCTAATCACTTCTCTTGATTCTCTTTTTTTTTTTTTTTCTGGTAACAACACATTATTTGCAATAACAATAATAGAGATTACAGAATAATACATTTCTATTTTTTCTCTAATTCTTAGAGCTTTTCTCTTTCCCTGACTAACTGCATTGACTAGTATTGCATGTAATTTAATAAAGCTGCTGTGCTGTCATGATCATTTTAGTGGGAGGACCGAAGGAGGAAGAGCAGTTCTAGATCCCTGGCAGCAAGACCCAGAATCAATCCTTCCTCTAAATGTGTGTATATCCTCCTCTGTGTTCCTGTATTTGCATTCCCTTTTATTGGTTCTCTCTTCTTATCTCTCACTTGTCCATAACATAGAAAGGAATCATATTTTTAAATTATTGTCATTCTAAAATCTTGATTCTATTTCTGTTCTTAATTTAAGATGAAGTCATTCAGGAAGGTGTTTGTCTGCTACCACCCCCCAGGCTTCCCAGGGGGCTCAGTGGCAAAGAATTCGCCTGCCAATGCAGGAGGGGCAAGAGAAGCAGGCTTGATCCCTGGGTCAGGAAGATCCCCTGGAGGAGAAAATGGCAACCCATTCCAGTATTCTTGCCTGGAAAATCCCATGGACAGAGGAGCCTGGTAGGCTACAGTCCACAGGGCTGCAAAGTGTCGGACACGACTGAGCGATTGCACACACACGCACACACACATACATTCTAGTCACCAAGTCCCACTGGAGACTCGGAGAATTCTACACTGAATCTCACCCACTCCCTGAAAGGTACAAGAAACCCACTCCCGATAGAACTCTGGTGAGGAAGACAAGGCTCCAGAACTGCAGACTTCTCTTTTTTGTATGCTTCGACTTTTCTTTTTCACTGTGTACACCATAGTAATAATAAATTTCAATGCTTCTGACTTTAAGGAAAGTCAGAATCAAATTGAAACAAAAATTCTTAAATAAAAAAAGAAAACCGTGTGTGTCACTTAAGTACCTCCCACCCCAGTAGAAAGTGGGAGTGAAGTCTTTGAGTCATGTCCGACTCTTTTTGACCCCATAGATTGTAGCCCATGGAATTTTCCAGGCAAGAGTCCTGGAGGGGGTTGCCATTTCCTTCTCCAGGGGATCTTCCTGACCCAGGGATCAAACCTGGGTCTTTACTGCAACCAGGTAGAGAAAAGGCCAATTGAAGGGCTCAAACTCCAGCTACTTCCCAGGGCTGCCAAAAGAAGAGCTACAAGCAAATTCCAGGGCAACCTCGGGGGAGGAGGCACCTGACCTGGGGCAGGAAGGAGGGCTGGCAGAGACTTCCTGGAGGAGGTGAATTGAGTCCCAAGGGAAAAGATGACATTGGTCATGTGAATGATGTCATGTGGCTGAAAGCAAGGGCTCCAGGTCTGGGCAGGCAAGGATCCATCTGCCATTGATAATACAATATGGAGTAGTTCTTTCACACCTGGGCCTCAACCTCTTCATCTGTGAACCTGGGGGTTAAGTGATCTCTGTCTATCTCTGTTTCTATCAGTATTTCTACCTCTACCTAACTATCAATACCTATCATCTACCTATCTGTCACTCATCTATCTACTATCTTTCTTATTATTGATATAACTATGTATTATCTGCTTATTTATACTTTACTTGAGCAAACTCTGGGACATAATGGAGGACAGAAGAGTCTGGCGGGCAGAGTTGGACATGACTTAGTGACTCAACGACAACAACAAGAATTCTATTTCACTACCATCTACCTATTTTTTAATATCCATCTATCTGTCTCTCTATCAATGGTATGTGTGTGTGTGTGCTTCATCACTCGGTCGTGTGTGACTCTGTGACCCCATGGACTGGAGCCTGCCAGGTTCCTCTGTCCCTGGGATTTTCCAGGCAAGAATACTGGAACCGGTTGCCATTTCCTTCTCCAGGGCATCTTCCTGACTCAGAGATCCAACCTGCATTTCCTGTGTCCCCTGCATTGCCAAACAGATTCTTTATCACTGGGTCATCTGGGAAGCCTATTATCTACCTATTTCTTTATATCTATCATCCATTAATCAAGTTATCTATCTTTCTATCCATCATCTACCTATTTCTTTATATTTATCTATGTATCTAACTATCTATCAACTATCTGTGTAGATAAATGGATATGGATACAGACATGGGTAGCTTCCCCATATCCATCTACATTACAAGCTCAAGACATCTTGCCTTAACTTGCCCACTGTTATCATTTTAAGATGACTCTTCATCACCATGTGTGGTGTGATAATACATCACCCACCGTAGTCTGCAGACTTACAAGGCAACCTGGCTGCAGGCCTCTCTCCAACCATCTGCAGGTGAACACGGACATGTCTGGGCAAACAGAGACAGCCAGTTAGCTACCTGAACACATCCCCGGGGATGCACAACAATCAAGGTCCCTGTTAGCTGCTGATTAGATTAGTTTGTCTCCTACACTGAAATGAAGCCTTGTAGCAGACATAATGAAATTTAATTAACTGTAAATTTTCTTTCTGCCACATTTGTCAGAATTCATGAGTTGACCTAGAATTGCCTGGTACAGACATTTGCTTGCGCAGAGAAGACCCTGGGAAGGAAGGCACAGAGGGGACTAAGTAGGAATGAGTGTAGGAGATGCTGACAAAGTGGGCAGACCTGTGAACTCCTTGGAGACCTTAATACCAGCTGCTTTTTAAAAGTACATTTCCATTTTGAATTCCCACATCCATAATGAAGTGGAATTATTTTCTTAAACCCTAAGCTGCCTCTGTCAACTGGTCATGGATAAGTCGAAAGTTACAATGCCAGTCTGCCACAAAAAAAGAAATGAGATAAATAAAATCATTGCTTTGTTTTTCTTCCAAATACAGTATAATCCTATCAGATTTGAGACAGAAAAAAAACGACCTGGTTAGTAGAATGTGGGGGCAAGCTTATTCTTGTCTAACACAGAACTGAGTCCAGTATTTGTCTTTGATAAAGAAGTCTGCGCGTTCTCACTTATTATATGAGTCTTGCCTTTCTTTGCATTTATTTCTCCATCCTACAGTTACTAGAATAGAACATGGGTATTCAGGAAACAATAAAAGGAACAGTATCTTTTCATTCCACAAGAACCAGAGTCAGGAGACCTCGTGATAGTAAGTTGGTGCCAGATGCCCAGGACAATCTTGCCAATAATCGGTGTTATCATCTTTTTACATTAAGTCATGTTGGCTTGTGGGTGGTGTTATTTTCATTGTGATTTTAATTTGCATTTCCCTGTTGACTAATAAATCTGAAGCCCTGTGTGCTTATGAGGCTTTTTATATGTCACCCTTTGTGAAATGTGTGTTCAGATCTTTTGTCCGATTTTTAATTAGGCTATTTTTCTTCATATTATTGGATTGCAGAAGTTCTTTATATATTCTGGATAAAAAAATTTTTTGTCAATCCTATATTTTACAATTTTTTTTCTGAACTTTGTCTTACCTACTCATGTTCTAAACAGTGTTTCTGATGAGAAATTTAATTTTTAAAGGTTACTATTTTCTGTTTCCTGCATAAGAACTGTCTATTTTAGCCCCAACAAAGATGTTCTTCCATGCTTTCATCTAAGAAGCTTCAGCGTTTTAGCTTTTACATTTAGCTACAATTAGATGGTTCACCTGGATTTAATTTCTTTTACGATGATGAATAGAAATTTTTTTTCTTTTTTGCATCTATGTCTAAGTTTTTTCAGCACCATTTTAAATGAAAAGACTTTAATTTACCCATGAGGTGATTTTTGCATCCCTGTTTAAAATCCAATGACTATATTAGCTGGGTCTGTTTATGAATTCCCTATGTTGACCTATCAGTTGATCCTCATGGCAGTATCACAGCTTTGATTGCTAAAGCCAACCAAGGTAAGTAGTTTAACTTTGTTCTACTTTTAAAAGATTACTTTGATTCTCCTAAGTCCTGAATTTCAATATAAATTTTACATATCAGTTAATAAATATCTACAAAAGGCCTTTTAGAATTATAATTAGCATTGGTTGGCTATATACAAGGATCTTGAGATAATTTACAGCTTAATAATGTTGAGCTTCTAAGCCATGAACATAGCATACTGTTCCCCTTACTTTGGTTTTTTAAATATGTTTTTCAGGAAAGAAAAAAAAAAAAAAAACCCAAGTACCATATAACATCATGTATATGTAGATCATGGAGAAGGAAATGGCAACCCACTCCAATGTTCTCGCCTGGAGAATCCCAGGGACAGGGGAGCCTGGTGGGCTGCCATCTATGGGGTCACACAGAGTCGGACACGACTGAAGTGACTTAGCAGCAGCAGCATATGTAGATCTAAAATATGATACAAACGAACTTATCTACCAAACAGAAATAGGCTCACAGACATAGAGAACAGGCTTGTGGTTGCCAAGGGCTGGAATAGGGAGGGGCTGGGAGTTGGGGGTTAGCTGATACAAACTACTAAATATATAATGGATGAACAACAAAGTCCTACTGATAGCACAAAGGACTATAGTCAATATCTTGTAAAAAACCTATGGGAAAAGAATATGAAAAAAGAATATGAATAACAGAATCACTGCTGTACATTGGAAATTAATATAACATTGTAAATCAACTATATTTCAATTAAAAAAATGTCTGTCAGCAGCTGTGCAATTTTTAACATAGAGATCTCACATGTCTTTTAAAAAATGTCTTATTAAATACTTTTTAATATAACTGCAAAGGAATTATATTTTTACTTTTCTTTTTCAATTTTTTCCTGTCACTATATAAAAATATTATTGATTTTTATATATAGGCTTTGCGTCTCTCAACCTTGCTATATTATCGTTCAATCATTAAGTCATTTCCAACTCTTCGCAACAGCCAGAACCAGACCTGGAACAATGGACGGGTTCAAAACTGGGAAAGGAGTATGAAAAGGCTGTATACTGTCAGCCTGCTTATTTAACTTCTATTCAGAGTACATCATTCAAAATGCCAGGCTGGATGAATCACAAGCTGGAATCAAGATTGCCAGGTGAAATATCAACAACTTTGCTATATTTGCATATTAGTTCTACTAGTTCAATAGATTTCTCAGGATTTTCTGTGTAAATAGAATTTGTCCTCTGAAAACAGACTGTTTTACTATTATTTTCTATGTTTCTTCTTCATTCTTTTTCTTTCTGTCTCGTATGACTTGCAATAAAACTGAATACAAGTGCCCTGTCCCATACCTTAAACAGAAAGTGTTCAATATCTGACTACTAAGGTGTTAACTGTATGATTTTCATATATGCCCTTTATCAGTTTGAAAGTGTTCCCTTCAGTTTTAAGTTGCTGAGGGTTTATACCATAGAAGACTTTGCCAAATACCATTTTCATTTATTACAATCTTCATATAATTGTTCTCCTTTATTCTGTAAATGTCATGGCCTAAATTGATTAAAATTTCCCATTAAACCTACCCTCCATTCTTAGAATAAACCCATATGATCAAACAGAGTATCTTTTGTATATATTGGTAGATTTGATTTGCTGAAATTTCAGTGAGAATTTGCAAATAAATCATTAAGAACATGGGTTAGTTAATTTCCTTATTTTTAATAGTTTTATTGCATTCTGGTATCTGGGTTATCCTGGAGAAGGAAATGGCAACCCACTCCAGTTTTCTTGCCTGGAAATTTCCATGGACAGAGGAGCCTGGCAGGCTACAGTCCATGGGGTCGCAAAGAGTTGGCCACGACTGAGCACAGCAGCATGAGGGTTATGCTGGACTCATAAAATGAGCTGAGAGATGTTCTTTATGTTTTTACTTTTGTAATGGTTTGTGTAAGGTTGGTGTTATTTCCCCCCTACTTATCACCGATTTATTCTAAGAGGATTTCTTACTCCTTTAAATTCTATCAGTTCTATTTTCAACCACCTATATAACATGTACAGGCTTCCCAGGTGGCACTAGCGGTAGAGAACTTGGCTGCCAATGCAGGAGACGTAAGAGACAAGGGTTCGGTCCCTGGGATGGGAAGATCCCCTGGAGGAGGGCACGGCAACCCACTCCAGTACTCTCATCTGGAGAATCCCAAGGAGCGAGGAGCTTGGTGGGCTACAGTCCATGAGGTCTCAAAGACCTGACTGAAGCAACTTAGCATGCACACGTACCATGTGCATATTCGTGACTGTCATGATACTTTCTTAATAAAGGCACCGTCACATTATTGTGAAATGTCTGGTAATTCCCTGGCTCTTGCATGTGATATTAAAATGATCACGTCTATCTTACAGTGCTTGCTGGTGTGGCATATCTTTCAAATCCTTTAGCCTGTATGTCTGGCTATTTAAGGTGCATCTCTTGTAAACAGCGTATAACTGGGCTTTGCTTTTTACCTGTTCTGATTCTATCAACCTCTTATTAGTGGATTGAGTCCATTCATCCTAACATAATTATTAACAGAGTTGGGTGTAGGTCTACTGTTTCACTTGTTTTGTTTTGTCTCATACATTTCATCTCCCCGCCCTCCTTTGGGTCCACTGAATTTTTCAGATTCCATTTCAATTAGTCTATTGACTTCTGAGTTCTGTCTCTCCTCACTGCTCTTTGGGTGACGGCTGTAGCAATTACAAGACACTGCCCTACCCTTTCCACCTAATGCAACGTGAAAGTCCAGGGCCCCTGCCGTGGCGGCGGTCACAGTCTCGGCTCAGCAGCTGGAGCTTCAGACGTTGTCCTAGGCTGTTTATTTCATGAGTCAGCCTGAGGTTCCTATGGAGCTGATGTTTGAGATTTCAGGCTCTGCCTCTGTGCCTTGTCCTGCCCCTCCTGTTCTTATGACTGTCCCATCAATCAATTTCTTCACTGGTGGAACAGCCCAGGAAAACTGCAGTGTTCTTCCTGCATCTTATCCATCCATCATGGGGCTGCCTGGAGTCTTCTCTAAGCCCGAAAATCCATAAAAACAGAAAACTCATCCAGCTACTGTGACTGTACTCCCAAGGGCTGACTCCGATCTGACTCTGCTTCTTTCCAGTCACTGCCCAGTGCCTTTAGGAAGTTTCATTTTATATTTTATCCAGAGTTTGTAGTGTCATCTTGGGGATGTTTGGTTTCATAGGGGCTATGCTACCACTGGTGGAAGTGAAATGCTATTGCCCCATTGTAAAGATGGGAAAGACTGAGGCACAGAGTTCAAATAAACTTTCTGAAGGCTTACCATTGCAAGGGGATATTGTTAGAGTGAAAACAGAGAATCCCTCAGTTCAGTTCAGTCGCTCAGTCGTGTCCAACTCTTTGAGATCCCATAGACTGCAACACGCCAGGCTTCCCTGTCCATCACCAACTCCTGGAGTTTACTTAAACTCATGTCTATTGAGTCGTGATGCCATCCAACCACCTCATCCTCTGTCACCCCCTTCTCCTCCTGCCTTCAGTCTTTCCCAGCATCAGGGTCTTTTCCAATGAGTCAGTTCTTCATATCAAGTGGCATTTCATTGGAGCTTCAGCTTCAGCATCAGTCCTTTCAATGAATATTCAGGACTGATTTCCTTTAGGATGGACTGGTTGGATCTCCTAGCAGTCCAAGGGACTCTCAAGAGTCTTCTCCAACACCACAGTTCAAAAGCATCAATTCTTTGGTGCTCAGCTTTCTTTACAGTCCAATTCTCACATCCATACATGACTACTGGAAAAACCATAGCCTTGACTAGATGGACCTTTGTTGACAAAGTAATGTCTCTGCTTTTTAGTATGCTCTCTAGGTTGAATCCCTCAGTGGGCAGGAAATAGGTCTGGGCTACTATGGAGAGTCCTTAGTTTCAACTGCCTGCCTTTATTCCCACTGCTACAACCAGCCCACTAGGAAAGATCATACATGGACTCAGAGTGTCTTTGTACCTTCCGTCCTTCCCCTGGGAGTTCCAAAGGCGTGCCACCCTGCTGAGGGCACCGTGGGAGGAGCACAAGGCCTGGGGAGGGCTGGCACATTGTCGGTTCAAATATAAAACTTCCAAGTAACGTAAAAACATGCTGTCCCCTTTCACTGAGCCAGCTCACACTGTACAGTCAGGTAAAAAGCAAGTTCTGAAAATAATATACCCACAATTCAAAAACATTTAGTTACTACCAAGACATCAGATAAACAAACATCACAATGTATTGCAAAAATACCCCAAACAACAAAACCGAACAAAAATAACTTGCTAAAGAAAATAATTCCTCTTTTAAAAATATCTGAGTAGTGAGTAGGCACATGAGAAAGATATTTCATCATATGGAAAGGGGAGAATAAAGACCTAAGAGCTGATGCAGGGGAAACTTCAATGCCGTGCTTATATAACTTTCTAAATAAAAAAGCGCTGGGGAGTCCTTCACGACGTCTCTCTCAACCTGACCACGGGCACAATCTCAGTACAAAAGTTAATGCTTCAGAAGAACGCCTATCCAGAAAATCCTGTTTTCTCAGGGAATTAAGTGCCAAGAAACAAAATACCAGTGTTCCACAGTTGAAGCACTCTCCTCTCATAGACCATTTTCTTTAACAGAATGTAAAATTTTTATTGGAGTATAGTTGTTCTACAATGTTTTGTTAGTTTCTGTTGTACAGCAAAACGGATCAGCTCTATGTATATTTATATCCTCTCTTTTTTGGAGTTCCTTCCCATTTAGTTCATCACAGAGCACTGAATAGAGTTCCCTATGCTATACAGTAGGTTCTCCTTAGTTATCAGTTTTATACATAATATCGATAGTGTATATATGTCAATTCAATCTCCCAATTTACCGCACCTCCCTTCCCTCCCCTTGGGGTCCATATGTTTGTTCTCTATGCCTGTGTCTCTATTTCTACTTTGCAAACAGGTTCGTTTGTATCTTTCTTCTAGATTCCACCTATAGGCATCAATACACAATATTTATTTTTCTCTTTCTGACATCACTCTATACAACAGACTCTGGTCCATCCATGTCTCTGCAAATGGTACAATTTCGTTCCTTTTTATGGCTGAGTAATATTCCATTGTCTATGTACCACACTTCGTAGATCTTGGATCAATGCATATTATATTGATACAAACCGTCCAGGATCTTCATGATATAAACACAGCCTGGATCCTTCAGGATGTTGGAGTGTTTTTGCTTATTTGTTTTGTTTTTGAGAAAGCTAGAGTGAGCAGTGTTGAGAGTGTGATGTCTTTTCTGAGAACTAAGACACTTGCACACGTGTTCCGCTGGCCCCTCTCTCTCAGCCATAACACCTGCCCTCTCCTGCCCTCTTCCTCTGCACACGGGCCCCAGAACCCCCCTTTCCTCTCACTCTTGCCAGCAATCACTATTTAAATGATTTGATCCAAATAACTTTTCTTTTCTCTGGTTCACTGGAGTCAGCTAGCAAACGTTCAGAACTTCCCCTTTCTTCCTGTTCCAGAGGCAAAGCGCTGCTGTTGCTGCCACTCCTTAGATGCTAGTCGTGTCCAACTCTGTGTGACCCCAGGGGCTGTCGCCCGCCAGGCTCCTCTGTCCACGGGATTCTCCAGGTAAGAACACTGGAGTCGGTTGCCATGCCCTTCTGCAGGGGATCTTCCCGATCCAGGGATCAAACTCAGGTCTCCTGCATTGCAGGTGGATCCATTACCATCTGAGTCATCAGGGAATGAGTTTATTGACTACACTCCAACAAAAAATAAAAAGTTTAAAGTTTAAAAAAAAAAGAATCAGTATGACATGGATCCATGCATGCTAAGTCACATCGGCATGGCCAACTCTTTGTAATCCTATGGACCTTAGTCCGCTGGGCTCCTCTGTCCATGGGATTCTCCGGGCAAGAATACTGGAGTGGAGTGCCATGCCCTCCTCCGGGGGTCTTCCCAACCCAGGGATCAAACCCAGGTCTCCTGCATTGCGGGCAGATTCCTTACCACTGAGCCACCAGGGAAGCCCCAGAGGCAAACTGGGTCCCTTCAGTTTTCTTTGTTTCAATTTACTCTTATCGCTTTGATGTTTTCTTACACTGATAGTTATAAGAACATATAAATCAAGGGGCAGACAGCACACCTAGAAGGTATTTATAATCCAACGAGAGGGTCTTCTCCAAAGAGAGGCTTTTTTCTGTGGCATGACTGCAACCAGACTCAACACTTTTCATGGCTGTTGGCTCCATCCCCATTGTGCCAAATTCACAGATTCATCAGCATCTTACTTTGTTCATTGAATTGCAAATTCAATTCAAAGACACAGACACGTTTTCCTTTTAGAAAAAGGCTCTTAAGACATTTACATGAGCTTCCATTGTAGCTCAGTCAGTGAAGAATATGCCTGCAATGCAAGAGACCCAGGTTCAATTCCTGGGTCTGGAAGATCCCCTGGAGAAGGAAAATGAAAACCCACTCCAGTATTCTTGCCTAGAGAATCCCATGGACAGAGGAGCTTGGCGGGACACAACTTAGCAACTAAACCAAGACAGTTACATGGATGTCAGAAACATATACATGTGTATTAAGTGCAAACTTGATGGAAGGTAAAATTGTTTTATGGTTGGATAGCATCACCGACTCAATGGAGATGAGTTTGAGCAAACTCCAGGAGAATCGTGAACAGGGAAGCCTGGCGTGCTACAGTCCGTGGGGTCACAAAGAGTTGGACACAACTGAGCAATTGAACAACAGCAATATTTCCAAATATAGGCTGAATCTAGCTTAACGTCTTCAACAGAACAAAAAAGCAGCTTTAAAGACTATCTTGCTTTCTTTGGTCATATATATGATGTTTACTTAAAGCTGAAATTCTCGTTTACTTTAATTAATATAATCACTCTCACCCCATAGATCTGCCCTAAAATGTGACCTATTCAGACCAGCTTTCCTTGGCCATCCTGGCATATTTCAACAGTCTCACTTCTCTGACCATCAGAGACCACCTAACGCTCAGAACATGAGATACTCTTAAAAACTAAGAGATTAACAGCGTCTCTATCATGAACTCAAGGAAAAAAGAATACATGTCAATACAAATTAGTTAGAAAGGAATTGAGCATCCAGAGAATTGAAACTTCTTAATGATGATACATACATTAAAGATGCAAAAAGTTACATCTTTAGTAAAGAGACATCTATTCAGGTAAATGACGCTTGCACAGAACTTTTGCCCCAACAGCCTGCCAACTTTAAACAGGTTTGCTGGCTCTACTTCTTAGACAGAATATGTTTACTATTTGGGGATACGCTTAGAATAAATCCCCCTAGTAAAGAGAGCCCCGAACAATGATGTTTGTGGGTGTGTGCCCTGTGTGGTTCTATTTCTATCTTCATTTACAAGCCGTGTGACCATTAGCAGATTACCTAAATGACCTGAGTCTCAGCTCATATTCTGCATAGTAGGAATACTGCCATTTTGTGCATTTAAACAAAATTATATGCTGAGCACTATTGCAGTGTAGTGTCCACAGCAAGCTTTTGAAAACGGTAGCTCTGATTTTTTATTTAGCCAAGAACCTCGGGAGTCCTTGGATGATATTACAAGTCCTTATGCCAGCTCTCATAAGAGGGTTCCTTATTTGTTTGTAACCCTGTTTCACCCAAACCCCCTGGCACATCGCTGTCCTGTGGATTACAAATGCGACCTGGAAATGGAGACGCGGAGGGAGGTGTGGAGGAGGAGTTGGTGGGGGTGGGCCTCCGGAGTCTGTAATTAAGGAGCCGTCTCTGCCCACCAGCCCACAGGGGGTGCCTCCGGAGTGACAGGAGCCCAGTTTGCTGCCAAGCTTTCCTCCCCCAAGAAGGCATAAAAGCTGCAGATTTAGCACAGACCCATGTGACAGCTCTGCTCCTGCCGCCCGCCTGCCGCCCGCCTCCTGGGAGGGCCTGTGCAACCCAGCGAGCCAGAAAAAACCCTCCTTGGCTCCATTTCAGTGGGGGCTGCAGGGGAGGGACAGAGGGTGCTCAGATTCGCAGCCTTCTGCCGGAGAAGTCTCAACCCAGCACACCGTACCCGAAGGATCCATTCCAGCCTGCGCCACGCGCGGAATACTTCTGTGTCGCTTTGGTAAATAGAAAACCAAGAGAGCCACTTGCTAAAAACAGACACACACCTTCTCCCCCTCAGGAACAGGTCATTATTTCTTAATTCTTGAAAAACAACAATGTCATGTCAGAGGTAGTTCATTTTAAAAATATCGGTTGTGTTTTTCAATAGATCTCATTCTTTATAATACATGAGACTTTTTTTAAGCCTTGGTGTGAAAATAGAGCAGTTTGGTAAAGATGGCCCATGACATTTGACTGTAAAAATACAGTTGAAATTTAATTTTTTTAATGGATCCATAGTTGTCTATGTAGAATGTTAGTCCCATTTGAAAGAGTCAACATAAAATGAATGGTTTTATCAACGGTATGCAACAGAATAGAATCTTTATTATTCTGATTCTGGAAGCCCTATGGTTTAAGAATATTTAAGATAAGAGCTCATCTTCAGCTAAATCAACAAAACAAGGGCAAGACATGAACTACAAAAAATCGCTGCACAAACAATGCATTTCACCAATTCTACACTAACTTTATGAAGTCTAAGCAACCATAGTACAACTGTTTCTAGAAAATCTTTTCATATTAAACAAATCATAATGAATTTTTAAAAACAGTACTATATGTATTATATGCTTATTTTAAAGCATAGAAAACAGACATCCAAAAAGAAACTGTTAAGTAACTTATGATTCAAATACCTATAATTCAGAATACTTCATTTCAGAATTTTGATGAACATCCTTCTAACAGTTTGTATTCATATGAAGATTTTTCTTGAAAAAAAAAAAAGAATAGTAATAGTCCTATGATTCAGAATCTTGTTTATTACACAAGTAATATTAAAAACAATCCCCCCATTGTTAATCTGAAAAGTCTTTTATCAGTTCAGTTCAATTCAGTCTCTCAGTGGTGTCCGATTCTTTGAGACCCTATGAACTGCAGCACGCCAGGCCTCCCCGTCCATCACCAACTCCTGGAGTTTACTCAAACTCATGTCCATCCAGTCGGTGATGCCATCCAGCCATCTCATCCTCTGTCGTCCCCTTCCCCTCCCGCCTTCAATCTTTCCCAACATCAGAGTCTTTTCTAATGAGTAAGTTCTTTGCATCAGGTGGCCAAAGTATTGGAGCTTCAGGTTCAGCATCAGTCCTTCCGATGAATATTCAGGACTGATTTCCTTTAGCATGGACTGGTTGGATCTCCTTGCAGTCCAAGGGACTTTCAAGAGTCTTCTCCAACACCACAGTTCAAAGGCATCAATTCTTTTGTGCTCAGCCTTCTTTATGGTCCAACTCTCATATCCATACATGACCACTGGAAAAACCATAGCTTTGACTAGATGGACCTTTGTCAGTAAAGTAAAGTCTCTACTTTTTGATATGCTGTCTAGGTTGGTCATAGCTTATTTTTTTTTCAAGGAGCAAGCATCTTTTAATTTCATGACTGCAGTCACCATCTGCAGTGATTTTGCAGCCCAGAAAAATAAAGTTTGTCACTGTTTCCATTGTTTCCCCATCTATTTGCCATGAAGTGATAGACTGGACGCCATGATCTTCATTTTCTGAATGCTGAGTTTTAAGCCAGGTTTTTCACTCTCCTCTTCATCAAGAGGCTCTTTAGTTCTTCTTCACTTTCTGCCATAAGGGTGGTATCATCTGCATTTCTGAGGTTATTCTCCCGGCCATCTTGATTCCAGCTTGTGCTTCATTTAGCCCAGCATTTCACATGATATACTTTGCATATAAATTAAATAAGCAGGGTAACAATATACAACCTTGATGCACTTTCATGATTTTGAACCAGTCCATTGTTCCATTTCCGGTTCTAACTGTTGCTTCTTGACCTGCATGCAGGTTTCTCAGGAGGCAGGTAAGGAGGTCTGGTATTCCCATCTCTTAAAGAATTTTCCAGTTTGTTGTGATCCATACATTCAATGACTTTGGCGTAGTCAATGAAGCAGAAGTAGATGTTTTTCTGGAGTTCTTTTGCTTTTTCTATTTTCCAATGGATGTTGGCAATTTGATCTCTGCTTCCTCTGCCTTTTCTAAATCCAAGGTGAACATCCAAAAGCTCTTGGTTCACATACTGTTGAAGTCTAGTTTGGAGAATTTTGAGCATTACTTTTCTAGCATGTGAGATGAGTGCAATTGTGTGGTAGTTTGAACATTCTTTGGCATTGCCTTTCTTTGGGATTGGAATGAAAACCACCCTTTTCCAGTCCTGTTGCCACTGCTAAGTTTTCCAAATTCCTAGGCATATTGAGTTCATCACTTTAACAGCATCATCTTTTAGGATTTGAAATAGCTCAACCGGAATTCCATCACCTCCACTAGCTTTGTTCGTAGTGATACTTCCTAAGGCCCATTTGACTTCACATTCCAGTATGTCCGGCTCTGAGTGAGTGATCACACCATCGTGACTATCTGGGTCGTGAAGATCTTTTGAGTATAGTTCTTGTGTGTATTCTTGCCACCTCTTCTTAATATCTTCTGCTTCTGTTAAGTCCATACCATTTCTGTCCTTTATCGAACCCATCTTTGCATGAAATGTTCTCTTAGTATCTCTAAGTTTCTTGAAGAGATCTCTAGTCTTTCCAATTCCATTCCTTTCCTCTATTTCTTTGCACTGATCACTGAGGAAGTCTTCCTTATCTCTCCTTGCTATTCTTTGGAACTCTGCATTCAGATGAATATATACTTCCTTTTCTCTTTTGCCTTTCAATTTTCTTCTTTCGTCAGCTATTTGTAAGGTCTCCTGAGACAACCATTTTGCCTTTCTTCTTCTTGAGTGGGGATGGTTTTGATCATCACCTCTTGTACAGTGTTACAAACCTCTGTCCATAGTTCTTCAGGCACTCTATCAAATCTAACTCCTTGAATCTGTTACTTCCACTGTGTAATCATAAGGGATTTGATTTAGGTCATACCTGAATGGTCCAGTGGTTCTCCCTAGTTTCTTCAGTTTAAGTCTGAACTTTGCAATAAGGAGTTCATGATCTGAGCCACAGTCAGCTCCCAGTCTTATTTTTGCTGACTGTATAGAGCTCTGCATTTTTGGCTGCAAAGAATAATAATCAGTCTGATTTCAGCATTGACCATCTGGTGACGTTCATGTGTAGAGCCGTCTCATCCCTCACTCTTGTATTGCTGGAAAAGGGTGTTTGCTATAACCAGTGCATTCTCTTGGCAAAACTCTGTTAGCCTTTGTCCTGTTTTATTTTGTTCTCCAAGGCCAAACTTGCCTGTTACTCCAGGTATCTCTTGAGTTCTTGCTTTTTCATTCCAGTCCCCTGTGATGAAAGTACATATTTTTTCGGTATTAGTTCCAGAAGGTCTTGTAGGTCTTCACTGAGCCATTCAACTTCAGCTTCTTCAGCATTAGTGGTTGGAGAATTTTGAGCATTACTTTAGCATTTTTGAGCATTACATAGACTTAGATTACTGTGATATTGAATGGTTTGCCTTGGAAATGAACAAAGATCACTTGTCATTTTTGAGATTGCATCCCAGTACTGCATTTTGGACTCTTTTTTTGACTATGAAGGCTACTCCACTTCTTCTAAGGGATTCTTGCCCACAGTAATAGATATAATGGTCATCTGAATTAAATTCACCCATTCCAGTCCATTTTGGTTCATTGATTTAAAATGTCGATGCTCACTCTTGCCATTGCCTGTTTGTCCATTTCCAATTTACCTTGATTCATGGACCTAACATTCCAGGTTTCTATGCAACAGTGTTCTTTATAGCATTGGACTTTACTTTCATCACCAGTCACCTCCACAACTGGGCATTGTTTTCGCTTTGGCTCCATCTCTTCATTGTTTCTGGAGCTATTTCTCCACTCTTCTCCAGTAGCATCTGAGCACCTACTGACCTGGGGGGTTCATCTTTCAGTGTCATATGTTTTTACCTTTTCATACTGTTCATGGGGTTCTCAAGGCAAGACTACTGAAGTGGTTTGCCATTCCCTTTTCCAGGGGACCACATTTTGTCAGAACTCTCCACCATGACCTGTCCATCTTGGGTGGCCCTACATGACATGGCTCATAGTTTCATTGAGTCAGACAAGGCTGTGGTCCATGTGATCAGATTGGTTAGTTTTCTGTGATTGTGGTTTTCATTCTGTCTTCCCTTTGATGGGTAAGGATAAGAAGCTTGTGGAAGTTTCCCCATGGGAGGGACTGGCCGTGGGGGAGTCAGAGTCTTGCTCTGATGGGCAGGGCCATACTCAGTAAATCTTTAACCCAATTTTCTATTGATGGGTAGGGCTGTGTTCCCTCCCTGTCGTTTGGCCTGTGGCCAAAGTATGGTAGGGGTAACGGCCACCTTTTTCAAAAGGACTTCTGGCAGCCTGCTGCAGCTACCGGGACTGTGGTACTTAGTACTCCTGACCCCATGGCAGGCCACTGTTGACCCACGCCTCCGCAGGAGACTCCTGGACATTCACAGGCAAGTCTGGCTCAGCAACCCATCCCTCACTGTCAGATATTTCAGTCTTTCCACTTTTTGCCACTATTCTATGATAAAACTATTCTATGATAAAAATTTTTGGAAGCTAAAGTTTCACATACATCCACTGGTATTTCTTTAGGATACAGGATGACAAGCATCACTGGTAGGTCAAAGGGCATTCTACTGTGAAGTTCACTGCTATATTTTAAGATTGCCCTACAAATATGCGATCCAATTTGAAGGTCACAGGTCCATTTGCATAGGCATTTTACATTTATCTGAAATCCTTGCCACTTTGCAAATGCTTTAATTTAAACATTGTGAATATATTCACATCTGTTGGCTGCTTGTGTGAGAGAGAAAGAATTGCTTCATATACATAGCCTGTGTGTCCCCTCCCCTGGCCTATTACTGTTTTCTTAATTCATTTAAGAACATTCCTTTATCCATTAAGGAAGTTAACTCTGTACTGCAGATGCTGCAAATGTTTTCCCAGTTTTTTAATATGATTTATATTATTGCTTAGAATAACTTTCATGCAAAGAAATAAAAAACTCATGTAGCAAAGCAGGAAAGCCTTTCCCCCTGATGTTTCTCTTTTTAGACCCAAACATCGTTTTCCCCTGCAACACAGAAAAGGGGTGATTATTTGTCACTATTCTAAGAACAACTCTCATGAGCCGCCACCTTGAGCTACCCTCTCCGGAAAATGTATTCAATAACTTCTTGTACCTTATGTGAATATGATTTTGCATGTTTTTACATGCCTTTATCATAATGTCATATCACCAGGTTAATAACGTGAATTTTAAAGAAACCAACCCTCAAATTCCTTCAAATAATGACCAAATACTGTCAAATCTAAATATACTACTTGGCTCAGGCTGCCATAATCATGACTACACACTGGGTGATGTTCACGGCAAAAACTAGTTTTCTCACAGCTCTTGAGGCTGGAGTCTGAGATCAAGGTGTGGGCAGGGTTGGTTTCTCCTGAGACCCCTCTCCTCTACTTGTAGGTGGACTTCTTCTGATGTCTTCACATGCTTTCCTCCCTCTGGGGGTCTGTGTCCTAAGAGCTTCTTATAAGGATACCAGTTGTATTGGACTAGTCCCCACTTTAATGGCCTCATTTAAACTTAGGAACCTCTTTAAAGACCCTATCAAAAAAACATTCAGAAAACAAAGATCATGGCATCTTGTCCCATCACTTCATGGCAAATAGATGGGAAACAATGGAAACAGTGAGAGACTTTATTTTATTGGGCTCCAAAATCACTGCAAATGGTGACTACCGCCATGAAATTCAAAGACGCTTGTTCCTTAAAAAAAAAAAAACAAAAAAACTATGACCAACCTAGACAGCATATAAAAAAGCAGAGACTTTACTTTACCAACAAAGATCCATCTAGTCAAAGCCATGGTTTTTCCAGTAGTCATGTATGGCTGTGAGAGTTGGACTATAAAGAAAGCTGAGCACCGACGAATTGATGCTTTGGAACTGTGGTGTTGGAGTAGACTCTTGAGAGTTCCTTGGACTGCAAGGAGATCCAACAAGTCCATCCTAAAGGAAATCAGTCCTGAATATTCATTAGAAGTACTGATGCTGAAGCTGAAACTCCGATATTTTCGCCAACTGAGGCAAAGAACTGACTCACTGGAAAAGACCCTGATGCTGGGAAAGATTGAAGGCAGGAGGAGAAGGGGACAACAGAGGACAAGATGTTTGGATGGCATCACCGACTGGATGGACGTGAGTTTGAGCAAGCTCTAGGAGTTGGTGATGGACAAGGAAGCCTGGCGTGCTGCCGCCATGGGGTCACTAAGAGTCAGACATAACTGAGCGACTGAACTAAACTGACTGACCCTATCTCCCATCTCAGTCACATTCTGAGCACTAGGGGTTGGGGCTTCAGTGTATGAGTCTGGGTGAGGAGGTGACACAATTCAGTCCAAAGCACTAATGAATACAATCCCTATTTTAGGAGAATAAGTTAGATAAAAAACCCTGCAGCCCATAAATAACCTGGTCAGTTGTTCAAACAAACATCATTCTTCTTGGAAATTAAATAAGAGTCCGAATCCTGTAACATAATACTCAAAATGTCTAAGAGTCAATCCCAAATTCGTAAGGTCCAGGAAAATCTCAACTCACAAGTAAAAGGAAAATCAACAGTTACTAACCCTGATATGTCACAGATGTTAAAATCATCAAAGACTTTAAAACGGCTGTTATAGCAACCTCCAAGAAGCACGGGCAAACACTTTGGAAATAAAAGCACTAATAGAAAGTCTAAGGAAAGAAACAGATGATACATGGCAGAATGAAATGGAGATTTCAAATGTGAAAAACACAATAGCTTTTTAATTTGAAGTTTAAACTACTACTACAACCTCATTTTAGAATCTTTACTTATAGTTTCACGTTAATGGACCACAGTTTCCAGGGGAAGCTCCAGGACAACCTCTGTGGATGGACTTTTAGAGGGAAAGAATGGCAATGACACAGCTCTCAAAAAGGTTATTTGTAATGTTCACCTTTACTAATTATGAAAAATATGCTTCATATTAGGTGTTCTTGAGTAACCTGGAAACCAATGGTTCATAAATCAAATGGTCACTTCATGCAGCTCCAGCAATTCCAGTGTTTCCCAGAAAATTCAGAAATTGATTAAAGAAAAATAGGGTCTTGTTCTCTTTCAGTTAAAAAACCAACAATAAGCAAGGGTCATCTTTTTTTTTTTTTTTTTAAGGGTCATCCTTTTAAATGTAGTGAAGAAAATACTGAACAACATTATTTTCCATAGATGGAAACTAAGATTTCAATTCCATAAAAGAAAATGATTCACATAATATACATATTCCAAAGTGCAAGCTATTGCTTCTGGGTTCTATAATACACCTCTAGTTACATATCAGCTAAGAATATTTCTGGTAGGATAAACTATCAAAGAATAAACAAAGAGACTGAGGACCCTGTAAGACTGAAGACTGAGGACCTAATAATGAAAGAACATTTACAAGGCTCAGTGTCAGTCACTTCGGTCGGGTCCAACTCTTTGCGACCCCATGGACTGTAGTTCCCCAGACTTCTCGGTCAATGAGACTCTCCAGGCAAGAACACTGGAGTGGGTTGCCATTTCCTTCTCCAACATTTACAACAGTCAAGGACAAATGTCTGCTGTCCTATGGTCACAATTGTTTAACACAAAATAGATAACATCACAGCATTATTACCATGAAGCTAAGCTGAAACAATATTCTAATTATTGCCAACATAATGAAATTTTAAAAGAAAGTCTCAGGAAGCCATAGTCTAGGAGAAAGGGTGAAATTCTATTTGGCAGGGCTTTTAAATACTTATGTATTCCTGTGTGGTTTTATTTTTTACTCCCAAATACAAGCTTTTGTTTTTGTTTTAATGTTTTGCCTGATCCCTGGGTTAGAAAGATCCCCTGGAGGAAGGCATGGCAACACACTCCAGTATTCTTGCCCGGAGAATCCAATGGAGAGAGGATCCTGGCAGGTTACAGTCCATGGGGACGCAGAGAGTTGGATATGACTGAAGCAATTTAGCATGCAAGCGTGCTCCTTATCTTACATAGCTAGTTACTGATTATGTATTATATTTTTCTTCTGCATTTCTTTTTCAACTCACCTTCATTTTTGGTCCCCACTTAATTGCTTCTACTCATGTTTCAAAGTACTGGTTTATCTACTCACGATATACTGAATTAGGAAGGAATGTCCACTCTATGTTTCCCCATCTTACCGAAGTCTAAACTGCAATGGCTACATCAAATGCTACAGCCAAGACATGTTGTGTTAAACCATATATATTACAACAATATTATAAAACTCAGAAAGCATTTTAGCTGGTCCATTTAAGTTTCTTATGATGAACTGTAATCCATAGTCCAGTTGTCCTAGTCAAAAAATCAAGGAACCACCAGGTTTGATCCACGTTTCTCTGTGTTTTCGTTTTGTCTCTGAAAAATGTATGGCTGCCAGACACTGAGGTCACAGATTCTCAATGAACCCCTAATTCACTCTGGCTTGGAGTTTGATCTTTAGAGAAAAGCTTAAATATTTAATATTTAAGAGAAACCAGGTAGTTATACCTACAGGAATGAAAAGGTTGTATGACCTTAAGCAAGTCACTTAATTAGTTTCCTCTTTTATAAAATCGATGAGATCAATTCAGAAGATATCCAAGGATCCTTACATTTCCAAGATTATTAATAGTTCTATTAATATTCACCTGTTGGGAATTTATCTTCAAACGAGGATGAACATTTCTGAACTTCTGTGAATAGAAGCCTAAATACCAAGGCTAAATTGAGATTTCATTCCCAATAGCCTTGCTTTGGGCATTAGCATCAATCTTCTTTGTTTATCCAAAAGCAGACAACCAATCTTTCTTTTCTTCTTCAACCTGAGCAGTTCACTCTTTCAACCATGAGCTTATTACCTGGGGAACCAAAGCTATCTTTGAGATAGCAGTTCAATAATGACTGGGCCTGAAGTTACATAGAAATGGGATATGAATACCAAGCTTCAAATATTTTCTATTCCAAGAAACTTGGAGATGAAGGAAAGGAGGGATATTAGAGAGTCAGCTAAGTGAAGTCACCTGGTAACAGATGAAACCTTGCTACACACCTGGGCGGGAACTGTGGCGTGGTTGGATGGTAGACATTTACATGTGCTTTCCAGGACTCGAGGATGATGTCCTTGCATTGCTTAGAATTAGAGTGTCTCTTTATTGTTGCTGTTGTTGCTTAGTCACCAAGTCATATCTGACTCTTTCGCAACCCCATGAATCGTAACCGAAAGGCTCCTCTGTCCATGGGATTTCCGAGGCAAGAATACTGGAGTGGGTTGCCATTGCCTCTTGCAGAGGCTCTTCCTGACCCGAGGACTGAATCCCCGTCTCCTGCATTGACAGGCGATTCTTTACCACTGAGCCACCTGGGAAGCCCAATTGTGTCAGTGAAAGTGAAGTCACTCAGTTGTGGCCGACTCTTTGCAATCCCATGGACTGTAGTCTGCCAGGCTCCTCCGTCCATGGGATTTTCCAGGCAAGAATACTGGAGTGGGTTGCCATTTTCTCCTCCAGGGGATCTTCCCAACCCAGGGATCTAACCTGGGTCTCCTGCATTGCACGTGGACTCCTTACCATCTGAGCCCCCATGGAAGTAATTGTGTCTTTAGTGCCTATGATTGAAGGGCAATTTATTTGTCATAGACTACATACGTTTCTCATGATATGGCCCAAGACCTTTTCAAGCCTCATTTGTAAGATCTCACCTTCACACCCGAGTCAGGTCAAACCACCTGCAGCAGGTGTAGGTGCAAGGAACATATCTGCATCCTTAGATCTCAGTGCTTGTATGTGTGGTGACCTCAGCCTTCCAGACTCAGTTCTGTGATGTCCTCTTCTCTGGAGCCACACACTGCCCCCCACTCACCCTAGGCCTGGAGGAGCTCTCCTGGGGGCTTCCCAGCACTCACCATATTGAACTGGGACTGCCTGTTCCGACATCCACACCTCCAACAGAGCATATGGCCCCGGGGTGACACGCTCTGGTCTATAACTATTAAGCAGGAAACGCCTCTTAATGCAAAGTAACTTATGTTTTAGTAGAACATTTAGTGAGCAGTCAAAGCTCTGTCATAAGCATTAGTCTATTTGACAACCAGCCAATGAATAGACATTGCAGGCTTTATTGCCGCAATTTAACTTGAAAGGATGGGAACTCTACAGATGTCAACTTAGTCTCATGCTTGGCCCACTAAAGCATGGCTGAAGAAATAAGAAAAATGTATTCCTCACACACAAAAAGAAGCTCCACAGCTAGACAAAATACAACAATTTCTAGAACAATTGAAGAGAATGAAGCAAAAGTTCACCTAGATCATGAACCAAGCAGTGAGAAGGGCTGGCGAATATTCTTTCATTTCATTAGAAAACTCTGAAGTTCCCTATTTTATCTCCAACAAGGAAAAATATTACAGCTCTGGCAGCAGTATCAAACACAAGCCTTTCTGGTGAAGAATTCTCAGCATTGGTAGGAGCAAAAAACATGGTTATGCATCAAATTAATCTTAGAATTTGTTTTCATCCCCAATGAGAAGTTCACCATAACACCATAGTACATCTCTGGGAGTGAGACCAGGCACTCAGATAACATAATTTCCATAACCTAAGAAAAATGACTTAAGAAAGGGCTGTCAACATGCTAATTATGGTAGCAGCCCTAAGGATGACACTACTTATAGTTATTAACTTTCTTTTAAATTATCTTACTATAGACTTAATGGTCTAGCTCAGCTGGTAAAGAATCTGCCTGTGATGCAGGAGACCCCAGTCCAATTCCTGGGTCGGGAAGATCCACTGGAGAAGGGATAGGCTACCTACTCCAGTATTCTTGGGCTTTCCTAGTAGTTCAGACAGTAAAAAATCCACCTGCAATGCAGCAGACCTAGGTTCAATCCCTGGATTGGGAAGATCCCCTGGAGAAGGAAACGGTCACCCACTCCAATATTCTTGCCTGGAGAATTCCATGAACTGTATAGTCCCTAGGGTCTCAAAGAGTTGGACACGACTCAGTGACTTTCACTTTTTTTTCATAGATTTAATAATGAGGGCTTTCCAGGTGGCTCAGTGGTAAAGAATCCACCTGCCATTGCAAGAGATCCGGGTTCAATCTCTGTATTCTTGCCTGGAAAATCCCATGGACAGAGGAGCCTGGCTGGCTACAGTCCATGGGGTAGCAAAAAGTTGGACACAATGTAACGACTGAGCATGCATACAGACTTAATGAAGACCTATGTCTATGATAAAAATGAGAGGCTCAAGGGTCTAAGTTCAGAGTCTGAGTTATAGAAAACAGTTAATATATTGAATATTAAAAATAAGATTGCCACGATAATGTAGAAATGAAAATCAGTAACAAAATCAATGGTTCTGGGGAATGCGTACTAATGAAAAGAAAACCTTACTTGAATTTTGAGCTCTCACCACATACTACCTTAAGTTCCAAATGGACAAGAAGTATTTTAAAAATTAGACCACAAAATGTTAAAAACAAAATCAAGAATGTTGTTCTCTTAAAGCAACAGAATCAGTTATAGTGGAAAAGATGGGAAAAGGGAGAGAAGGCAACTCTGCTTTTGACAGAGATTTCACATCCGAGGTTCTCTGAGAGGTGAGTCCAGGTCAGATGTTCATTTTTGTTTCCGTGGTCTGACAGAGTGAGTTATATTGATAGGTACTCATCAGAGAAGAATATGCGGATTGACCAAATACAGGAATGAAGCAGTTATATAAACACAAGATAAGTCCGTACAATGAAACCCAACAAAACTAAGATGAAAGGAAAAATTAGGAAACACCAGAGATAAACCTGACTGGTGAAGTCAAATATCTACACAAAGCACCGGACTTCATTAACAAAACCACGTCCCTGAGAGGCAAGAAGTTCCAGGTTTACACAATATAAACTCTAAAGAGTTTAGTGCTCCTTGGGGAAGAAAAAAGTGAGTTTCATTAGTAATTAAAGTAAAAAAGGACACAATTTCCTGAAGTATCACTTATTATCCATATCACTTAAAAAAAAATAAGGAAATGCCAAAATCAAGGGCAGACAAATTTGTTGTGCTTGAAACAACAGAAATCAGGAAGAGTTTTGTGAGATAATCCTATTTGCTCTAAAGCAATAATTCCAAGGACTATAAACAGCACAACTAGCTACTCCTGAAGTCCAAAGATGGTACAGTAGCAATACTTTTAAAGCTCAAAGGCTGCAGCAATAAAGATGGCAAGTGTAAATCCTTTACACACATAAATTTATCTAAATCATTACCTAAAAAGTAGAGAAAATTTATCTGTATAGCCCTAGGAAAGTGCTATGGCAACAGATGGATCTAGACTGAAAAGAATCTCCCAAATTTATTTATTTTTGATGTGGACCATTTCTTGAAGTTTTTATTGAATTTATAAATGTATTGCTTCTGTTTTATATTTTGTATTTTGGGGGCCCCACAAGCATGTGAGATCTCAGCTCCCCAACCAGAGGCTGAACCCACATCCCCTGCATTGGAAGGTAAAGTCTTAACCACTGGACCTCTAGGGAACTCCCATCCCAAACTCAAACACTGGCTTTATGATAGAACTGTTCATATAATCAATTTACAGTTATTTAAATATAAATTTTACCTAAAATTACTAAGACTGATCAACACATTCTTAAAATAATAAACTTTAATGAAAAGTTATTGTAGATTTGGGTGCTTAGTCACTCAATCATGTCTGACTCTTTGCGACCCTATGGACTATAGCCCATCAGGCTCCCCTGTCCATGGGATTTTCCAGGCAAGAATACAGGAGTGGGGATCCCTCCAGGGGATCTCCCTGACCCAGGGATCAAACTGGCGTCTACTGGGTCACCAGCATTGGGAGGCGGATTCTTTACCACCTGGGAAGTCACTATAGGCTTAGTCACTTTAATGTTATTTCAGATCAAAAATACAATGCTTGGGTCCTGACACTGATACTTTGCAACTTCACTGGCAAAATCCTGGAACATTAGATGAAGTCATGTAGTGGCCAGTTCCCCCATTTTGCCGTTGAGGAGCCTGAGGTTCACGGTGTGACGCGTCTAGCCCCTGACCAGGGAGAACGGTCCCTCCAGCCAGTATCTCAGGGTTCACCGAGGCGCTGGTGAGCTGTAGATTTCTTTGCAAAGTGGAGTTCAGGTCTGCAGAGTCACAGAGGAAGAAGAAAGGGGACTCTGGGATGTCTTGCGGCTCCTGAGAACAGTCTCGTTTCCTCTTCTGCTGCTGGGGGAGCAGCCTCACGAATGGCAATTTACAGCCGCCCTCAGGGGGCGTGGACCCACCTTGGCTGACTTGCTCCCTGAACTCAAATTTTCCTTCCCTGGGGTACACTGTACCAACTCTTCCTTCACTCCAGGAGAAAAATCCTTGCAGAATACTTTGGGTTCATTATTAGACACATAAGAAGTGTCCAGATTTATTTTTTCTCTTGTTTGAAGAAAGCTAAGCTGGGCTTCTCAAAGCAATTTTTTCTAAGAACTGATGGTATTAATAAGGGTTAAATGGGAAAAGTTTCCATGATTAAGTACCTTTGGGACAGCTGGACAGACGGCTCCGAGCTGTTCATCTTCAATTGGTGATGGGATTTATTTCACAGGAGGGCAGACAGTATGGAGCCTTCCGTGTGGAAATGAGACCCTTCTCTCTGGGGAGCATCGTGGAGACTCACCCGTTAAGGGGTGTGGGAAGACATTTGGGAGATGCTAACCTATTTATTGGGCTTCCCAGGTGGCTCCATTGGTAAAATCCACCTGCCAACGCAGGAGACTCAGGTTCAATCCCTGGGTCAGGAAGACCCCCTGGAGAAGGAAATGGCAACCCACTGCAGTATTCTTGCCTGGATAATTCCATGAACAGAGGAGCCTGGTGGGCTACAGTCTATGGGATCACAAAAGAGTTGGACACAAGTTAGTGACTAAATGATAAACAACAAGCCTCTTTGCTACATATCCAGGTGGCCCCGTAAATCAAGTTTACTTCGTAGTTCAGTCAACTGTGTGACATAACGTTTTATAAGAGAAGATGTTTCTCCTTTCAAAACTTATGAAGCAAACTGATGTTGGAGAAAATAAGTGACTTAAAATAGATTCTACCCAGGCATTATTCATCTCCCTATTGATACGAACTAAAGTGGGTTCCGTGAAGAATTGATGGTAACCAAGGCAGTCCATAAGTTATTTTAGCACATGAAAAAGATAAGCCTGATGAAAACTCCTCAGTTCTGCATTTATTTCTCTAGCTTTGAAAAGAAACTGAAAGCACTTTTGATAAACGTCTTAATGAGTTGCTCAGGATTTCATTTACATGTGCTTTGAATGGCTCTTGAATAATACCAAGTGAATTCACAATGAACTTTCGAATGTCAACAGGCCAGCCCTAAAGGAATCTGGCAAGGGGGAAGGCAGAGCTTTTCTCTTAGCTCACCAAGTGAGTGAATGGGTTGGCACACCCACTCTCCTGGGGGTTGATACAGCCCTGTGTATGTGTGTGTGTGTACACATACTACATATGTGTGTGTGCACATGCACTATTCTAATCTCTGAGGGTCTAACCTTCTTAAGAACGAGCTCACCTCCATCTGCTTCAGCATTTCTCTTTGTTAACTGGGAGAAAATAACACAGTGGCGATTGGCATATGTCAGTGTCCCCACTAGAAAAATCTCCCTGTAGCAAATAGGGAGAACTTGAATCAACGTTGCATTTTCTTGCTATCTCTGTCATTTGTTGGAAAAGACCCTGAGGCTGGGAAAGATTAAAGGCAGGAGGAGCCTTCCATTTTCCTTTGGGGTGATCTCCACTGTGATTTATTTCAATTTTGTTGGGTGGTAGCAGTATAGAATTAACTAAGTGACTTCAAAAGCACCTTCCTTCCAAGCTCATGATCAGACAGTGGTTCCCCCAATGCCACCATGAAGGCCATGAGCTCCCAACACTCCACACAGGCTGGACTCCCAGCTTCACCATCCGCCAGCTGGATGGCCTGGGGCAAAGTAGTCACCCTTTGTCCTCCAGGGCTGCTATGAGAAGCATGTGGGTTAATGTACGCAGAGGAACTAAAACAGTGCCAGCATGCTGGCAACCCTGTGGGTGTGCTATCCGGCTGTTCCCACTTAAGTTACAGTGACTTCCTTGACCTTTTCTATAGGTATACTACTCATATTATAATGCCTCTCCTGTTACAGTTAGAAGTGGATCTTAAATCTTTCATCTCCTGAACCTAGTCTGTAAACGTGTCCTTATGCCGAATGCTAGGATGGTTCTTGGCTCAGAAATGGAAGCAGATCAACAGATAACCTTATTAAACTGTTTTTGAAAAAAAAAATGTGTTGAGTAATTAAAGCTACCAGTTTTATGTGGAGAAGGAACATTTTTACTTACAAAGACTGTCTTTTATAGAAGTAACCTTTTCAAAATGATCCATTTAATTAAATTTGATCCCTGGAAGGAAGAAGTGGCAACCCACTCCAGTATTCTTGCCTACAGAATCCCATGGACAGAGGAGCTTGGCGGGCTATGGTCTGTAGGGTTGCCAAGAGCCGGACACAACTGAGCAGACATATACAAAACTCAAATAGGAATATGGTGTAAGCATCACATGTAACAAAGACATGTCCGAATGTGCAATTAAACCAGTCCCCCCGCCCCCAACTTTTTCTTCCCTCCATGACTGTGCTTGGGATGGCAGGTGGGGTTTTTTTAAATTAAATCAGTGTTAACGCCCAGCCTGTCTGATTCCTCACTCAGCCAACCAACTCTTGGACTTCCTGGTGGCTCAGATGGTAAAGCGTCTGCCTACAATGAGGGAGATCTGGGTTCAATCCCTGGGTCAGGAAGATCTCCTGGAGAAGGAAATGGCAACCCACTCCAGTATTCTTGCCTGGAAAATCCCATGGACGGAGGATCCTGGTAGGCTACCGTCCATGGGGTCTCAAAGAGTTGGACATGACTGAGTGACTTCCCTTCCTTCCCTTCAACGAACATTTATTGACCACAGACAATGGAGGAGGTGCTGCAGAGATACAGAGTTGAGAATCCAAGAGGCCTCACTCCCCCAAACCTTAGAACATTGAGATAGTCATGTGCAATGAATGTTAAGATATAATGTAAAACCGAAGACCAGATGCTGCTACTCAAGGCAGCCCTGGCTTCCCTAAGAAGCTGCAAAAGCTCCCAGCTCCCATTGACAACTTCCTTGCCTCGTGCTTCTCAGGCTGACCAAGATGCATCCGCACCAGACACAAGCCGTGTTGGTCTCCTTATCAACTCTGGAAGATGCTATTCTTGTCTGGGTTATATAAAGTTATATAAGCGGCATTCCATTTTATATGCATGGCTTTTAAAAGCCTCCATATATTAAGGCAGTTATGAATATGCCATCAAGAGGACTACAACTCAGGCAGTCTGCACATTTTGATTTTAAGAATCAAAACAGATTTCAAAAAGTGGGTTGTGACTGTGGAGCAGGTGTTCGTGGGAATGTGTCCTGAGCCTAAGGGTCACACGCGCAGCCTCTCCTCTGGGCTCAGGGATGCTCGGGACAACACCCAGGGCTCTCTTCCATGGGGGCGCCCTCCCTCATCCTATGTCTCAGCTCCATATTTTATGTTTTTTAAACATTTTTTAAAATGTGAACCATTTTGAAAGTCTTTATTGAATTTGTTGCAATAATGTTTCTTTTTTATGTTTTTTTTTGGCTGTCAGGCATGTGGGACCTTAGGCTCCCTAACCAGGGGCTGAACTTGCATATCCTTCATTGAAAGGGGAAGTCTTAACCACTGAACTGCCAGGGAAGTCTGGATGTTCTATTTTTGATTTACCTTCTATGAAGTCTGTGTCACTGGACCCTGGAGGACTGTGGAGAAGGGAGAATTTCCATCAGTCATAAATGCAGACAACATTTATGGAAAGGCACTTATAAATATTTAGCTAGTTTGTATTGGTTTTGGTTTAAACAGTACGATTTGCTAATTCCTTTTAACTTTACTTTTTAAAGGGTAAATATCACAGATCACAAATCTTGTGAATAGATTCCAATTCAGCCGAAGCGACTGAGCAAGCACACACAGCAAGACATAAAGGCGGCTGCTGTGAGGTCACGGCACCAAGACGGAGCTTCTCCCAGGAAGGGAACCTGTGCCCTGCGTAACACCCAGCGTCGTGCTGGCTGCCAGGGGTACCCAGCATGTACACAATCTGACCGTGGACGCTCCCCATTATGTTCCAGCGCGTGTCTGCGTGCTAAGTCACTTCAGTTGTGTCCAACTCTTTGTGACCCTATGGACCATAGCCCGCCAGGTTCCCCTGTCCATGGGATTCTCCAGGCAAGAAGACTGGAGTGGGTTGCCAGTTTCTGTTCCAGGGGATCTTCCCAACCCAGGGATCACACACACATCTCTTAACATCTCCTGTATTGGTAGGCAGGTTCTTTACCACTAGAGCCTCCTGGGAAGCCCTATGTTAGAGTAACCATGTTTAAAGACTACATACATCTGGGCATTTAAGTTATCTATACATTCTAATATTTCTGCAAAGAGAGATTTATAATTTGCCTTCCCACTTAAAAATTTCACTTTTTATCTTATATTTTAATTTGCCTGTTAAGTCATTGAGAAGGCAAAAAAAAAAAAGACTAAACGGTGTGCCACTTCAGAAGGAAGTCAAGCACGAGCTTTTAAGGCCGCTTAATCACAATCTCGACTGTTCCCCACGCACTGTTAAAAATCAGTGGGAACAAAAACAATCAATAATGGGAACAAAATGCTCCTGTATTTTAAAAAACAGAGTGAAGCAAATGATCAAAGTTAAATACCAGAAAAATGTTGTCAGAATTCAGGCAGACTTTTTACCATCATTGTTCTCCATGAGAATCATGCCTAATACTTTCAATTCAGGCTCACTCAGAAGTTTCAAGGCCATAAATTTCAAAAGACAATGTTCAGAATGACATTTGGATGTTGAACTTGTGCAAAGACGATGAACACCATGGAAAGAAACTAAGGCAGTGACTTTGGGGTGGGAAAGACAGACTTCTTAAAGTGGCGTTTTTCCCCTTACACTAGAAATTTTTTGTTTCTCATTTGTAACAGCTTTTGAAAAATGAAAAATTTTAAAAGACAGAAAAGTACAGAAAAGATAATATAACAAACACCCATGAAGCTACCATCTACAACTATAAAAATGATGCAAAAACTACTGAGAAACACCCTTTCCTTCTCTTCACAGGGACCACTGGCATCCTGGTTTTGCCTGTACTTTTACCATATTTGAACAGTACCAGAAATAAAACTCACTGCTGTTCTCTATGTTTTAATCATACCAAATGGCATTCGACATATACGCAGTATTCAGCATTTTCCTATAGTTTACTCAATTCAATGTTCTGGATGACCATCTCTGCTAGATCCTTATAAACACAGTTCATTTTACTCAAGTTTGATTAATATTCTTGTCTATAAATATACCATAAGCTAATTTTTTCATTTTCCTAGCAATGGACACATTATTTGCTTTCCATTGTGTATTATGATTGGGCTTATATTTAGATAAATGATGCTAAAATGGATACTCTGGAAACTGTCTTCTTGGGGACACTCATTGAAGCCTCTCCAGAAATATCAAACAGGTAGCATTTCTGTTCAAAGGCATGCCTGAGTTCATTCTAGAGTAATTATTTTAATTTTCAGTGTCAACAACCACGTGCCAATTCTCAGTCCTTTCACTGAGGAACTGTCAGGCTCTTTAAATGTTACCAGTCTGATGGCTGTGTGACTGAAACTCACTGTTAGCTTTCCTGACTATGAGGGAGGCTGAATACCTCTCCTTTTCTTGTAATTTAGACATTATCATTGAAAAATATATTTCATATACTTTCCATATATATGCAGTTTTGGCTTCATAACTTATAGGAGAGAAGATTTTTATCAGAAGTATTCATGGCAAACATCTTCTCCAAGTCCTGCTTCTTCACTTTTTTTTAGTGGTGTCTTTGCACAAATGAAATTTAAAATTTTAATGTTCTAAAATTACCAATCTTCCCTTTATAGATAGTGTTTTTTGGGTCTAAAGTTCTCACAAAAGCATGAGCCATAAAGGAAAAGATTTAAAAACTGAGACACAGAATGTTAGAACTTTCTATACCACAAAAGTTATCACAGGCTGAAACTAAGTCTGGGATTCACCGAAACACATGGTTCATATGAAAGTGAAAGTGAAAGTCGCTCAGTCGTGTCCAGCTCTTTTTGACCCCATGGAATTCTCCAGGCCAGAATACTAGAGTGGGTAGACTTTCCCTTCTCCGGGGTATCTTCCTGACCCAGGGATAGAACCCAAGTCTCCCGCATTGCAGGTGGATTCTTCACCCCCTGAGCGACAAGGGAAGCCCAATAGCTCATATAATGTGCAGCTATTAAAGATTATTTTTATGCAAATGTATTAACATATGTATTATTTATTCTTTCCTTCATTTCTTTTTATTTGTTAACTGTTCATTGTCTTGAACAAAAGTCCCATGATGCTAAGGATTTTTAAACATTTTATTTATTTCTATAGAATAGTTCTAGGAACATAATAGCTTGTCTATGAGTATTCACTGAATGATGAATGAATTACTGCAGTTTAAGGAGATATGAAAGATGTGTGCAAAATTTTATACATGAAGTTCACACTACAGCATTATGTATAACACTAGAGCACTGAAAATGACCTAAACACACAGCTTTAGGAAGCTGGTTGAATAAATGATGTTCTTTATCTGAGATGTCCACAACGGTAACCACGAGAAATGTGGCAGCAAGGGAACGAAAATTTTGTCATATTTAACTTAAATTTAATTTTGAATAGCCACATGTGGCTTGTGACTACCATTCTGGACTGTGCAGATCTAAACCATAAGACTAATACAAGCCAAAGGATTGGCTGCACTCATTTGAACTCTGTTGCCAATTTTATTTTTAACCTGGTAGCTCAACTTGTAAAGAATCCGCCTACAATACAGGTAACCCTGGTTCAATTTCTGGGTTGGGAAGATCTGCTGAGGAAGAGATAAGCTACCCACTCCAGTATTTTGGGGCTTCCCTGGTGGCCCAGACTATAAAAAATCTGTCTGCAATGCAAGAGACCCCGGTTCGATCCCTGGGTTTGGAAGATCCCCTGGAGAAGGGCCAATTTTATTATACAAAACCCATGTGTGTGTATATGTATAAAAGTATGGAGATCTTTTATTCTTCTGAATTGAATTAGTATTTAAAACCAAGTCCCTCTATTAAAAGATTACATGACAATTGTAAAACCATACAAGTGCATGTGAGTGTGCACACACACGTGTATGATAAAAATGCTGGCCAAAATGATAGGAATGCAATATTCCTGAAATAAATTAAGAAGGCTTGTAAAGTACTAATATCGAACCCTCCTATTTTAAGAACATCTTTTAATTTCTATATATTAAGTTTGTAATTCTTTTTGTCCATACACATATAAAATTATATTTAAAGAAATATCCACAACAAAGTACTGAATCAAGTGTATGTTTTCTACTTGAATTTAAGCAATTGAAACTACACAATGAACCAACCATTCTCAATTTAAAAGCAAAAGGTCTGAACAATTTGCCAAAAATGCACTCCTATCCCAAAACTCAAAAACAAGCTGCATATCAAGTGCTACTTAAATCTTTATAACTTTTAACAGAATTGGTACTCAAAGACAACCATTTAAATATGTAGCAGCCATATTCAATACATACTCGTTGACTGATGAATGACTGCTACTGAGGACATTTCCCTCCTCTGGGAAAGAAACATTCAAAGAAGACACCTCCACAACACCGCTCCCCACACCGCCCCAGGCTACAGGAGGATTCAACAGGGTATATTATGTAACAGTGATTTGGACACATGACTTCAAAGATGGATTTGTCAAACAGTCAAGCACAAAGAGGCACACAGATGAATACAATGCATGCCCAGGTACCTGCAAAGAAGCCTGACTTGCCATCTGAGGATGAACTGATTTTAACAGCACCACTTTTCCATCACAGCATCTTGGAATGGAGAGCAATTGGGATGTCATGTGGGAAGTGGAGGCAGGCCCAGGTTGGGAAGAAAGAGCAGTCTAGGATCATCACATTTTGGGAACAGTCATTGACCCCCTTGAGTTTCTCATGAAAACTGCTAAAGCATATGAATATATGCAAAAATATTTCAAAGAATTCGAAAAGACTCTTGAGAACCCAGGAAACCTGCCGTGAACCCCCAGCCCCTGCTCTGGGCTTGAACGTCCAGCCAGAGTCTGCAACCTGCTGGAAGCCTGGGGCGGCAGAACAGAGGTGGCTTTGAGCCACGACTCTCTGGGATTCCCAGGTGGTGCGAAGGGCAAAGAACTAGCCTGCCAATGCAGGAAACAGAGTGAGGTGCGGGTTCAACCCTTGGGTCAGGAAGATTCCCCGGGAGGAGGAGATGGCAGCCCACTCCAGTATTCTTGCCTGGAAAAATCCCAGGGACAGAGGAGCTAAGCGCGCTTCAGTCCTTGGGGTTGCAAAGAATGGAACACAACTGAAGCTACTTAGCGCACGCACCTCTTTTCTGGGACTCGCAGAAGCTCCATGATGAAAGAAGTTAGTCTGCACAGCGGACCTTCTTTTAGGCCTTAAGGGATCTAAGAAAGAGAAACTTGAAGTGCTCCGTTTTCAAGACAAAGCTGAGGCCAGCACTCTAGGTAAAGTTAGAGTTGGGGAAAGGAGATCAGACTGGATCCCAGAGAGACAGGAGTCCACCCATCGCCCGCGCCCTGTCTCTAAACCTGCCTAAGGACTTGGGGACGTGCCACAGTTGATGTACCTCGAGGGTCCCTAAGCAAACAGGATGTTGGGGGAAGGGATAAACTAGCCAGAAAGTGTTTGCTGAGAAATGCAGATGTAAGCTGGGAAGGGAGAAAGAAGGATACCCTATAAGGAAATAATGAAACTTGGTGGGGGGGTGGGGGCGGTGACATCCGGGAAGATTGTACGCCCCATAGTACTCAGCTAGTGAGGAATCGGGGGGAGGGACCTGCGTGTTAGGGAATAAATTGCTTGCTGTAATCTCTCTGGGTGTGCCTGCCCACTAGACATCCGCCAGCCCACCAGACCTTGCAAGACCGTCATTAAAAGTCTCGTTTTCGCTGTGCTTCCGGTCTCCACGTCCACCCCTTGGTTTTGAGTTGGTGAACTTGTTTATCACAGGGGTCAAATCTGAAGTCCCTGTGGACTTACGAAGAGCTTTATACATACCTTTTCTCAAAAAAAAACCACACTATGGAAATGCACATGTGTTTACCAAATCCCACCCAGATCCTTATTTACAGCAAGTAAACATTTGGTCGCTGTAATTATAATCTAATATGTACTTCCTGTCCCCAAATAACCACTTCTTTATTAGGAATGGCATATTGTCTGCATTACGGTTAAAATGCAAAAAATATGTTCAGTCTTCAGGATGTCACTCTCAAGTTTTCTCATGCCAGATGAAAGTGCTCAGATGACTTAATGCTTTCATTGAAAAATCAACTCAAACCCTTTCATCTATTTTTATTTTATTTTAATTTAAAAAGCGAAAATGTAAGTTTGTTGCTGTTTTTCAGTCACTCAATTGTGTCTGACTCTTTGCGACCCCATGGACTGTTGCACGCCAGGCCTCCCTGTCCTTCACCACCTCCCAGAGCTTGCTCAAACTCATGTCGATGAGTCGGTGATGCCATCCAACCCTCTCATCCTCTTTCGTCCCCTCTCCTCCCGCCCTCACGCTTTCCCAGCATCAGGGTCTTTGCCAGTGAGTCAGCTCTTCATGTCAGGTGGCCAAAGTATTGGAGCCTCAGCTTCAGGATGAGTCCTTCCAATGAATATTCAGGGTTGATTTCCTTCAGGATGGACTGCTTTGATCGCCTTGCCATCCATAGCTTCTCTTCCATAGCTAGCGTAAGCATTGAAATAACTAACAAATTCATATTTATTTCTTTATTTAAACCTGATCTTTTGACCCTGGCTCTTTTTACAGAACCAGGAGGCCTGCATGGCTTGTTTTTACTTGCCAAATGATAATCCCTCCCTGTTTCTTAAATAGTATATACTGTAGTGGGATTTTCATAGTAACATGAGCGAGGACTCATCATTTCTCATGCTTTGCAATGCTTATTTCCATTTCCCCACATTTTCTCTTACATCTTGAGAAAGAAACAGGTGTCATTCCCGTGCCCCTTCCTCTGTGCACCCAGAGAGAATCCCCAGGTAAGAGTGCTCTGAAGTCCCAGGGGGCTGTCCTAACAGAGGCATTCCTGTGTGGTGGAGGGTCCCACCTGACAAGCCCTGGTCCACCCACAGTCCATGGCCCCTCTGTACTCTCTGGTTCCAATATCTTGCTCACCATGCTCCCCTCTGCCATCTGAAGGGGTGCAGTGCTTGTCTTTACAATGCTTCTTGCAATGATGTCTGCAGGCCCAAATGAGTTAAGTTTCAAGACCAGATGGAGACCACACGAGCTCCTGTCTTACAGCTGGATCACTTTTTCCTTCCTTTTCTTTTTTTAGGAAAGCCGGACGGTAAGATCTAGAACTTTCTTAACACAAGATGTCTAAGCCCAAGAAACGTGCTATTAAAAGAAACGATGATGCCTTTCACTGATGACCCATGATCTCTGAAACATTAGAGGATTAATGTTTTATGTCTTGACTCTTCTAGTATTAACATCTACACAGGATCACAGATTTGTGAAAACTCAGAGATGTATGTACACTTAACATACTGCATCTCCTGTGTGTAAGTTTCATCTCAATAAAGTTCATCTGAAGTCCTTAGGGGAGCACAGATTATGGGGGATGCTTACTTTGTAAGAAGACCCATTTAGAACATTTTTCTTGGCCTCTAACTTGGTCCCAAGAAGCAGCCACTCCCAGGAACGGCCAAGAGGCCAAATAAAGACCTTGACACTTGACTAGCACAGCACTAAACCTTCCTTTCAGGGGTAAGAAGATGGGTGGACCATCAATTTCATCCCCTTAAAAAGGAATAACAATAAAGAATGCATTTTAACTAAAGTATTTAAAAATACTGCCTGTGTGTGCTCAGTCGTGTCGGACTCTTTATGACCCCATGGACTACAGCCCTCCAGGCTCCTCTGTCCATGGAATTTTACAGGCAAGATGGAATTTTACAGGCAAGAATACTGGAGTGGGTTGCCATTTCCTTCTCTAGGGGATTTTCCCAACCCAGGGATCGAACCCACATGTCTTGCGTCTCCTGCATTGGCAGGCGGATTCTTCACCACTGCACCACCTGGGAAACCCTTTAAAAATATTATATGGTTCTAAATCTTTAATATAGATAGATTACTAAAAGGAAAAATATATAGCTCCCTTTAAAATTTTTTTAACTTCTGAGATCTCTTGAAAGTTAATAAGAAGGGCAATCTATTCTGGTATTATGCATCTATGGCTGAAAATAATAAATGGTGAATTTATAAAAGAGAACTTATATAAGAACACATCTTTCTACCATCTGTTTTGAATGACCAGACCAAAAAGGGATTTGTGGGGACTGGAAGGAGCTACCACAGAACATTTATAAAATGTGTTATGTTCAAGAAATATTTCTTAGGAGACTGAATTGTATTATATTCCAAGGCTTCCGAGCATGTGAGGCACAGCAGGTCCAACTTCTGCTAACATGCTTAAAAATGATATTTGGGTGATTTTATGCCTTTAGAAAGAAAAAAAAACAAAGTTTTGTAACAAAGGCTCACACTCATTAGTCTTGGCACCACAAAGCTTTGGAAAAAGAGTCTGTCAACCATCAAAATATGGCTTTTCACTGATGAAAGATTCAGAATACAGACTTTCATTTCCAGAGGGATATTTAAAAACAATGTAATTAAAATGTGGATTAGCAAGAAAAAAATTGCTTTTCCCTTTTCTTAACAAGTCCATTTATTTGAAGAGATTTAACCAGTACTTCAGCTGGTTTCATGAAAAACAGCCTCTTCTAAGTCTTTGAGAGTCTCTACTCATGAGGGCAATTGTGACGCATGTATTGCTCCTTTCAATCAATAATTCTGTTCAGCCCCCCCTCCATTTATTACAGGATTCTCATTAAGCGATTGGTAGTAACATTTTAATTCAATGATGTAACTCTGTAGTGATTTCACGATTTCTGCTGGCATGCCGTGGGTGAATGCGCCAGGCCTGTGAGGGTGCCCTGGACTGTGTGATGTCTCAGGTAAGTGATAAGGGGCCATCAAGGTGAGATACACCTGCTGTGAAGAGCCGAGTCAGAAAGGACCCTGATGCTGGGAAAGACTGAGGGCAGAAGGAGAAGGGGACAGCAGAGGATGAGATGGTTGGATGGCATCATCGACTCAAAGAACCAGAGTCTGAGCAAGCTCCAGGAGGTGGTGAAGGACAGGAAAGCCTATGCAGTCCATGGGGTCGCAGAGTCGGACGTGACTTTGAGAGGGAACGACAACAAAGGAGTGATGTGGGCGGGTGAATTGAGTCTGGAGGCAGGGAGAGATTGCACAGGGACGCCAGGTGGGGGTGTGAGCACACCTCCAGGAGAGCAGAGGGTCAGGAGAAAAGAGATCAGGGCTGAGAGTGAACTAGACACATCACAGGGTCTTCTCAACCAGCTGAGTCATCAGTGTGTTGACAGAGGATGTTTAAAGAAGGAATGCTAATTCCGAGTCATTCAGATAAATGCAGTTTTCAATTCAAAGTCACAAATGTGGCTTGGATCACTGCCATCGAGCTGTTCTGTAGAAGAAGAGTCAGAAGTCTAATTTCTCCCAGCCACACTCATCCTGGCAACGTGTTTCTTATTGAATGATGCTTCTGGGCACAGAGATTTCTGGATCCACTACACTGTTAATGGTGGTGCAAACAGGAAAGACTCTACCTGGAATGCAGGAGACCCAGGTTCAATCTCCGGGTTGGTAAGATCCCCTGGAGGAAGGAATTGCTACCCACTCCAGTATTCTAGCCTGAAGAGTCCCATGGACAGAAGAAGCTGTCGGGCTACAGTCTATGGGGTCACAAAGAGTTGGACACGCTGAGCAACTAACACTTTCACTTTAACACACTATTAATGGTTAACTTTTTCAGTAGTAAGTAAACGTTATAACAAAATTGGGATATATTATTTTTGAACTTTAAAAAAATCACTTCTTGGTCAATTTCAGAGAAATCAAGAAGGTCTGGATTACACTCTTCATTATCAGAAGGTTCTTAAGTTGTCATTTCAGAGATCAGAGATCCACTCAGGTTAATAGAGAGAATTTCAGAGATGTCCAGTGCAGGGAGGGCTTAATCTGCCTCTTTGCTTTTGGAATGCTGGAATGCCAGGGCAGAGCTTCTGCTTGCAAAAAGTTTCTAGAGTCCCAGGAAAACAGAGCAGAGAGATGCAGCAGTCAATGGTCTGACCACTAGATCAGGACATTCGGACTCCCCAAGAGGGAAGTTGTGAATGAAGGAGAAGGTGAAGGTGCTCCAGGCAGACTTCTGTGAAGCAGGAGGTGGCTGAAAGCTTGGGTCCCTGTGACACTGTAGGTATTAGCAGGAGAGAGATGGGTGTGTGAATCCCACGCGCTACCCACAGGGCTTGCATGCATCCCAGTCCCCTGCCCAGGAATTACAGCTGACGCTTCTATGTACAATAAGAAAGGCAAGAGAGGCGGGCGACTTTGTAGGGCCCTAAAAATGAACGTTGGTTGCTTAAAAATCAGATGATCACAATTTGGCCAGAACAGTCACAATGACATAAAAAGAACCATTTAGATTTCAGAAGTGACGGACGAATGAGCCAGCAGCCAATGAGCATTTGCTTTCAAAAGCCTTTGTTCTTAGAAAAACTGCAGAAATCTGCAGGCGTGAGAGACCCAGTCTGTACAGGACGGTACAGACTCTGGGGACAACTCCACTGCACGCCGTTCCACCCGCTTCAAACTGGCTCACGTGATGTGGGATGGCCTTCCTGTTCAGGGAACTGTATTTCTCTTTTCAGCTAACATGATGTGTGACTCAAGATTTATCAGGGGAAGTGACAGGAGTCACATCTGAGCAGAAGCATTAAGTGCCACGGTGTGACTCTGCCATCTCTCACCCCCTGTTCCTGGCCTAGATGAGAAGGTCCTTTCACCTAGAATCAGGAGGAAAGAGGATGTAGTGAGGCTTGCAGCAATTGTCTATGATGAAAACGCAACGTGAGTGAGAAGCAGAACAACAGGAGAACTCTGGGGACTCCCCTGGTGCTGCAGCGGTTAAGACTTCACCTTCCAACATGGGGGGTGGGGGTTCAGTCCCTGGTAGGGAAGCTAAGACCCCACACGCCCGGTCGCCAACAAAACCAAAACATAAAGCAGAACAAATACTGTAACAAATATAATAAAACCTGAAAAGAAAAAGAAATAGAACTCTGCTGGCCATCACTGATATCCAGGACCATTTGTTACAGCAGCATAACCTCATACTCACTGGAAGGACTGATGCTGAAACTGAAGCTCCAATACTTTGGCCACCTGATGGGAAGAACTGACTCATTGGAAAAGACCCTGATGCTGGGAAAGACTGAAGGCAGGAGGAGAAGGGGACGGCAGAGGATGAGATGGTTGGATGGCATCACCAATGCAATGGACATGAACTTGAGCAAACTCCAGCAGATGGTAAAGGACAGGGAAGCCTGGCGTGCTGCAGTCCATGGTTGAGGGCAGTCAGACATGACCTGGTAACCGAACAACGACAACGACAACCTCACCTATCCTGACTGCCACATTCGCAGCATCCATGGTCCTTTGTAGGAATTAAAATCCCAACAGGAGAGAGCCCACAACTGTTACGTAACACTACTGGCTTCATGAGTGCCTTTTGAACTTCCTTTTACAGTACTGCTGTCCTCGCCTACAAAACACCACCTGTAATTACGTGCCGCCGACTGTAGGTGCAGCGAAAACTGCTCAGTCCCCGGCTTTCACTGCAAATGAATGCGCTCAGCCTGCTCACTCTTCTCCCAGGGCAAGCGACAAAGGCGGACACATAAATATTATGGTCACGTGTTTATTTTTAATTTCATGAAGTTCATCTATATGCAAACTACGGATGGCTTTGGGGTTCTAGGCAGGTTGCCAAGAAGAGCCTCGAGGTCCTCAAGTCTGGGCAGACAGTCTTGATTCGCCTGCACTTGCAATGTATTTCAACGATTAAAGTGCTTGAGCTCAAAGAAAGATCTCAGATCCGCTCCTATTAGGAAGAGGTATTCAAGCTACTGGCAAAAGCAGAGGCTGTAATAGTTTGCTCTAAAGGCACAGATAATTGGGAGCCACCATGCAGGACTGAAATAGAAGCAGTTTAAGCAAAAGAGACGTACGGCACAGGTGGTGGCATCCAGGTTCCTGATGTCAAAACTCTGCCAGCTGTGCCAAACCAAACCCTTACTCTCACCCACAGCTATTCCTATGAAGGGTTTTATTTTCTCACCGAATTTTTAATTATTGGCTTTTATATTTCAAGATATATATGCACATGCAGTCATATAGTATATACATATATTTTATGAAATAGACTCATTATGATTATTTTAACTATGTAATGCTAATTCTTCTCTTCTTGTATTGATGAGAAAAATTAATTTATAAAGAAATCATGAGTGGGCGATGGGATGAGGTGGGAGGTCAGAAAGATGGTTCAAGAGGGAGGGGACATGTATTTCTACGGCCGATTCATGTTGATGTGTGGCAGAAACCAGCACAACACTGTAAAGCAATTATCCTCCAATTTAAAATAAATGAATTAAAAAAATAAAAGTTAAACAGTAAAAAAAAAGAAATCATGAATTTAGAGACGCTTGAGTTGCAAACATTTGAACCTTCCAGGCAAAACTGCCTGATTTAGAAAGATGCCTGAGTTTAATGTGCTTAATTCGGCCCTACACAAACGTGAAAGCAGAATCGCGAATGCTGTTGCTTGCTGCCAGGTTCGGCCCCCAGATGAGCATGTGTCAGCATGTGTCAGTCTAGCCAGCGATGTTTCATTTCAGCTGCGTATGGATCCCAGAGGGAGGGTCCAAGGCTTCAAGAAACTTCCTTCTGTGGAATTTAGGAAGATGCAGCAGCTTGTGGGGGCAGGAGATCGGATGAGAGTGCCCTTGAGCTTCAGCAGGGAAGCAGTGAGCCCCGAGAAAGGCCGTTTCAGGAAGAACAGCCACCTGTGGTCCCCGGCAGGAGGTCAGAGGGCATGAGGAAGGGGCAGAGCTTCTGTTCTCGGCGGGACGAAAGCCACTGAAAGCGGAGAGCAGGTCAGCCCCGCCTGAGCCCTGCTCAGTACAAAAGGCCGCCCGTCAGCTCTCAGGGCGGGCAGCCTCAGATCCCCCTGCTCAGAAGCAGGGTCGCCAGGTGTGCCTCTGATGATGGGGAACCAGGAGGCCAGCGAGCTCGAAGTTTGGGAACCGGCCTCCACGGTGACTCAGCTGCTAAAGCATCCACCTACAACGCAGGAGGCCTGGGTTCCATCCCTGGATAGGGAAGATCCCCTGTAGAAGGGAATGGAAGCCCACTCCAGTATTCTTGCCTGGAGAATCTCATGGACAGGGGAGCCTGGTGGGCTACAGTCCATGGAGTCACAGAGTCAGACACGACTGAACGACGAACACTTTCACTTTCACTTTCGAAAGGCCCAGAAAGTGCCCTTGGGAGTTTATCCAGCAGAACCAGGGCATTGTAGGCTCCAGCTCCCCAGGCACACCCCCAGAGTGTGTGCCCCGGAGTGACACCATGTAAGACTTGGGCCAGCAAACCTTCCAGGACCTCCTGGGCTGAGTTAGGGGCTCCTTGCTTGCGCCACCCAACCCCCACCCAGCCCCTATACTCAACTGCCTCAGCACAGGAATCTCACAACTGTAACTCTCTGAGTATCTGTCTTGTCCACTAGGGGACGGGTTCATGGAGGGCACCGCACGGTTCCCAGCCCGAGGCTCCGCCAAAGGGACACTGGACAGGAACGAATAAGATGAGCACGCCCGGGGCCCAAACCTGCCCACTGCCTGGTGCCAGGCAGCCAGCCCTCCCCTGCAGGAGACTCCCGCAGACATGCAGCTCCATCCCACGGGCGGTGGTGCGGGGTGCTGACCCTTTGGGGGTATGCAGAAACAGCACCTTCTCAGAGCAGACCCCAGCCCCACCAGCCCACAGAGCTGCAGGCTGAGGAGGTAACAGACACCGAACACACACACACGGGTACAGGTTCGAGAAAGGACAGGGAGGCTTTTATGAGAAAAGTAGAAAGGCTTAGGAGAAGGGGTAGAATCCTTGGGCCTGGAGGAGTCAGTCTGTCCAAGGACGAAGCCGAGGCCTGAGGAAGGAGAAGGAATTGAGGGAAGGAAACAAGTGCAGAATGCCCAGGTATGTTCTGGCGTGACCCAGGGGTGGTGCCTGATTTTGGGGGGTGGGAGGGGGCATCTCTCCCTGCTGTTTAGGGACAGCACTGGCTAGGAACACAGGGGCTGGGACTGGAATCCCATCTCTGCCTCCTAAACACTGGGTGCCTATGGGCAAGTCCCTTCGTCTCCCCAAGCCTCTATTTTCATATCTGGAAAAGGGTGGGAGGGATTTTATTCCCAGAATTAAGTAAGATAAAGCCTGTTAAATGCTTGGGATTAAATAAAGTGAAACACACATTAAACTTGAAAGTGAAAGCGAAAAGTGAAAAGTGTCAGTCGCTCAGTCATGTCTGACACTTTAAGACCCCATGGACTGCAGCCCGCCAGGCTCCTCTGTCCATGGGATTCTCCAGGCAAGAATATCGGAGTGGGTTGCCATTCCCTTCTCCAAGGGATCTTCCCAAGGGATCGAACCCGAGTCTCCTGAACTGCAGGCAGAGTCTTTATCATCTGAGCCAGCACCTTAGCCCCAAATAAAGGCTGTTGGCAATCATTCTATTATTGTCATATTTTCTCAAGCATCATCATTCATTCAATGATGGGAGACAGTGGGAAAATGTCAGATGAGCTGGGTTTCTATTTTGTCTTGTGTGGGGAAGACCATGGGATAGGCACAGAAAAAATATAAGCTTCATCAGTGTGTTGAAGGCATTTCATACGTACTAATGGAGCTTCCCGAGTAGCTTAGTGGTGAAGAATCTGTCTGCAATGCAGGAGACTCAGGTTCAATTCCTTGGTTCGGAAGATCCCTTGGAAAAGGAAATGGCAACCCACTCCAGAATTCTTGCCTGGGAAATCCCATGGACACAGGAGCCTGGCAGGCTACAGTCTATGGGGATGGAAAAAAGTTGGATATGACTTAGTGGTCAAACAACAACAACCTCCTAATGGTGGGAGGCTTAGGGTGCATGTTTCACAGATGAAAAGGAGTGAGAGCAGGGATGCGACTGGTCTGGATGAACAGCTTCCAAAGACAGAAAAAGTGAACTGTTGCCAGTGGTTCTAGAAAGGATCATTTGGACGTAGAAATTTCTTCCCGCTTCTGCAGTGATCCCCCTGCAAAGATCGAGTGCTCAAACCTCCCTTGAAGCAGCTGTGAGGAGTCCGATAAGACAGCCAATCGCCAAGCCTTCAGTGTGGCTGAGCTGTGCGTACGGTGGTGATTACCGAGGGAGTGCAATTGCAGAGAAGAACAAAGGTGCAAAAGGGCTGCTTATCAGTTGGGGGGGGCACACTGACGCCGCGCTGAAGGATTAGGGTGCCCTGTCAACACTGAAACGACCTTCGGAGAGAAGCAACGGACCTTCTAACAGACAGGCCAAGTTCTCCAAGCATAGCGGCTGGTACCTTAAAAAGCTTCCTGGTGGCTCAGATGGTAAAGAATCTGTCTGCAATGCGGGAGACCTGGGTTCAGTCCCTGGGTTGAGAAGATCCCCTGGAGAAAGGACAGGCTACCCACTTCAGTAGAATCCCATGGACACAGGACCCTGGCAAGCTACAGTCTGAGCAACTAACACTTTTTCACACACTGAAAATAAATACGGTGGAAATGCATCGCTCTTCTAAGCTTGGGCATCTGTGATCATTGGGGTTGGGCATGGTGGATTTGAACAAGGTGTTCGTGCCCTGGAAACTTCTGCCAGCCTCCAGGATGGAATCGACATTTACTCCTCGGCTTCGTGGGCACACACAGCCTCCCATAAGCAGCTCCTTCTCTAACAGGGAGGAGAAACTTCCCTGGATTTGCGAGTAGCCAGCCTACCGATTCACCAGTACAGACAAGAAAGGCAGAAAGGCAACTATTCGTGGACACTGAACTCGGTAGCTGAATCAGGATGGTTCAGAGATGCACTGTATCGTGGGATATGGAACCACACCTAAGGGTGAGGCATGTGTCTGCACTAGCCAGTTGCTTGGATGGCCCCCAACATCCCCTCCCATTCACACCCGTGTTGCCCCCTCCCCTTGCATGCAGGACCCAGTGACCTGCTCCCACGACCAGAACCTGCAAAGGCGATGGCTCAGATGTCACTTCCCAGGTGAGGCTGCAAAGACCATGACTTTGTCTTCCCCCTGTCTTCCTCTTGCTGATGCCCTGTTGCCTCATCCCTAGCTTGCTCAGAAGAAGCCAGTGACTGTGTTGTGAACTGCCCTGTGGCAGGGACCAAGGAGCAAAAAACTAAGGCAACCAACCAACAGCTCATGAGAAACGGAGGCCCCGAGACAAACCATCCACAAGAAGCTGGACCCCGCCGCCCGCTGCGTGAGGGAGCCCGGGTCCGTCCTGGGCAGGTCTTGGGATGCCTTTGTCCCAGCTGACAGTCTTCAGACAGAGCCTGAGTCAGGGGGCCCAGCAAGGCTGTGGCTGGACCCCAGATGCCCAGAAACTGAGACAGGTGGTAAATGTAGTTTTAAGCCACTAGCTTTGGGGGAGGAACTCGTTAGGAGCTAGAGACGACTACTACACACCCAGAGCACAGTTACCCAGAAATGAAGGAATTGAGAGGCCAAGTTAGAGGAGCAGGGCAAGGCAAACCAAAGGTTAGAGACAGAGGAAGCCCACCCGATGCCACGCCAGACCCCAGGCTGGAGGGAAAGGGATGGAGGTGATGTTAGCAGAGCCCAGAGGTGACTGGACAGGAGCTGACACCAGGAGAAGCAACGGTAAGGCCAAAAAGTAAAGAAGAAGGGTTATGGGTTTCCTTTTCCAGTGTCCCTCCAACCCGTTCCCGTGCTGAGAGCCTGCAGCACCCTGGTGCCAGGTCAGCCCCTGTGCTTCTGAGCAGAGAGGAGGAGGACAGGGGTTGCTGTTGTCCAGTTGCTCGGTCACATCCGACTCTCTGAGACCCCATGAACTGCAGCACGCCAGGCTTCCCTCTCTTTCACCATCTCCCAGAGTTTGCTCAGATTTACATCCATTGAGTCAGTGATGCCATCCAACCATCTCATCCTCTGTCATCCCCTTCTCCTCCCGCCTTCAATCTTTCCCAGCATCAGGGTCTTTTCCAATGAGTTGGCTCTTCGCATCAGGTGGACAAAGGATTGGAGCTTCAGCTTTAGCAGCAGTCCTTCCAATGAATATTCAAGGCTGATTTTCTTTAGGATGGACTGGTTTGATCTCCTTGCAGTCCAAGGGACTCTCAAGAGTCTTCTCCAATACAAGGGGTAGGCATGGCCAGCAAGCAGGCTCAGCCCTGGCCCTGGAGGCACCCCCATCAAACACCCATGACAACTCGGGCTCCGTCCTTGGGAACCCATCTCAGGTCGGACTCCCAGACTAACCTGGCTTCTGCTTATTTGTGATTCGCCTCTCTCATGTCTACACGTGGAGGGAGTTTCCTGGAAATGCTCCCAGCACTCTTCCCTTGTTTATTTTTGCAGGTGAGAGTGACATGATGGATGAGATAGGAGAAGGCACCTGTGTGGTGGGCTGACTTCCCCCAAGACCCCTGCATCTTGAGCATCTTGTGCAGTTGGCTGGGACATGGTCTGAGGACATCCACACCCTAATCCTCAGAACCCAGGGATGCAGCCTTACAGGGAAAGAGGAGCTTTGCAGATGCAATTGAGGTGAGGGTCTTGAGATGAGGAGAGCATCCTGAACGGTTCAGGTGGGTCCAGTAAAAAGGGATTTGTATTTGTAAGAGGGGGCACAGAAGGATCAGAGGGGAAAAGGAGATGTGATGATGGAAGCAAGAGGTTGAAATGATGCAGGAAGGTGGGCAGCGTCTGGAAGCTGGGGAAGGCAAGGAGACGGACTCGCCTCCAGAACCTTCAGAAGAAGCCGCCCTGTCAACGCCTTGACTCTGTCCCCACTGAAACGGATTGCGTCCTTTCAGCCTCCAGAACTGAGGGAGAAGAAAACGACATTGTTTTAAACCACCAGATTCGCGGTCATGTTTTACCGCAGCCACAAGAGACCCGAACCGTGTGCAGGTCCGCACTCTTCCCTGGTTCCATGGGAGCACGGGTTCTGCTGGGGGGCTCGGTCTCGCAGAGCAGGGCTCAGACTGTGTGGGGAGTGGGAAAGCGTGAAGCAAAGAGCAGCGGGCTCACTTGCTCCTAACTCTGTCTCTCGGAGTCCTGAGTGTATCTCATTCATTTTGTAAAAACACTTTGTATTGTAGTAAAAAATCACATAATATAAAACACACTGTTTTAACCACATGTAGCTGTTCCGTTCAGAGGCTCTAAGTACGTTCATGTTGTTGGGCAGCTCTCACCATCATCAGCCTCCGGAATGTTCCACCTTCTTAAACTGAAACGCTGTCCCCACTAAACGCTCACTCCCGCGTCTACCACTGTACTTTCTGACTCTATGAATCTGCCTATTCCAGGCACCTCATGTAAGGGGAATCAAACAGTATCTGTCTGCACCTAATGTATCATTGTTGCTTTGTTGTTTAGTCGCTAAGTCCTGTCCAACTCTTTGTGACCCCATGCACTGCAGTCTCCCAGGCTCCTCCGTCCATGGGATTCTCCAGGCAAGAATACTGGAGTGGGTTGCCATTTCCTTCTCCAGGGCATCTTCCCGACCCAGGGATTGAACCTGCATCTCCTGCAATGGCAGGTGGATTCTTTACCAATGAGCCACCTGGGAAGCCCGCACCTAATATACAGTGGAATGCATTTTTAAGGTTGAAAGAAGGGGATTTTAATATGATCTGTGTTCCTGAACCTCAAAAAGCTTCTGTTTTCATTAAGAACACTGTTTGAAATACCTGTTGACACTAATCAAAGCTGCCACAGTCCTATTAACTTCGATAATGCCGACTTCAGAGCAAGGGAGATTATCATGGATGAAGAGTGACTTTATGTAATGGAAAAGGGTGAATTCTCCAATAATACATAATAATACCAAATGCATATCCAATGACCACAGAGTGAAAATACATGAGGCAAATACTGATAGAACAGAAAGAACAGACAAATCCACTATGAGAGTTGGTGACTTCACATTGAGCTGAGCCACCAATCAAGCTGACATTTATAGAACATACCATCTTCACAATAGCAGAAAACATGGTCTTCTCCGACATACAAGGGGAAGTCACTGCAACAGACCATATCCTGGGTGATAAAACCATCCTTAACACTTTTGGAAAGATATAAATCCTACAAAGTATGTTCGCAGGCCAGAACAGAATGAAACTAGAAATCAGTAGCAGGAAAGTAGTTGGAAGAGTCCCCAAATATTTGGAAGTTAAACAATATACTTCTAGATAGTCCATCACTCAAGAGAAATCTTAAGGGAAATTTAAAAATATTTTGAAGAAAAGGAAAACAAAAATTCCACCTATTAAAATTTGTGCGATGCAGCAAAAGCAGTGTTTAGAGGCAAGTTGATAGCATTAAATTTGAATGTTAAAAAAGAAGATCTAATGTCTATAACATAAGATTTCATCTTGGGAAAGTAGAGAAGGAAGAGAAAATTAAGCACAAAGCAAGCAGAAGAATGGAAGTAATACAATTAGAGCAGAAATTAATGAAATCAAAATCAGGCAATAATAGAGAAAATTTAAAAAAAGTCAAATCTGGTTCTTTGAAAAGATCAATAAAATTGATAAACTCCTATCTGGGCTAATCAACAATTTAGAATAACTCGAGAGACTTATAGTTCATCTATTTTATATGGGGCAGTATCGATGCATTTAAAAGAAATACTAGGGTCTTCCTGGGTGACTCAGTGGTAAAGAATCTGCCTGCCAATGCAGGAGACATAGGTTTGATCCCTGATCAAACATGCCATGGCACAACTAAGCCCCTGCCCCAAAACTACTGAGCCTGTGCTTGAGTCTGGGAGTTGAAACTACTGAAGTGCGTGCACCTCACAGTCTGTGCTCCACAACAAGAGAAGCCATCGCAATGGGACGCCCACACACCATAACTAGAGAGTAGCCTCTGCTCCTTATAACCAGAGAAAAGCCCACACAGCTATGAAGATCCGGCACAGCCACAAACAAATAAATTGTAAAGTCATTCAAAATAAGTCATTTTTATTTTCAATCAGCATAGCCATAAATAAATATATTATAAAATCATTTAAAAAAAAAAAGAAAAAAGAATGATGCTATTCTGCTTCCCAGCTGGATAACTGAGTCAGAGTTTAAAGCAGCACAGTGATAAGAAATGACCTGCTAAGGGCTATGCGGCTAAGCCTACAGTTCCGGCAGCTACCATTGGGTGAAGAGCTCAGGACGGCTCCCTGGAGGGACCGAGGACGTGGTCCTTAAGGTTGGGAGCCTGAGCGGCATCACTTTGCTGCCTGAGCATCAGGTCTTTGCTCGAGGCTGTCACACTCATTTCACATTCAGGTTTCTGATTTTCCAAAGGTTGTTCAGGGTAAGCTGATTGTAGTTCCTGAGTTTGGGGCTTCTTTTTCATCAAAAAAACAAATGCAGAAAGCAAGAAGAGAAAGAACTCCAGGGGATTTTTGCCTGAGTCTGGGCAAAGAATGTGTACTGAAGTCATTCCCATGGGAACCCCGTCGTCAACACTTCTTCTAACTGGATTTTCTCCACACTGTCTCATAACAAACACCTGGGCCCCATTTCCTAACCACACTAGCACTGGAAACCTTTTAGTTTCTAGTGGGTCAGATCTTTCTTCCCTTTGATTATTTAACTGAGTAATTTTTACAAAGGTGCTCCATACTTCGTTTATATAATCAAGAAAGAATAAACCTTGAAGAGAAATTAGGATTGTTTTCTCCAAACCCCTCATTCACAGATGAGGTCATTAGCCTGGGGACAAGGACTAGACTCACAAGGCTGCTTCCTCAGTGGTGGACTAGACCCACCATGTCCCCAGGGTCCCCCCAGGGTCAGAGTTCTCTCCTCTGTCCCCGTCTTCCTGTTCTCACTGTGCCTGCTAGGAAAGGTGGTCCTGTACACAGAGGCCTGCTTCACAGATACAACGGTCCATCAACAGTGGGGCTAGTTCAACCGTAGGCTTTGAAAAGACCCGTTCTTCTCATGATGCTTTCACCATCCTCCATTTAAATGAGTCTTCTAATGAATGGTTTATAACAGTGGAGGTGGAAGACAGTGTTCAAAAAACCCCACAGTGGTGAGGGGCCAGGGCCTGAATCCCATCCACACTTACCATCTGAAAACTGGGCAACTGTGAGCCCCCTGCTCCCAACCCGGGCTCAGGTTCCCCTCTGCAGTGGGGAGTTTGACTGGGTCAAGGTGCCTGGGAAAGCACATGTTAGTTAACTCACGGTCAATCAAATAGTCAATGTTCATCCACTGGTTATCATCAACTGACTTTCAGGAAATGCATTTCTCAGTAAAAGACATGAAGGGAGAGGACTTTCTGTTGATATCATTATTTTATTTTTGTTTGATGTGGACACAGCTCACGTGCTCTTGCTTGGGAGAAGTCATCATTTAGCACCAGTTCAAACCAATTACATCCAATCTGTGGACACCTCAGTTCAGTTCAGTCGCTCAGTTGTGTCCGACTCTTTGAGACCCCGTGGACTGCAGCACGCCAGGCTTCCCTGTCCATCACCAACTCCCAGAGCTTGCTCAAACTCATGTCCATCGAGTTGGTGATGTCATCCAACCATCTCATCCTCTGCAAGACACCTAAAATCCTTCAAATTCTGTCATGAGAAATCTCGTGACTCTCCGCTTCTCCCCTTTTTTGCTTATGCAGATCACCTTTCGACTCATCCACTCAAAATAAGTCTAATCTTACGTGATTTGTCACATGTTCTAATTGGACAAAATTGCTTTCGTCTCTGTCTTCAATTTCCATCATACACCTATCTGCTCCAGACTCACGTCATCAGCATTGCTGGAGGGGTGCTTTCAGCATCACCACCATCTTCAGACAAGCCTTTGATTGGAATTGTGGGAGAGGCAGAGGCAGGGGTGACCCTGCGGAGCGCACCTGAAGGCTTCTTTTCACACTGACGGGGGAGGCACCGGATACACTGGGCCTGCCTGCGGCGTCCGAGATGGACCCTGCAGGCGACACTGAGTCCATTCTTAGACCACGCTTTCCCGTCTCATCCTAACAGCCTCAGGCGGGATCTCCTCCAGTGCCCGGCGAGAACTCAGACTCCTTCTGTCTCCAACATCCCCCCAACCTGAGAGTCCACTGCATCTACCAAGAGCCTGTGTTCCCATTAGACCTTCAATAAATAGGAAAGAGTTCTGTATTTTCCCGCATATATTTTCATTTTACAAGTCTTGCATTTCACACCATCTGCTGATCTGGGCACTTCTCAAGCTGCCAGTCAGCGTACGTTTTATTTTTAGATGCCAGCTTTGGGCAGACCTTAAATTTTCAGATGTTCTAAACAAAGTATCTCAACAATCTTTTAAAGACCTCCTGAGAGGGGATGGGGTCAGAAGCCTAAATGACTGAGAATCACTTGGCGGTTCTTCTAGCAAAAGCGAAATGAAAACAAATAGAATGAAAAAATGAAACAAATGAAAAAATGAAAACAAATGGAAAGGGGTCAAATACCTGATGCTTATGTAACTGTATCCTGCACACTAGTCAGGAGCCTTGACGACATGCAAGCAATCACACAAGAGATGCAGCTTTAGGGGAATCTCTCAGCCAAGAGAGTAAAACCTGATGGCTGAGTAAGCAGATTTCTGGGAAGACCCGCCCCCCCCCCGCCCGCCCCCCACACACACCCCGGCCAAAGGACGGAATGAAACTCCTTGTGTCTTTTCTCCTAAGAAGATTCTGACCTTCCCTTGATCCCTCCCTCAATTTGGACTTAATTCAAAAAAAGAGAGCGAGAAGCAGAGATAGGAATGCGTAGGACTAAAGAATCAACGATCCTTTAGCAAAATGTGCAGTCCTATTTCACCAACAGCTGCCTGTCTTTTTAAAACAGAGACCCCGACAGGATATAAGCTGCGAGAAATGCTAATCCGTAGGTCCCAAGACATTTTTATTCTCCTCTTTTGAAGACTCTGGGGGGAAATGTTTAGCAGGACCCCAGGAGCTGAACACGTGTATGGCATGTATGTGTGAATTTCCCAGTCAGTGGTACTTGGTTGAAAATGCTAACTATGTCATGTGAGCCCTGGAACATCTGCTCAGAATCCTGCCAGTGACGTTCAGACACATCCCGGGCACCGCAGAAACCAGAGATGGGAAAGAATGAAGATCCTGGTCTCACATCTCGAGTGGAGGTGCTGAGACCCCTGAAATAAAAACCCAGGTCACATTCCTTAAGGATGTGATGCAAGCAAGGTGTCTTACGCAGCTCACAGAACAAAGTGGGGACCTGGGAGAAAGGGCGGCTTTGGGAGTGGCATACTATAAATTTGTGCAACTCAGCAAACTATGTTCAAGCCAACAGAAGTGAAATCCCAGGCATTTAACGATTTTGTGGGCCGAGAAATTATTATTACAGTGACGAGTGAAACTAAGATTGCCAGTTGTTATTCTAGAAGGAGCCCATGTGCCAAGTCTGACTTTGTAAGTCAAGTTTGACTGGCTCACAGCCACATCTATTTGCTGTCATGTTGCTCATAGGTGTCTGCAGTTTCCAGCGAGCAAAGCTGAGTAGCTGCCGCTGAGACCAGATGGCCCGAAAATTGGAAAATATTTACTCTGTGGTCCTTCCCAGAAAAAGACTGTGAACCCCTGTTCTAGAACATACACACGCCACTCCTTGCGGTTCATGGTAATACTTTTAAATCCAACAGACAAATCTCACAGTTGAGTGAAGGAGAGACCTGCTATCACTTTAAATCACCTTCTAAGTTTTTTTTTTAAGAATTTCTTTTTTTGATGTGAACTATTTTTAAAGTCTTTACTGAACGTGTTACAATACTGTTTCTGTTTAATGTTTCAGCTTTGTGGCCGCAAGGCATGAGGGATCTTTGCTCCCTGACTCAACATTGAACCCGCACACTCTGTACTGAACGATGAAGTCTTAACCACTGGTCAACCACGGAAGTCCCTCAGCCTCTAAATTCTAAGTGCAGAATCTAGGAGTGTAGATGTCTTACGATGATGAACTGTTGGTGAAGAACTGTATTACCGAGGACACAATCACCGCCCTGTGTAAATTGCTATGAATTCATATTTTTCTTTCTCAATGTCACTTACATCTCCTAGTAGATATTAAAGTGCTTGGGGTTTTGTTGTTGTTGTTTTAAATCATCCTCATTTTGGAAGCAGTTAGTAAAGGACTGGAATGCAGCAGTTACTCATATAACATCTTCACAGGCTGGTGAACTTACAAGTGACATTAATTTCATAGATTCTCTAAATCTACAAGAAACAGATTTATTAAAATTGTAATCTGACTTGTAAAAATACTACAGTTTAAAGCTATTATTGTTATTAAAGAAATTAGTTTTGAAAGCTCCTTCTTAAATCACCTTCCATACTACATAATGGCATTCTACAGTTTTGGACGTTTCATTGTTGATCTAACTGATAGAGGTTATACTGGTTATAACTAAGTACAATACAACACTTCCTTGACAAAACTTCCTGAGATATGTGTAAGGCAGTTTACTTCAGATTAATGTCCTTGGTGTCTTCAGGGTTTTTGAAAATGTCTTTATTTCTCATTTAAAATGGAACCCAAACCGGTGACCTTCTCTGTCTCCTTAAACAGCTAAAATATGGTGACTTCTGTGGGTTCAGAGACAAAGTTCACAGGGGCTGCTCGACTCAGGCACTCAGGCTGTCCTTCCTACGGATCCTGTTAATATCACCAGAGCCAGTCCAACGTCACCTCACTTTTCTGTCAATGATAAATAATCCCAGATCCTTGACCTTCCCTTTATATATCTAGTTTCCTAATTCTTCAGTCATCTTTGAGTCTTTCCTCTGATTCCTCTGTAAGACGTTAAGTCTGATTTAAAACTTACCTACAATTCAAGTGAGGATCTGACTTATCTTGAAGAAAACAAAAGGATAAACTGAAGGTTTGAGGATGCTGGGGCCACTGTCACTCCTCCTGATTCTTTTTAAAGGTCATCATTACTTCACCGAGTGGTCATGCTCAAAGATGGGTCAAAGAGAAAGAAGTGTCCACTACTGCCCTCATTGGTGTCCGAGGCACATGGGTGCTTACAATGTCTCTACATCCGGTTGTGCATACGTGTGCCCATTATTCCATCCCACGGGCATCTATTAATGATTAGGTAGCATCACCGACTCAATGGACATGAACTTGAGCAAACTCCAGGAGACAGAGGAGGACAGGGAAGCCTGGCATGCTGCAGTCCCTGGGGTTGCAGAGAGTCAGACATGACTTAGCGACTGAACAACAACAATACTGGTTTTACTGGTTCCCCCTAAGTTTTTACGATTCTCCCATTAACTGTTTTAAATTATCATCATGGGGTATCTTTCTGGATGTGGAGTGTTTTCACCAACCTAAACACCTCAGGAAGAAATTCTCTCCTAATGTTAAAAGTTGACTATATGCGTAGAACTGAAAAGTAATAAAAAATAGGCCAGAGAGAGAAAATCCAGAAATCCATAACCTAATGGATGGCTGACATTTATTGAACACAACACAGGCCAAACACTCAGCTAGGAATTACAGACACACAGTCTCTAATCCTCGGTCCAGTTCTGTCATTGGCCTTCTTTACAGATAAATAAACAGATGCTCAGAGAAGCTAAGTCACTTGCTCAAACTCATATAACCAATTCACCCACAACTGGGATTAAAGCTCAAGTCTTTCAGGCTCCAAAATGAAAGCAGTTCCACTCTATTCAGTATTATGCATCAGGCTGCCTTTGAAAAGGGGAAACACCATCTTTTAGTTCTGGGGGATTCAGCGAAAATACATTACAAAAGAATTCAACTTCTGCTAGGGTGTCACACAAAAAGTAAGTTTTCCCAGTTCTATAACTTGAGGTTCATAAGATTAGATATAGCAGAAGTAAGCTACATATCTGGGAAGCAGCTGCATGCCGGGAGATAGCAAAGACAAATGCCTTTTACAAGGAGCATCCCAGTAGCGCAGGAGGCATTCAAGAGAGCCCATGAAGTTGAGCGGAGAGGAGCATGACCACTGGGCTCCTGGGACAAGTTCACGGGCCACGGAGGACTTTCTATGGGGTGACACCTGGCTCATTCTCAAGCACTGGCTAGGTGATAACAGTGGGTGCTCCAGACAGAGGACAAAACAGATGGAACAGCCCTGAAGTGAGGAGAAGCAGGACACCGTACTGGCAAGTCATCAGCGTCTGCAGGGCCCAGGGTCCTCGGGGACAGGGCGGGGCAGGGCTGCGGGGGGCACCGGGCTTGCTTTGCTGTCCCAGGAGATCTGGGTTACTTGTCCTGCAGGGAATGCGAACCCCTGGAGGAGTAGGAAGGCAGGCTTGAGGTTTAGAATGATCCCTTGGACAGCTGGGTGTCAGCCTGGAGCTGCCCCAGGAGTCAGGGAGGCATCGAGGGCAGGGGAAACAGGATGAAAGGCTGAGGAAAGTGACTTCTGACTAACACTGAAGACAAACATTTCCTGAGACCTGAAGCCAGAGATAATCAAACTGATTCTTAAGTTATATATGCACATCAAAAGGCCTGGGAAGAAATGGAAATACTTTTTTACCTTTTTAAAATTTTTTTACGTATGTTATAAGTATTAGATTTTAAAACATGTCAAATAAGAAATAAGAATCTTCAATTGATCTGAGAGATAAGTTCAAAATAGTTCGTTTTTAAGATTTTCTCTAAGAATCTAACACCAGGGTCAAATTTCTAAACAACTAGCACGTCCACAAAATTCTTTAAATTCCACATGAGACCGAGTGAAGGGAAGGGAAGGGAAGAACTGTTAAGTCTGCACACTTGACTTTTAAATTTTGTTTAAAAATGATAGTTTTTGCTCTGAAAGCTAAATCAACATGAAGACTTATTTATAAGAAAAACGGACCAAAATTCCTCAAAATTACAAAAAAAGCTGTTAGATAACTAGTAAAGCCAAACCACAGGAGCGGGAAATATCCAGAATGGATTCTGATGCAAAGAAGATCATGCAACAACAACAACAAAAAAACCTAAAAGTGTGGGGAAGTTGATTTGCAACGCAATCTTGCTGCTCACAGTCACAGCCAATGCAATACTGCTGATCACTGTCAAGGTCAATGCAATATTGTTGCTCCCAGTTCCTAGAGTCCTCTGAGAACCTTTTCTTTCTCCTTTTTATTGGAGCTAGTTGCTTCACACTGGTTTGCCAGTTTCTTCTGTACAGCCAAGTGAATCAGCCGTATGTGTTCATACATCCCCTCTTCCTTGGATTTCCTTCCCATTTAGGTCACCACAAGCACGGAGGAGAGTTCCTGTGCTATCCAGGAGGTTCTCATTAGTTATCTATTTTATACATAGTAATGTATATATGTCAATCCCAATCTCCCAGTTTATCCCACCTACCTTCCCTAAGAAGCTTTTCTAAGGGAGGTAATGAACATGATCCTCAACTGGACCAATTCTTGCTGAACCAACTCGGTAGGGTTTGCTAAAGGACAACAGGAATGGCATGATGTATCTCATCTGCACAGATGAGGTTCTTCAAGCCACACCTCCTCCTCTCTGCTGGGATCCATCCACCTCAGACTCAAGAACCATCATGTCCAACCTCACATTCCCAAATGTGCCCAGAAGTGACGGGTCCACTCAGGAACCACTGTGTCTGGCACACAAGACTTCCACCCCATGAGAAGAAGAATTTCCTGAGTCCAGACACCCTTTGGAGGGGAGAGACTAGAAGACCTTCCATATGAAAGTCTAGCCCTGCCTACAGAACTCTCTCTCTCTGCTCAATCAAGAGAAGCAGTCTTTGACCTGTTAATAAACCTTAAATCAAAGGTTTAGATCACAGTAACACCCATAGGTTAAAGCACTAAGTGCAATACTTCCTTGATAAAACTTCCTGAGATGGGATTTCTTTTGGTGTCTTAAGGATTTCTGAAAATGTCTTTATTTCTCCATTAATGGAATCCAAATCAGTGACCTTCTCAAATAGCTAAAATATGGTGACTTCTATGGGTTCAGAGACAAAGCTCACAGGGGCTGCTGAAGGCAGCCTAGTCATCCTATGGATTATGTTACTATCAGTGGAGCCAGTTCAACTTCCTCTCATTTCTCTGACAATGATGAGAAACCCCAGATCTTTGAACTTTGCTTTCTGTAACTGGTTTCCTAATTCTTCAGTCATCTTTGTGTCTTTCCTCTGATACCTCTGTTAAGACATTAAGTCTGATTTAAAACGTATCTAGGACATGGAAGCAACCTAGATGCCCATCAGCAGATGAATGGATAAGGAAGCTGTGGTACATATACACCATGGAATATTACTCAGCCGTTAAAAAGAATTCATTTGAACCAGTCCTAATGAGATGGATGAAACTGGAGCCCCTTATACAGAGTGAAGTAAGCCAGAAAGATAAAGAACATTACAGCATACTAACGCATATATATGGAATTTAGAAAGATGGTAACGATAACCCTATATGCAAAACAGAAAAAGAGACACAGAAATACAGAACAGACTATTGAACTCTGTGGGAGAATGTGAGGGTGGGATATTTCAAAAGAACAGCATGTATACTATCTATGGTGAAACAGATCACCAGCCCAGGTGGGATGCATGAGACAAGTGCTCGGGCCTGGTGCACTGGGAAGACCCAGAGGAATCGGGTGGAGAGGGAGGTGGGAGGGGGGATCGGGATGGGGAATAAGTGTAAATCTATGGCTGATTCATATCAATGTATGACAAAACCCACTGAAATGTTGTGAAGTAATTAGCCTCCAACTAATAAAAAATTAAAAAAAATAAAATAAAATAAAACGTATCTAGAATTCAAGTGAGGATCTGACTTATCTTGAAGAAAACAAAAGGATAAAGTGAAAGTCCGAGGCTGTCATGGCTCTTGTGACTTTCTGACTCTCGGACGCCACTCTTTCACCCAGCGGTCATGCTCAGAGACGGGGCAGAGAGAAAGCACTGCCCACCACCACCCTCGCTGGTGTTGTCCACGGCACACCGGTGCTTACACGCTCTCTACATCTGGTTGTGCATACGTGTGCCCATCATCCTATCCTGCGTACATCTATTCATTCAGGCATCCACTTAACATTATGTACTCTCAGAGCCGGGACAAATACAAATATTAAAGAGCTCGGGATCCTGCCACAGATCTCAACAGCTCCTCTCACGGCCCAGGGAACGTGTGACAGAAGGCCATCCAGACAAAAACGTACCCTGACGTGTGATGTGAGGATTCCTCTAAAAAGCACAAGAACAGCGCCAGCAGGAGCGCACGGGAACATCAGGAGGGTCCCCACGACCTCAGCAGTCATTCCCCACCGGCCCCCGAGTGCCGAGGACCCAGGTCCCTTCACCACCTCAACTCTGCGCCTGGTCTACTCAGGTCTGCCTCCCGGCAGAACAGTTTCAGTGAGACAGGAGAGTGGGAATGTCTGAGGCTCAGACGTGCTAAACCCGCAGTAAACCAGACAAACCCACTGCCGTGGACTGAACTGCGTCTGCCCCCCAAGTTCACATGTGGAAGCCCTAACCCCCCAGTCTGGCTACAGTAAGGAAGGGATTCAGATTAAATGGAGACCTAAGAATGGAGCTCGGATCTGATCTGCTTTCACTGCCCTTTCCACGTAGCTCAGTGGTTAGAGAATCCAGCTGCCAAGGCACGAGAGGCCAGAGACGCAGGTGGGCTCCCTGGGTCAGGAAAACGCCTGGAGGAGGGCATGGCAACCCACTCCAGTGTTCTTGCCTGGAGAATCCCAAGGACAGAGGAGCCTGGTGGGCTACAGTCCATAGGGTCGAAAAAGAGCTGGACATGACTGAGCGACTGGGCACAGACAGACAGACACACGGATGTGAGGAAAGACAACAGAATGCTCGCTTCCTCTCTCTTTCTCTCCCTCTCTCCCCTCCCTGCCGTGTGAGAGTACAGTGAGCAGGCAGCTGCCCGCCACTCAGGAAGGGGGCCATCCCTGGAACCCAGGCTGGGGCCCTAATCTCAGACTGCCAACATCCAGAACTGGGAGAAAGCAAATTTCCATTGTTTAAGCCATCCAGTCTATGCTATTCCCTTACAGCAGCCAGAGCAAATACATCAACCCCTGGCTGGGAATCTTAGAAAAATATTCCCCATTATAATAAAACTCTGTTTAATCTTTTATCTGTTCTTTTCTTCTTCTCCTTCCCATTTTTGGTCAATGTCTTGATCAGAGTTTGAGGCTCAGGTATGGCATAGAAGGTGAATTTTTAAGAAGCCTAAGAAAAGATGAAAAATGAAACATTTCCAGTTTGACCCACAAAGATAAAAATTATCCTTCTTTTCCTAGACATCATCCAGAACACCAAAGAGCGTAGGAAATGCAGAAATAATTTGTATTTTCAACAAAATCAGAAAATCAATAGACCCTCCAGACTCCAAAGTGGGTCTGAAAGCTAATGAATGTAGGCAGAACCAGAGGTAGGAAAGCAAGAAGACACCACAAGAGATCATAAAGGGGGCTGTAGATTCAGAAAGAACACGGAGATGTGCCTCAAGGTGAGAGGGCTGTGGAAGCCTTGTCTCTGCTTTGTGGGAACACTGGTGGGGGCCCTCCTGGGTTCAGAATATTCAGGAGATGGGGCTTGGGAAGGAGAGGCATCCCTAGGAGTATTGCAGAAAGCAATCCCACTTTGAGGCAGGAGGTTCGGGCAGTTAGCATCTCCACTGGCTACAAGAATACTGTGACTAGGGTGACATTTAATACAGTGATCTACCCCTACATGTGCTCCGAGAGCGCGGGAGCTAATGATGAGAGTGATGGGCATCACTGTAGCAGTGTGTAGCTCATGTATTAAACGGGCACTCTGAAAAATAGCAGATTAAATGCAAAGCTTTAATAAAACATCAAATTTCAGGAAAGCTGTTGGACTTCAAAAATAATGAAGTCCATTGGGAAACTTCAATTTCCCAATAGAAATGGCAATTCTATTATAAAAAAGGAGAAATTCAGGCTGATCTTAGATTAGCAAACTCAGACTTGCTAAACTCAATAAATTCTAAAAAGTAGAAAAAAAAGACAAACTCTCTAATTTTAATGCAAAAGAGGCTAACATTAATTTTTTAAAAAACAGAAGAGAAAAATCCACTATCATCTAAAAATAAAGCCACAGCAAAAGTTTCTCTTGTGTCAAAAAAGAAATTAAAATCAAATCAGCAAAATATATAGAAAATAATGATGATGAGCTCATATATAGCATACAGCTAAAGCAGACTCAAGAGGAAAATGTATAGCTCTCAGCACCTATATAAATAAATAAGAGAGAGAAAACATATAAATGGATAAAGCATCTAACAATCTAACACAAGAAGTTCAAAATAAAAAAAAGAAAAAAAGGAAAATTAATAAAGAAAAAACCTGAAATTAAAAAAAAAAAGAACCAATAAAAATAACAAGTACATTCCAAACTCATTCTTTGGAGAAATAAAGAAAAATAAATTTTAAAAAATTGCTTGATGACTCACAAATTTATACAGATAGGACAAATCTGGAGAATAAGAAACTAACCAGGGAAAAGTAAACGTAAGAACACAGGTTACAGAAAAGAATCTCATGATAAACGATCCCTGAAGGCTACAAAATATAGCTGCAACCTTGGATAAAACAGACTGCATTTATAAGAGAAGATCTTTGAGAAAAACACCCCAGAAACGAAAATAAATCTAAACAGAGAATTTGTACAGGTAAAAGGAAACACTCTCTAACCTAAACATTTGAGGGGGAGGGGTCACCCCTGAATGAGGCACCCAGAGTCTCCCCTGCACCCCCCAATGCTGCCTGTATCTGCTCTCATTATTGTTCAAAGAGATTCAGTATCCCTCAATTTATTAGTCAAAAGAATCAAGCAACAAATTGGATAATAACATGACATGACATACTGAGTTAATTCCAGAAATTCAATAATAGTTCAATACTATAAAGGGGGAGAAATCATACACCCTTGCCCATGGGTTACTTTTCTTAAAAAAATTCTCTTGAAAAAGTTCAAGATCATTGTTTAAAGGAAATGAAAACAGAAAATGTCTCAGAATAAGAATAAATGGTCACATCCTTCAGATTATAATATTTATTTAACTTAACCCAAAACCCAGCATGCTGATTTAAGGAACAAACATCAACCCTACTTTAAAAAAACACACACAAACACACACACAAAAAGACAAGTGTGTCTATTCCCACCACATTAATGCTAGTTTTTTTCTGGAGGTACTAAACAATGCCACTGGAAAGAAAAGGTGGATTTAAAAATCAGAAAGTGGAGACTCACTTGAAAATGATGTGATTATACACCTGGAAATTCTAAGATTATCGAATGAAAAATTACTAGAAACAATGAGAAAACTCAAAGTGGCCGGAAGATGCGTATTCACTGAAAACCTTCTGAAACCTTTTATCTCAACTTTTTAGAAAAATGTGACCATATCTCCTATTTTGTTGCAATGGGGCAAAGAGCCAATGGGAGCAGATGTTTAGTTCCCCTACCTATCTGTAAGTGATCCTCAGGAATCCTTGCTGATTGCCGTATGGATGAGAGTTCTGTTTAAATAAGAGTGCAATTCCCATATGTTTCCTCATTCTAAATTCTTCTAGTTTTGCTTTATTTTCCTACGTGTTACCATAAATATCATCCAGGGAGGTATCTTTGTATGTTGTACACCACAGAGCTTAGTAATACCTAACCTCACAGACTCTGATCCTGGAGAAAGCATGGAAGGTCTGTAGCAAGCCATGCAGGAGAGGAGTGGACCTGCTGTCCAGCCATGGGGGCTGGTATTGGAAGTGGCTTGAACACAGGTCCCCGAGTTATGCCCACTGGGAACCTCAGCATACTGCCCCTTTTTGGAGTAAGGGTCTCTAGGCAGCAAATGGCATATAGGACGTGCTAAATCACTCAGTCATACCTGACTCTTTGTGACCTCATGGACTGTAATCCACCAGGCTCCTCTGTCCCTGGGATTCTCCAGGCAAGCATACTGGAGTGGGTTGCCATTTCCTCCTCCAGGGGATCTTCCTGATGCAGGGATCGAACCTGAGTCTCTTATGTCTCCTGCATTGGCAGATGGGTTCTTTACCACTAGGGCCACCTGGGAAGCCAGTACCCAAGGGTCTTTGTAAGTATAATTAAATTAAAGATTTTGCTACGAGATCATCAGAGTGATCATCAGAGTGGGCCTTAAAAACAATGGCCAGTGTCCCAATAAGAGACAGAAGGGGTGGGTAAGACGCAGAGACACTAAGAGCAGGCCACATAAAGATGGAGCAAAGATTGGAGTTTGAAGCCCCAAGTCAGGGTACACCAAGGATTTCTGGCAACTACCAGAAGCTAGGAAAGAGGCATGAAAACCTTCTCCCACAGAGCCTCCAGGGGACCCACCTCTGCCACAAATTGGTTTTGATTTTTGTGAAACGATGAAGTCCAGTATTAAGAAATTGCTGATGTTGAAAGCACCCAACTTTATGGTAATTTTTTCAGCAGCATCAGGAAGACAATATAGTATCCCAGCTGAGGGGGTGGATGCAGTGATGCAAAGAGATGGAACTGTATACATGCACATCTCCAGGACCACAAATCTGAGATGCAGGACGATCAGATCCGATGTATTAAGGTACCATTGGCTGAGCAATCACCAAGGTTGGCTGGGGAACTGAAGTGGGCTTCTCCAGGGAACAAGACACTCCAGAGAAAGAGTTCAAGATGTCTAGCTGGCAAGTGATCCTACATACTCCTCCCTCTCACTCCTGACAAGCAGCAAGCTGTGTCTTGGGTTTCCAAAATCAGGTGCTCCATCAACCTACAGAAGCACCGGTCCTCAGGTATTAGCTGAGCTTCTGAACTCCACTCAGCGGTGTAGTGTGGCCTCTGAGCCCCTCACCAGGATGGGGTTCACTGCCTTGAGTCTACATGGGACATGCCACAGGATGGTCAACCAGACATGACCTGGGCTCTGAGGGTCCTAGGTATGTATGGTGCAACTTTCGTTCCATAGATCATTTGGACTTTGATTAACATATATCCTCAAAGTGTGTCTATGTTTCCCTTTATCTGGGCGCCTGTAAAAGTCATTTAGACTTGGCAAGAGACATTACCCTTGCTGCTGCTGTCTACTGGACTGGCCAGCCTGACAGCAGGTTCTCCCTTATACACCAGGTCATCTAATCAGCACCAAGGCCAGCAACTACCTAGGGAGGCTGGTGTTACTGCTGCCATTTCAGAGATGAGAAAACTGCGTCAACTCAAGACTCAGGTCAAGTTTACGTGATGCTGCAGTTTGGTTCTCTAGGAAGCACATATGAAACACAGCTGAGTGTTTATGAGAAAGTGCCCTTGGGATCAACCCCCAGTCAGAGGGAAGGACTGGGGAACTGATAGAGGGAGAAGCTGAGTTGGGATGCAGGTCTGACAACTCCAGACAGACTCACAGACATTCTGGAGCTGAAATTAGAATTGTCCTGCATTGGACCAAAAGGAGAGAGAACTTATAAGAGAGAACTTATAAGAGAGAACTTATACCCCTACTCAATCAGTCATGGACATGGGCCACCCATGGAAAGGCACGACCTTGGCAGGCAGCTCTGTGAAGCTGAGGCAGCCCGGAGACTAAGATCTGAAATTCTGCTGCTAACAATACCCTCAAAGGCTGAACAACCAGTCTTTCTTTGAGAAGGGATCTTGGTGGTCGATCTTTCAGTCCAAAATATGCAGCTATGAAGTAGGAGAAACCAAATCCAAACCCATATTCCACCTGAGACCAAAGTGCTCTCTCTGTCCACCATCCCCTATTCTCAGCTGTGTCAAGACACTCAGGAGCTGCTGAGGAGACCACAAGTGATGAATCCAGAGTCTGACCAGCAGGATCTCACAGCTCCCAGTGATAATCGCTCAGTCGTGTCTGACTCTTTGCGATCCCATGCACTGCAGCCCACCAGGCTCCTCTGTCTATGGGATTATCCAGGCAAGAATACTGGACTGGATTGCCATTCCCTTCTCCAGGGGATCTTCCTGACCCAGGGATCAAACCCACATTTTCTGCGCTTCCTGCACGGCAGGACGATTCTTTACCTTTTGAGTCACTGGGGAAGTTCAGGAGGTTGCTGAGTGGAGTTTAATTGAACTGGCTTGACTCCAGCTGGGACCTCCTTCTCACCAGGTACTGTGAGCCTGAAAGTGAAACTCCCGGGGCAAGTAAAAATTGATGTATATTATTCTCATATAAGCCACACTATGATTATTGATGCAAAAATGTATACAAAGTATTAATACATCCCCTTCTGCTCCCAGTTTGTCTGGTCTGCAGCACTTCAATAACATAATAAGGATGTTGTAAGTCTATCACCATGCAGTTATTATTAACACTCTGTTTACTACCTGGCATCCCAGGTGGCGCTAGTGATAGAATCCTGCCAATGCAGGAGACATAAGAAACCTAGGTTCGATCCCTGGGCCAAGAAGATTCCCTTAAGGAGGAAACAGCAACCCACTCCAGTATTCTTTCCTGGAGAATCCCAGGGACAGAGGAGCTGATGGGCTACAGTTCATGGGGTCACAAAAAGTTGGACATGACTGAGTACCTGAGCATTACTAACTGATGCATTAACCATGAACCTGGCTCAGTTAAATCCTTTTCATTTATCATCTCATTTAATCATCTCTGCTGCCCTAGAAAAAAGTCATCATCATTAGTCTCACTTTACATATAACTAAGAGCATCTCCAACCCGTCTCTCCTTGAATTGTCTCCCCGTGACTATGTGTACATCCTCTCTCCACTGTACCAACTCCTTGGGCTGCTCTCTACTCTTTAAAGAGATAGCTTAGAACCACAGGAAAGTTCTTCCCTAAGTCCAGCTGCAGATATATTATTCTTTCCAGTTCACACACTTAATAGGTTCACCATTTGTCCTGGAAGTATAAATCTGTCTTGTGTGACTCCCCATAGGGGTGGCTGAGTTTTCCATTGTCCTTTAAGGGTTTTAAATAGCACCACTGATGGTTCAAAACTAGAAATCAGTATCTTTCACAGAGCACCCTCAAAAATAAACATTTGAAACAGACAGAGCCTCAGATCTTTGTATATCATGTAACAAAAATGCATGGGTTTGTGAAAGTGCTAGGAAAGCCACCTGTTAAGATGTTAGTCAGTGGAATGTGCCATTCAGCCACCACTTAATCAGTCTCTAATGATGAGTCTCATTTGGCATGAATCCATTGCTTTGAATGAACAGAAAGCACAGAACTCAGATGACAAGTTCAAGAAGAGGACAGAGACAGCTCTGGGGTGATTGATGGCATTTTTCATTTTTAGAGAAACCCTTCTTTTTTATGCTCCTTTGATCAAATCTCTGAGACAAACTTACAGTCTGACAGGGCTTCCCTTCACCTGTTTCTTCTATCCCTTCCCCCAAAACAGGCTCACAAATTTTGGAAAATAAACCTGGGTCTCACTCCATCATTACAGTCAAATAATTACCAACATGAAGCCTCTCTATTTCACACTCTTTTTTATTGAAGTGCAGTTGATTTACAATGTTGTGTCAATTTCAGGGGTATAGCAAAGTGATTCAGTTTATAAATATTTTTTTCATATTCTTTTCCATTATAGGTTGTTACAAGATATTGAACATAGTTCCCTGTGCTATACAGTAGGTCCTTATTGGTTATCTATTTTATATATGGGGCTGCCCTCATAGCTCAGTCATTAAAGAATCTGCCTGCAATGCAGGAGACCCGGGTTCAATTACTGGGTTGGGAAGATCCCCTGGAGAAGGAAACGGCTAACCAACTCCAGTATTTTTGCCTGGAGAATCCCATGGACAGAGGAGCCTGGCAGGCTACAGTCCATGGGGTCGCAAGAGTCAGACATGACTTAGCGACTAAACTACTCCCAAACTCCTAACTTATTCCTCCCTCTCCTCCTTCCCTTTGGTAACCATACTTTGATTTTTATGTCTGTGAGCCTATTTCTGTTTTGTAACTAAGCTTATTTATATTATTTTTTTTCAGATTCCACATGTAAGTGGTATCATAACTTAGTTAGCATGATAATCTCTAGGTCCATCCATGCTGCTGTGAACGGAAAAAGATGAATATCTTTTTCATGGCAGAGTGATATTCCATTGTATACATGGACCACATCTTCTTTACCCACTCACTTGTGAATGGACAAGGACATTGTTTCCATGTCTTGGCTATCGCAAGGAGTACTGCAATGAACACCGGGGTGCGTGTACTTTTTTGAATTGTAGTTTTCGCCTGATAAATGCCCAGCAGTGGGACTGCTGGATCATATGGTAGCTCTATTTTTAGTTTCCTAAGGAACCTCAGTATTGTTCTCCACAGTGGCTGCACCAGTTTCTAATCCCACCAACAGTGTAGGAGGGTTCCCTCAAACGTCCTGAAAAAAGAGCATTTTTAAATGATTTGGCATCCTGCAGGGGAGTGCTTATTTCTATTCTGCTCTTCACTTTTCCTACCAAACTCTCTGATGGGATGATGGTGTGAAGTTCCTGCCACTGAGAGGAGAATGGGGCTTATTGTCCAGCTGGGGGAAGGACGGAAATGTGAAACCAGGGCAGAATTGTGAAGTGCATCTTGATTTGCTTTAAGGCTTAATCACATTAGGTATTTTTCTGTTTTTACTTCTTCTCTTTGCTTACCCCACTCCTTCCAAATTACAATGTCTCTAGAATGGATAAAGGAGCGCCTGTTCAAATGGCCTATGGATCACGCTCAATCAACAGCTGATGCTACACAAAATGAACAGTGATACAGTCTCTTCCCCCCCCCCCATGAAATATATTAATATCATAAGCTTCTCTAAAGATAAACAGTAGGAATGGAGTTCCAAATTCCTAACAATTATTTTCTTCCATATCCAGGAACCGGGCAGCTGGTAACCTGCTCTTTCCTTTGAGCTCCTCAGATTAGATCCTAAATACAATTTAATTCCAGACTCCAATATACAGTTCCTGAATTATACTGTTAAAGAGTCAGTTATGTAACAAATCTGCATTACTCCCAACTGCACACGTGCCAGAGATAACAGGCTACATTTTCTAGCTTAGGTCCAAACTAAAATGTTTTAAGTTGTGTCACAACTTATAAAGTATGCACTGCATGAAAGTGTATATAATTTCTCTGAAAAATGAGTAACCCTGTTGGAAAATCAGTAAGCACTGTTCATCTTATCTTCTTTAATAAATATGGATTCTCATATAACCTGCTTGCAAAAGAAATCTATATTCAAATTCCTCCCTCTCTCATGGGAAATTAAAACATACAGAAAATGAAAATTCAAACTATGTTAGGAAGACCCCCGGACATGAAAATGTAAGAAACCTAAGTAAATTTCAAACACAAAATGCAATATTGTTAATGTGTAAATAGGGATATTTGCAAATTCCTTGAGCATGGCTCAGTATCCTGCTGTTGGCAATGCTGATCTAAAGTTTAGCAAAAGAAAATCAGACATGATACATATATACAGAGTGGAGTAAGTGCTACATAAGGGCAGGCTGCAGGCTGGACCAGGCTCCTGACTGATGGACTAGCTGACCTGTCTAAGGGGCAAGACCCCTTCCCAGCTCCCTCATCTTGCCAGTGGCTGCCTAACTGCCACCCCGCCAAGGTCCAAGCTGGGGTAGGCACCATGGCATGACGGGGGAGGTTTCATGTTGTTTTCCCAGCCTCAGTTTCCCTTTGCCTTGCTATAACCAGAAGCCCCCCCCCCCCAAAAAAAAAGAAGATTCCTTGCTGCTTTTATGAAACTTTCAGGCAAATGCATGCTATCGTACTGATACAGATAAAATCTGTATTTTCGTGTTAATCAGGAATTGTAAAGGACGTTTGCTGCCTATCCTAAGTTTATGATAGACAAAGTATCCTTTTTTAGACAGACAGTACAAAATGGGCTTCCCTGTAAGTCTTCTCATATGGAAACCACGTATTTCATTTTTTATTGAGGGAATCTAGAGTCCCTTAAAAAAAGCTCAGATTCCAGAAAAACTCTTCTTTGACATCTGGTTCGGAAACAAAAGACAGAAAAGACTTAGAAGAAAAGGGGACAAGAGCGGTGCACAGGGAACCTCCAAGAGGAAGCAAAAAAACATGTCTTCTTCTTCCACAGTCACGTCCATCCAGAACATACCCGCTGTCTTCCTCTTCCTGGCCCAGTCCCTTCCGGTTCCGTTCCTGTCCTTCTCCTTCCGGCCTGAATCACCGAGGACCTAGCCCTTAGGTGAGGCGCTGCTAAGACGCATCTGTACCAACAGGGGATGTGGGAAGGAAGCCAAACCCGCCCAGGTGACAAAGGAGCGCAGGGTATCTACGCGGGCAAAGTCAAGTACAGGGGATGGAGCCTCAGACGGGGGAAGTGCAGCCTCACGTGGACAGGATGTTGGAGCCCGGCAGGGGGATGGGGGGCGGGGAGGGTGAAGGGAGGGAAGCTGGGCCAAGTGACCGGGAGGCGGAGGGGCTGACAGTTGAAACAAAAGGCTGGTCGCACACACAGTTTCATGGAATAAATAAATACATTAAGAATCACGAGAGCTAAATATTTTTCACTGTTGGTCAAGAGAACCTCAGTGGAAAGACAGAAAACTGGCCGGAGATGTACACTGGATTGGAAATGGAGGCATCATCGTGAAGTCACGGTGTTTCACAAGTCAGCAGATACGAGAATTAACTGAGGGGTGGAGCATGCGGCCTCGCCTGGGAGTGCTGACTCTCCAATGGCAATGGGAGGATCAAAAGCCCAGATCTTGCCGCGAAATGTTATTCTTCACCAAAGAGACCCAGGGCTCCTTGGGGAGATGGCTGACTTCAGAGCCAGGCCAGAGAGGGCACAAGAGCAGACCAAAAAAACTTGTGCTGGGAATTGAGGAAATGCTCAAAGAATCACGGGAACAAGTCAAAGGTACAGCTCCGAGGGGCATCTAATGAACATGTCTGAGGCCACATGGGCATCAAAATGGGGCTTCCCCAGTGACTCACGGGCAAAGAATCCACCTGCAGTGCAGGAGACATAGGAGATGTGGGTTCAATCCCTGGGTCGGGAAGATTCCTTGGAGGAGGAGATGACAACCCACTCAAGTAGTTTAGGCTGGAAAATTCCAAGGACAGAGGAGCCTGGAGAACTACAATCCACAGGGTAGCAGAGAGTCAGACATGACTGAGTGATTAATACTTTCAGTTCACTTCCACATACCATCAATGGATTGCCAATGTCCAAAAAATAAAATGAAACAAAAAATGATTAGTAGGGACCCATGTTAAATAAGTGCACTGCTTCTTTGGAGCGTTAAAGGTAAGGTGATGCTGATCATCAAGGATGCGATGTTATTGTTTAGTTGCTCAGTCATGTGTGACTTTTTTCCAATCCCATGGTCTGTAAAGGTTCATATATCTGTGGAATTTCCCAGGCAAGAACACTGGCGTGGGTTGCCATTCCCTTCTCTAGGGAACCTTCTTGACCCAAGGATCAAACCCAGATGTTCTGCATTGGCAAGGGGATTCTTAACCACTGAGCCACCTGGGAAGCCCCCCTCAATGGGTACCTTATTCTTTATATCAGAGCAATCATCTTTATTTTAAATAGTTTTGCTTCAAACAATTACTCCAGAGCAATATAACTATCTACTCTACAGCATTCTGTCTTTTATACACTTTTCATAAAAGGGAGTCCATAAAATGTTTTCCTCACATCACAAACCAGTGTTATTTTTAGGTTCTATTTCTAGCAGTGGCCAAATGCACTTAAAACTCTTCTACTTCATTACTTTGATGTTTACCTATGAACCTTCCATTCGAAAGCCGTCGGCATATTCCGCCTTTCTCAGCTCTTGAAATCACTGTGAAATTGTTTCTGAGGGGCTGGAAACCTGACCTTTTATTCTTCTGTTCCTTTCAATGTTATGCTTATATGAAATACTACGGAATGAAGAATTTTTATTCTTTTGTTATTCTCGAATCATCCTATCTCTGCCTGTCCAGTGATAAGAAGTATTTTTCTTTGTTGGTTTTGGAGATTGAGAAAATAAAAACTTTAAGATTACATCCTTAACCATATTTTTTTTAACCAATGCAAAAAAAACAACTGTGCTTAAAAAAAAAACTCAACATAGTACTTGATATCTAAAATATGCCAGGTTCTTTGCAAATCACTTCCTTTTTCCTTTTATTTTAACCCTATTTGATCCTTACAGGCAGGTGTCACAATCCTCATCTCACAGATATTTTCTCTATTACATCTGCACCAGCAGACACTTCCTTGATTCATGAAGAATCAGAAGAGACAGGTACAAAATGTTCAAGGGATGTGTTCCAAGGTAACCCGAGACCAGGAAGATGCTGTGAGCTGGGAAATATGTTTGTGTGCCCTGTTGCCTGTGTAACCAGGACTTTCCTGCAGTGACTTTTATAGTGTAAACTGGCAAAGTGAATTGTTATTGTTACATAATATCATTACATAAATTATTATGTACTCATTCCTACATAAAACATACCCATCACCCTGACCTGCATGTGACCACCTAAGGTGGAGCTTAATGACTCTACTTAATGGAAGATGAAAGAATGGAATTTATGGGAGGAATGCCCCACGAATATCCTCATGGGAGGCTCTGAAATGCAGAAAAAAAAAAAAAAAAGTAAAATCTGGGGCAGAACTCAGGTAAAAAGGAGCATTTCTTTCACCTCTTCCCAGGCATGGCTGGATTATTTCTTCTTTTCATAAAACACCCACCTTCTTTCTTTCATTTGATTAGTTACTGACCAGCCACTGTGTGTGTCTCTGGAGATGCAGGTTACTGATAAGTGTCTACTCTGCTCGGTCACAGGGAAGAAAGTGTTTCCTCCACTCCCTGGAGTGGACCGTTCCTAGTAAAATCCAAACAAGTCATTGTAAAGCTGACACCCACAGTGCTAAGTCATGAGCTTCACCCTCACTCACTGCCCACAAAGGACATCTCACAAATGCTCAGGCTACTTTTAATGAATGTTTGTTATGAGCACTAGGAGAGGACTATTGAGAAAAGGGGTCCCTGGAAAGCTTTCCAACTAAGAGCAATTACTACAGACCCAAGGGTAAGCCTCCATTTCCATCTCAAGTTTCCAAATAAAACGCTCCACCAAGTGAAGGACAAACTGGTTTCTCAGACCCACAGGGCTCAAGAGACCCACATCTAAAATCCCCCTTTCAACAACAGTGCTGTTCATAACCACTCCTCTCAGATCCACTGCGTTTTGAACACAGGCTGCATTTGTTACATTTGATTCCAACAGAGCAGAATAAAACATGCTTTTTATAGGTAAAAAAAGAGACTGTTAAGAATAAGCCCAAACCACTGCCCCTCGTGTTTACAGATGTACACAACAGGAAATTAAATGGCTTTTTAAATGCTTTAAACTAATTAAATAGAAAGGCTTTGTGGAAACGCCATTTAGCAGTAAAGCTAACTTTTCTGCTGAAGCATTTTAAGAAACTATTTTGTATGTCCTTGGACTTGCCAGAGGATTAAGAAATAGAGAACTCTTTTGTCCTCTATAAAGACGGGGTTTTGGATATCTCTCAGAGAGGGAGATGGGAGGGAATCATGAATTTAATTATATAAGTTGCTTCACTCTAAAAATAAGAGTGCTAAATTATAATGCATAGTAACAGCTTTTAACAATCAAATCAGCAAAATGGAACTGCCATTTCCAATTTCACCATTGCCGATTGCTAAGTGACTGCCGATTCCACCCGCAGAGAGACAGGGGGAACTGGCCACCCATTAGCAATACTCAGAGTCAGCATCAGAAAGCAGAGCTGGAGCACCTGCCAGGCACCAGCCGACAGTCACACCTGGAGCAGGCGTGAGGCACTGGCCCCATCCCCAGAGGGACGGGGAAGGTCACCGTGCAGAGGCAGAGATGCACCTACCTGCCAGACCAGGTGCTCCTCAGCCCCCGGCGATGCAGACAGGCAGACGCTGAGCACGACGGTGTGAGAAGAGGAGGTGAGCACGCTGGCAATGACGGCGTCCCGCATGTTGAAGGGCAGCATGGTGTACACCACGAAGATGATGAAGAGGAAGAAGGAGACCTGAGGTGGGGGAGAAGGGCGGTGAGAGTCACAGAGTGTCCCTGCTCCTAAGGCCCCCTCTCGCCTTCCCATCACAGGCTTCACAGGCCCCCAGGAACCACAGCCACTCAAGAAACACTGTTACGATAGAACAGGGAGGCATGTGCAAATAAATCCACTGGGTCCCAAGGAAGGACTAACTGTTGTGACGGAAGGGGGGAAAAAAAGGTTCTTTTTCAAAATTTGGGGATTTCCAGTTCTGACATCTGAATCACTGCAGACATGAGGTGAGTCTGAGCACCTCGTGGGCATGGATGCAAAGCTGGTTCCAAACTCTCAGGGCTTAGTATCTGTGCTTTAGAACACGTATCAGGACTCTTTACATTTTTTATCACAGCATCTTAAGAAGAGACCCAAGGAGAATGGATGGCTGCCATCTGTGGGGAGTCAGCTGAAGTAGATGCAAAGAGCAGGAATATGAAATTAACAAGATAAAGCAGCTCAGAGGCGATTCCCCTAGAGGGAATGTCAAAGATTTAACATACAATTACTATATGACCCAGCAATTCCATTCCTAAATGTATACTGTAGAGAACTGAAAACAAGTACTCAAACAAATACATGTACACACATGCTCATAACAGCACTACCCACAATACTCAAAAGAAGGAAACAACACAAATGTTCATCTGCAATGAAAGGATAAATGACATGTGGTCCATGCACACAATGGAATACTATCCAGCCCTGAAAAGGAAGACAGTACTGATACAGGCTACAATGTGGATGAATCTCAAAACCAGTAGGTTAGGTAAAGACAGCTAGGGCAAAAGACCCAGTACTGTATGATCCCACTTACAGGAAGTATCCAGAATAAGTAAATTTATATACAGAAAGCAGATTGGTGGTTTTTAGGGGCTGTGCCAAGGAGGAATGGGAATTAACTTCTCAACAGGAAAAGGGCTTGATGAGAATGTTCTGGAAACTAGACAGAGCTGGATACTGCACACTGTGAATGCATTAAAAAAACCACTGAATTCTTTCCTTTAAAGTGGCTAATTTATGTCATGTGAATGTCACCTCAATAAAAAAAAATCAATGTGAAACAGCTTAGAGGAAAGTTTGGAATGGAAAAGAAAATGGTTTAGTAGGTAATAAAACAGGCCATTTTCATTACAAAAGCAGCAGAACATCAAAAGGGATAAAAAGGTGGTAAATCAAGTGGAAAAGAGACCAGACCGAGGTCAGAAAAACAGGGAGCATGAGGATTTGGTGAGCTTCATTCAGCACACAGGTCTTCACTCAAAAAAGCAAGTGAGGCCAAGGAAAGAGCTTGTCCCACTTTTACAGGATGACCCAGGTTACTTTGATTTTGTTGTTTAGTTACTCAGTTGTGTTTGACTCTTTGCAACCCCATGGACTGTAGCCCACCAGGCTCCTCTGTCCATGAGACTTCCCAGGCAAGAATACTGGAGTGGGTTGCCATTTCCTTCTCCAGGAGGTCTTCCCAACCCAGGGATGGAACCTGAGTCTCCCGCATCTCCTGTATTGGCAGGTGGATTCTTTACTGCCGAGCAACCAGGGACGCCCTTGGGTTACTTTAAGGAATCCTGAAGCCCAACAGAGTGGGAAGGACTTAAGAGCCGGGGCAGAGCTACTCTGCTGGAGTTCGGATGGTGTGAATTCACATGAAGGACATGGACAAAATTCTCTGCTCTGGATTTAACAAAGAGAAGCCTGGGTGGACACTGGGTTTGATTCCCTTCCTGCAGTCATGGGAGCTTGTAACATGCATTACAATCAAAAGGTAGCTGTGCAGATTCTCTTAGGCAGGGTGTCAGCCTCAACACTCCTGACACCTGAGGCTGGAGAATTCTTCATGACGGACACTGTGCGCTGCAGGATGTGTTAGCAGCATCCACGGCCTTGACCCACTAGATGCCAATAACATTCCACCTTCAAAGCTGTGACAGTTGAACACATCTCCTGCACTCTTCAAGAGTCTTCCAGGGCGTAACACTGCCTCTGGTTGAGAACCACTCAGCTACAGGGGAAAGTTTTTCTCAAGAATGAGAAAAACAACTGCTGCCCAATCCCAGCTCAGTGAGAAAATTAAGCCTACTTTGGAATCCCTAATATCCAGCAACTTTACAGGAAAGACTTTCAATCAAGGTATTTTTATTTCTACACATAGGATTTATGCCAAACCCTCATATCCTATGTGTGTGCTAAGTCACTTCAGTTGTGTCTGACTCTTTGCAACCCTAAGGACCATAGCCTGCCAGGCTCCTCTGTCCATTGGATTCTCCAGGCAAGAACACTGGAGTGGGCTGCCATGCTATAAGAGGTATTAAACAAATATGTTCAGGTATCAAAATTGACAATTACAAAAGACAATCTCTTCGCCAACTACAGGTTTTTCTTCTAATGTAAAATCCTTTAGCATTTCTTTGAAATTAACAAAACTTTTGAACAGCTTAATTTTGGACAGCTTTTAAACTCCAACGTGGTTTCAATTAATACACACTCTGCTAACAGTTTGAGCTTTGAAATGCAAGCACACGGCAAGCTTATCTGCAGTAACCAAATGGAAAAAATAGAGGCGGTTGGTTTTCCCAATACATGTGGTTGCTCCTGTTATTCACTTTTGGATGACAAAATGAAACTGTTAAAGGTCAATTAAGCAAGCCATATTCAATTAAGTTTTGGATTTTAGTGGCAGCATTTCAGGAGCCAAGTTTTGGGAGCTCAGTGAGTGATGCCCAGCTGCATTCGGCAGACTAGAGGGAAAGAGCTTAGTACCGTTTCAAGACCCACGGTGGGGACAGTCTGCACTTTTTATTAATCCCAGAGGACTTTATTTTTTTTAGCCTGCTTTCCAAAACAACTTCAAATAGGGCCATATGTAAAACCATAATGGATCTGGCACATCTACAAAAGTGAGTGGGTATAAACTCCAAAATGTTGAATGCAGGCACTTGGGTTTCCATGTTACCATGGGGACATTTCCACCACTGATTCCCCTTGGATGTGTCTCTGTCCAGAGGCTGGAGACAGAGGGGAGGACCAATCCGGTTCTGGACACTATACAGAAACCCACATGAGCACCGGATCTGAAGAGACAGCCCTCATCTCAACAGAATCATTTCGAGAGTTTCTCTTAACTCTGGTCCAGCATCCGCCTTTTGCAAGACATGCGTTATCTTCCCCTTGAAGGTCCACTTGACTTTCAAGCTCCACAAGTTTCAAACCAACTACGAGACTGTCCTTTATGTTCTTAAACCTGTTCCTCTTACCTGGTAACTCAGTTCGACTCAGGACGCCTTCCTCTCCAATCAACCCAGGCATCAACGTTTGAGAATCAGTTCTGACAATTCTACACATACATACTTAAAAAAAAAACAAAAAAAAAACCTTCTGACTACCGAACTCCAGCGTCTGGCATCTGACTGCTCCTCTCTGCTGTCACGGCCACCAGGCAGGCTGAAGACCTTTCCATTCAGTAAGAAACCCGCTTCCACAATTTCCCTCCCTACTCTCCCCAAGGTAAGCATCCTTCCTCCCTCCTGCCCATTCCACCCCATCCTCCCCACTCCTGGCAACCATCAGTACTCTTTTCCAGACAGTTCTAGCTCTCCTCCTTCTCAGCACATGGTAGAAATGCATTGAGCATTTCTTTGAAATTAGCTGAGGCCATGTGACTTGCTTTGACAAGTGAAGCATAACCAGAAATGATACGTGTCCTTTGTGGGTGGAAACTTTAAAAGCAAATGCACAGTTTCCCAAGTCCCTTCCCTCCCTGGCAATCGTGGAAACATGACATTGGATGGAGCGCCTCCCAGTCTTGGTCGCAAAGGAAGGACAGAGCCCCTCGACTGACCCACCTGGGTCTGTGGGCATGTGAGTGAGCCACTACCCTTGATGCTGGCAGGACCTGGGTACCCCTAAGCACAGCCTGGATGGTCCTGACTGATACCAAGCTTATACAGACACACATACACACTTGCACACATGCACGCACGCACATGAGAGGTTTTATTGATGGATTAAATGGGATGCTCTTATATGCATTACCCTGCAATTTGCTTTTATCAATATATACACCATAGGCATCTTTCCAAGCCTATAGGTGTGAATATGTTATTTACTTTTTACCAGTAGCAAAATATCCCATAGAAATGGATGCACTGCACGACTCCAGAATTTCCTTACTGACCAGCCCTGCGGCATGATAGGAAGCCCTGATCCAACTGCTGCAGTAATGCTCTCACAGGTCTCCTTCCCACCAGAATCCCCCCTTCTTTAATCTGGCCCAGATACAACTGCTGGGCGGGCAATTCTGAGTGCAAAAGGCTGTTCGTGGTTTCCTTAGATGCACGTTTCCTCGGGCTCACCCTGTGCTCTGAACACTTCTCTCCAAGGTTTCTTGTGATCACAGAGTCACAAGGAAACCATATGGTCTGGAGGTGTTTTCATCCTCACCCCCACCCTGCTCCAGAAGCATCCTCTGCTCCGGCCCACCCAAATCATCCCCCCACCGTGAGCCTGGGGTACTCTCACCTCTAGGTCTGCCGTTTTCCATTCTCAGATGGTCCTGTCGCCTCTTCTTGGTTCGCTCAAATATCACCTCTTTCTAGATCCAGTGCATATACAGACTCTTTTATCATTTCTCCGACAGTCTCCAGCGGCTCCCTATCTCACTCAGAGGCAACTCCCAAGGCCTGGCAACGTCCCGCCAGTCCTCCTGCAGCCGCCCTGCCCTCCTCTCAGCCGGCCCCCGCCTGCCCTTGCTGGGATCCAGCGTCTACAGCCTCCTGACTGCTTCTGGGGCTTGCCAGGGATGCTGCTGTGTCCCCCTCCCAGGCTCCCTCTTCCCGCTCAGGCCTTTGATCAAGTATCACTCTACCTACCAGGCTTCCCTGGTGGCTCAGACGGTAAAGAATCTGCCTGCAATGTAGGAGACTGGGGTTCAGTCCCTGGGTCAGGAAGATCCCCTGGAGAAGGGAATGGCAACCCACTCCAGTACTCTTGCCTGGAGAATTCCATGGACAGAGGAGCCCGGTGGGCCACACCCCATGGGGTGGCAAAGAGTCAGACTTGACTGAAGCAACTTTCACTTTCTCTTACCTGCCCGCCTTCGGGGACAGCCCTGCACAAAACAGCAACTCCACTCCTTCCACACGCTGGTCCTCGTCACCTGCTTTACTTGTTTATACCTATTTGTTGTTGCTAAGTTGCGTCTCACTCTTTGAGACCCTATGGACTGTAGCCCACCAGGTTCCTTTGTCCATAGGATTCTTTAGGCAAGAATACTAGAGTGGGTTACCATTTCCTCCTCCAGGGTATCTTCCTGACCCAGGGATCGAACTTGCATCTACCACTTCTCAGGCATTGGCAGGCAGATTCTTTACCACTGAGCCACCTGGGAAGCCCATAACACCAACAGTTCTGAATTTGTTCATTTTCTCCCTCAGTGAAGCTTAAATGACATCATAAGGGTAGGAACTTGTTTCACTCACAGCATAGACGCCAGTGCCTAGGTCCCCAATGGTGGATACCTAGTAGGTGCTCCATGAATATTTGCTGTCTGCATGAAAACCTCTATTATACATCCCAATATGACCCCAACTACATTCACACTATTAGCATCTGCTCACTCCATGTATCTCTAAAGACATCTCCCCACCTTCCTTGATCCAATTGACCTTGCCATGAGCTATGGCCATATTGAATTTTGAATGCTTATTTCTCTACAGATCAATCACATTTAAACACTTAAGTGAACAGACATCTGTCAGATGCCAATGGCAGGCAACAGCAGACAATGGATCGAACAGGAAATGGCCCTTGTACTCAGGGAAACTCCTATTCTACCACCAAGAGCCTTTGAGCTCTAGGGGAAAAAAAAACTTACTGTAATGCCAGATTTTAGTAAAAATTGCCCAAGGAAAAGATAAAAATTTTGAATATATTGATATCATTGAGCCTTCTAGAAGGGAAGTTCTAAATTTAAAATAAAAATTTCCTCTTTGAATATGATTTCCATCCCAAAGGATTGCTGGCTTTGAGACTATTTATACAATTTACTAACTAGGAGCATCTCTGAAACTCTCTGGAACTGCATAACTATAAAACTAGTGAGAAATAGAAAAACAAAATATGCCAGTGATATTTATCTTTTCACCTAGACCAGTATTTTTTATCTTGTTCTTTGATCAGACTTTACATAAAGATTACTTTGAGTCACTATCACCTTTTTTTTAGTGAGAATATATTTTTAGTATAAATCAATCTTTAATTGGGAAATCCTTAGTCACCGATTTTTAGTGCTGGCCCATTTTTAGCTAGCTAGTGTGTTAAGGCTACTTTGCGTGTCCCTTTTATGATCACCCTGGTTTTCAAGTTTGACTTTCTCCTTTTTTTCCTCTTTCTTTCTCAAGGTCTTCCCAAAGGAGAGGGGTTCATATCTGTATATACAGATCTCCTATGTGTATGTGTATGCACACACATGAGGGCATTATGCTGGTGAGACAAACCATACAAAGAAAGACACTGATGTGTACATATATGATATCACTTCTGCGTGGAATGTAAAAATTCCAACTCGTAGAAATTGAGTGGAATGGCAGTTCCCTGGAGCCGGGGTGGAGAAATGGGGAGACGTTTGTCAAAGGACACAAAACATGCAGTTCAAGGGTGAGTAGGTCCTGGGGACACACGCACAGTATTACATTTACAGTCAACAACACTGTATTATAGACATCCAAGTCACGGAGAAAGTAGATCTTAAATGTTCTCATCACAAAGAAAGAATGACAGCCATAGGACGTGGTGGAGGTATCAGCTACCACTCTGGCATCAATCAAAGGGCTCTTTTAAAATGTTCAAACTGACCCTGTCGCTCCTCCTCTGTGTACATCCCACCACTGACTTTCTACAAGACGAAGAAAAACTCAAAGTCTTCGGAGTGCCAATAAGGTTTCCTGCTGATCTGCTCTGGCTGAAACCCTAACCTCATATCTCACCAACTCCCATCACCCCATGTTCACAGTCTTTCCATCCTGGCCCTACTGATGTCCCTTCGACAACCTCGGGGCCTTTGAACTTTCTGTTCTTTTGCCCCAAATATTCTTCCTTGATCTTCCCTTGGCTGGCCTCTTTTCGTCATCCAGGGCTTACAGCTCAAGCATCACCTTCCAGAGAGAAGCCCACCAACCTCCCATCTAAAATAACATCCCCATTCACCCTCTAGCTAATCACCCTGCTGAACAACTTCCTCTCATTACTGGAATTTGAATGCTCATCTTTATATTTATGTTTAACAAGGATACCTGAGAGTAGAGGGTCATCCCAGCTACACTGAAAGACTCGTCCATGAAAATTAAACCAGTTCCTCAGAGCCAACTGAGCGCTCTGTGCATTGGCTAACCTGTGGGGGTCTGATGGCTTCTGCCTGGGTGTGCTCAGAGTCTTCCCACTTCTCCCCAGTTCACTGCTGGTCCTGACTGACTGTCCTTCAGGATATGGGAGGTACAAACCTCCCCGGCACATCCATTATTCTCCAGACTAGTGACGACCCTGAACCAGCTCTTGCTTTGCGGAACTCAGACACCTGCAACACCAACGGTGGGCCTTGCGCCTGAATGCAGCCTCACCTGGCAGCTTGTTACAAAAGCAGGCACTTGAGCCCCTGAAGTTTACTGAATCTAACTGTATTCCCAACCTGCTACCAGGTGGCCTGCCTGGAAGCCACACGGATCTGATGGGCTCTGGGTGGGTTCAGCGGTCAGCATTACCCTCACTTTTGTGGCAATGACTACAGAGAACTCCCAGTATGCTGACCACATGGAGACACTGGACAAGGTTGAAGCCTCCTGCTAAATAGACACTGATTTAATAAACAAATCAGTGAACTATGAATAATTACTCATCTTCACCTTGGTTACTAGATCTTATTTCTTGAAGTCTCCAGACCAATTTGATTTTAAAATAAAGATCATTTAAGAAATTATTTCCAGCTTCACTTCTACTAAATAAGCCAAAAACCACAGGCCAGCAATTACTGCTGACATGTGACGTCTGGGCCATTTGACACATCTTCCTCCATGTGATCACTGCCCAGTTCTGCTGTTTTGATTTTCCAGTTGGAAGCTCTGGTTTCAGAGGAAGGAACTGAACTGTCCATTTGAGTCATTAAGTTGTATCTCTCAATGAACTCTGTGTAGTTCAAGGACAACTCCATCTTACTGTGAAAAATATGCTTAGAAGTTCTAGGAAATTAATTCTGTGCTATTCTAGTTCAGTTCAGTTCAGTCACCCAGTCGTGTCCAACTCTTTGAAACCCCATGAACTGCAGCACGCCAGGCCTCCCTGTCCATCACCAACTCCCAGAGTTTACCCAAACTCATGTCCATTGAGTCAATGATGACATCCACCTATCTCATCTTCTGTCATCCCCTTCTCCTCCTGCCCTCAATCTTTCCCAGCATCAGGGTCTTTTCAAATGAGTCAGCTCTTCGCATCAGGTGGCCGAAGTATTGCAGTTTCAGCTTCAACATCACTCCTTCCAATGCTATTCTAAAACATCCTTAATGACCATCCTGCAGGATAAAAACTCTGGGACACTTTGAAGACTCAATGATAGAAAAGCCTATATTTTTCCTCCACAGATATTTTTGGCCAAGAATATTTTCTGCATATCAACTCCATCTTTACAGAATATGAAAACATTTCTTTAAATGTTATATTATTAAGGGAAAGAATGCATATTATGTTCCTTGATGGAATGCCTAGGCTCCAAAGAGTACTGATGAAATCATGAATCACAGAGTAGCTTTCATTCTTCTGCTGAAAATGTTATTCACAGTTAAAAGAGATTAATGATGGAATCAGAGGTAAAACAATAACCTTCACTGTGCCTTTTTTTAATTTAAAATAGGTGGGAGGTGTATCATACATTTTTAAAAGCTTGAAAAAAGAGAATAGTAGAATGTTTAAAAAAAAACAAAACCTGGTATCCTAGGGGAACAAAAGCAGCCTGCTCTCTTCAGCCCTGTCTGTCCGAACCCTCAGCCCCTACTCTGAGACAGCGATAACTAATGCAGTTTCCTAATTTCCTTTCCATGGTCCTTTCTGTTTCCCCTGTATCCATCTACATATATGTTTCCTCTTCCTTTCTTCATCATTCACGTATTCATTGATTCACCAGTATTTACAATACCCGAGGCATTTTGTTAGCTATCAGGGATAATATACAGTCCCTGCTCTTAAAACTGGTGACATTCCTGGGAGTGAAGGATAATCTCCAGATTTGTTCATTTGTTTCCTGTACCCCTTTTCCCGCCTGACACTCACATAAAGACAGCAGGGTCTGTCTGCAAGTCTGATTTGTTTAGAGCTAAAAATTTGTTTTTTATACCGTTCATGGGATTCTCAAGGCAAGGATACTGAAGTGGTTTGCCATTCCCTTCTCCAGTGGACCACGTTTTGTCAGACCAATCTACACAGCATATTAAAAAGCAGAGACATTACTTTGCCAACAAAGGTCCGTCTAGTCAAAGCTATGGTTTTTCCAGTAGTCATGTATGGATGTGAGAGTTGGACTATAAAGAAAGCTGAGCGCTGAAGAATTGATGCTTTTGAACTATGGTGTTGGAGAAGACTCTTGAGAGTCCCTTGGACTGCAAGGAGATCAAACCAGTCCATCCTAAAGGAGATCAGTCCTGAATATTCATTGGAAGGACTGATGCTGAAACTGAAACTCCAGTACTTTGGCCACCTGATGGGAAGAACTGACTCATTGGAAAAGACCCTGATGCTGGGAAAGAGTGAAGGCAGGAGGAGAAGGGGACAACAGAGGATGAAATTGTTGCATGGCATCGACTTGATAGATGTGAGTTTCAGCAAGCTCCAGGAGTTGGTGATGGACAGGGAAACCTGGTGTGCTTCAGTCCATGGGGTTGCAAAGAGTCGGATACGACTGAGTGACTGAACTGAACTGAAACTTTTATTTTGAACTAAAAAAACAGACTTCCCTGGTGGCGCAGTGGATAAAAATCTGCCTACCGATGCAGGGACACATGTTCAATCTCTGGTCTGGGAGGATTCCACACGCCCTTTAGTTTAGGGCAACTAAACCCATGTGCCACTACTGCTGAAGCCCTTGTGCCCTACGGCCCATGCTCCCCAGTAAGAGAGGCCACTGCAGTGAGAAGCCAGTGCATCACAACTAGAGACCAGCCCTCGCAAATAACGAAGACTTAGCAGAGTCAAAAGTAAAATAAATTAAAAAATGTAATCCACCTGTAATTAGCAAGCTACTCTGTCTGAATATGAGCTACCATCCTTGTCGTTGGAGCATTTACATGGTGTTTCTTGTGTCTGGAAAAACAGTGCAGTGTTTCCACACGATCCTCCTGTTTCCCAGAGTATCTCTTCCGTTTTTTAAAGGTTTGTCCCGCATGGTGGTCACTTGGTCAAAATAACAAGGAGAACACAGGGCACCTTGAACGTGGCTCAGTTAGGCTCAGTTCCCTAACGTAGGAGATGTGGACACAGTTCTGTCTTCTTGCCTGGTCCTTGCCATGGAGATGCTGGAGTATTCATCTCTACCCACTGACTTTGGACTTGGTAGTGAGACTTACTTTCAGTAATGAGGAAGTGCTGAAGTGACAGCTACCTGTTCAGAATGGAGGCTTTCAGAGGCTTCAGTTCTTGTGTCTTGCGAGATCTTTCCTTACACTGCACAGACTCTCTAGTCCTGGCACGCAGGCCCAGAGGATATGGTGTGCAGGCTTAGGTGTTTCGAGGCATGTGGGTCTTAGTTCCCTGACCACGAGTTGAATCTGAGTCTCCTGCATTGCAGTGTATTCTTAACCACTGGAACACCAGGGAAGTTCCCCACCTGCCCTTTTGGATGTCTGGTTTTCCACAATGAGAAGTTCATGGTCCAGAAAGACAAAGCTCTTTCAATTGAGTCTGGGTTATAGATCTGAGCCTAAAACAAAGTCTGGAATATTCCCTACCTGCCGAGCCTGGGGAGAGCCAACAGAGATCAGACAAATCCCGCCCCTTCAGATAGTGAGTATGAAAGAGAAAATATGCTATTACTGCTACAAGTCACTTGGATTTACTTGTTATTCAGAATTATCAGAGCAGAAACCTGACTAATACAGCAATTGGTATCATAAATGATGTTCTACTCTAATGAAAACCTCAAATATAGGTCACTGCCTTTGGGACTTCCAAAGACTTATTATGTTAACCTATTGGCAAAATAATTGGTAAGCATGGCTTCTAAGAAAACCATTTCCCAAAATTCCCAGGCTTCATAAGGTCTTGGAATTGCATGAATATGTCTTTAGAAGCAACAGAAAAAAGACCTGGGAACAGGTAGAACATTTCCAGAAATAACTGTTAGTGTACAGAAAGAACGTCATCCAACCTAAAATCGATATTTTGATGATCTCAAAATACACGACAAACAGGATCTATTGACAAGTGTTTTCTTATCTTACAATTAGGAAGATCCAGGTGCTGAGGGATTAAGTATTTTTCCCAGAGTCATAAACCAACATAAAAACAAGCCATGATCTTTCTGCTTAAGCTAAAATGTTATTTCATCCTACTCCCTGAAGGTGAACAGGGCAACCTAAGGAAAGCGTCTCTGAGTATCAAGGGTACTCATGTTATTCAAAATGAAAAAGAACCTTGAGCATCCATCTGCTCTACCAAAAGAGCTTGTTCTAACACCAGGAAGTCCTTTTCCTTAAAAATTATTTTTCTCATCAAATGCAAAGAAAGAAAACAGCAAGTTCATTTGGAAGCAACCAGGCAAAACGATGTCCATTAGAAATCGTCTACTCATTCTTTCTAGTTATTAATACATGATTAGAAAAAATAATGTGCTCCTTAATGATTTTTAAGTAATTTTTTTATAAGGTTCTGAATAAATTTCTACTTTCTGAGCTTATATTTTTACAAAAGGGACTCTGTGAACATTTTCATCTCTCCATGGTTCCCTTTTTGTGTGTACCAGAATGGACCAGGAGCCCATCCTGTGAGTGACAAATTTCTCATCCTTCTAATCTGGCAAGTGGGTAGTAGACAGTTAAGAACACACATCACAGACTCAACCTTTCCTACTTCAATTATATCAACTTCACTTTCACTAACTCTCAGGTTTAAATTATACACTACATTGCCATTAAATCAGCACTGATTATAAGGTCATGAGCTCACAGACAGTCATAGCCTTGAGTAGTTCGTGTTACAAAATAGACAGCAATGCACTTGCACTTTGATTAATTGCAAGAGTTAAAGTAAGAATACCCAGACAACTCCATTAATAGAATTAATCAATCAAATATGACATACTGGCCCCTTTTAAACCAGCTGTTTGGGTAAAAATAACTGCAGTCTTAATTTGTTTATCTTTTTTCTTTCTACTCAAATGTCAACTGTTTCATTCTATCTTATCTCCAGCCCTTAAGGAACTGGGATAAGGTCTCCACTGTTTGTATTCTCAGTTTATGATAACCAGAATTTTGCATGTATGTATACTTTGAAGATTTAAAACACTGACTTATCTATAGAGGGGCTTCCCAGGTAGCAGGGTAGTAAAGAATCCACCAGCAAATGCAGGAGACACAAGAGACGTGCATTGGATCCCTAGGTCAGAAAGATCCCCTGGACCAGAAAAGGGTAACCCACTCTGGTATTCTTGCCTGGGAAATCCCATGGACAGAGGAGACTGGCAGGCTGCAGTCCATGGGGTCTCAGAGTCAGATACAGCTGAGCACAGCAGAGTGGCACAGCTTACCTACAGAAACACCAAAAACTGTTCTGCTGTCCTCTGTCTGTATGCAATGGCCACATTTTAGAGGGTACATCTTTAAACAATTATTAAAAAATTGTTTTTTAATCTATTAAAAAATTGTTCCTCCAGTTGTTTAGACAAACACTGTACCAAGGAGTTCCCACCATGCTAGGCTAAATCTATGGCTAATGGGCTGTGCCATAAGCAAGTGAAGTGAAGAGAAGTCGCTCAGTCGTATCCAACTCTTTGCAACCCCATGGACTGTAGCCCACCAGGCTCCTCAGTTCATGGGATTTTCCAGGCATGAATACTGGAGTGGGTTGCCATTTCCTTCTCCAGGGGATCTTTCCGACCCAGGGATCGAACCCGGGTCTCCTGCATTGTAGACAGACACTTTACCGTCCAAGCTACCAAGTACTACCGTAATTCTACTTAGTAAAGGAAAATACGGTTGCATGAAACAATTTGGAAATGCAGTACCACTGCTTCAGTAATAGGTGTTTTGTAGAAGAAATGGTGTCCTGGAAAATCACTTTGAATAATATTATTTTAGAAGAACAACAACAACAACCAAAAAAATCCCGTAAGGTCTTCATAAAAACATAAAATGTTATGTAAAAGGGCTTTTATTTATATTCGTTGTTTTGGTCTTTATGAATATTCATGCCCATATTCTTTTGAAACATTATATTTATTTAATCTGAAAGGCCAGTGCTTCAGATGAGAAAAACTCATGTGGGGAAAAGGAGTGAATTATTCATCTAAAAACAAATATTGTTTGGCGACTCCATTTTCTACTTGTGTGTTCAACACCTCCAAAAATCAGCATTTAGTGAAGCAGCCTGTTTATACAAGGGGGTCTTACCACAAAAAGACCCACCAAGTTCTAAATGCCTTTGTTTGCTTTTTCTCTCCTTCTGAAAGAGGACTATATTACAAGGGAGAATGCATATCCTTGAGCTGTAAAATGAATTATTTTTGTGTCTGCGTTGGCTCTGTGGGGTTTTCAATTCTGGAACTGGGATCAGCGCAGTGGCTGTCTGGATTCCTCATGATCCTCCTACACGTCAGTGAAAACCAGACGGTCTTCAGAGCAGGTCTGGTCTACAGTGATCACGTCACTCTGGAACACCACATCTACTTTATTTGGCTTTTATTATTATTATTATTTTTCACAGAAGGACCCAAACCATCTCACCTCTCCCAGCAGCAGCTCTCATGTTAATACATTAATACAGGATCTGATCTTTCCAAGGATTATTTTAAAGTCTCAGGATTATTACATTTTGGTCTTATGTCACACTTTTATGACATGTTTGATGCTATTTAAAGAAACTGGATTCCATCACCAGATTCATAAAATGCAGCAGTGGAAAACTATACATTTTATCAAGCTTTGCCTGACTTTAAAGAATTGATGCCTTCGAACTGTAGTTCTGGAGAAGACTCGAAAGTCCTCTGGACTGCAAGGAGAATAAACCAGTCAATCCAAAAGGAAATCAACTTTGAATATTCATTGGAAGGACTGATGCTGAAGCTGAAACTCCAGTACTTTGGCCACCTGATGTGAAGAGCTGACTCACTGCAAAAGACCCTGATGCTGGGAAAGACTGAGGGCAAAAGGAGAAGAGGGTGGCAGAGGATGAAATGGTTAGACAGCATCACTGACTCAATGGACATGAATCTGAGCAAACTCCAGGAAATAGTGAAGGACAGGGAAACCTGCTTTGCTGCAGACCATGGGGTCGCAAAGAGTCAGATATGACATAGGGACTAAAGAAAAACAACAACAACAAAGTCCTTTCAAAAACAAGAAAGCACCACACATACTCCTGGCTGGACAGTGCTTAGTTTTGAAGGAATAACTCCCCAATTATTACCTAAATATTAGTAACTGCAAATTGCTTACATAGGCAACATATTTCAGAGATCAAAGCTAACTAAACAGAAATGGGAAAATTTCACACTCTGGGTATATCCATAATTCTGTTACTTTGAAAATGCTTATGTTAAAATAGACTCACTGGGTTTTATTTAAAAGAATATTCGATTCCAGAGTCTGTAAAATTTGATATCTGGCTGTGTGTTTGAGTCTATTTCAGCTTTTTTATTTCCCCTGATTCATAGCTGACCTGAGCTCTGTCCTTTAATAAGTGGGTCCCTTGATCTAAGAGGGGTAACGCCAGGTAGATGGAGTCGTGGGAAGGGCACTGAGTCTGGATGGCACAGGCTGATGCTGCTTCCAGATACCAGCTGGTTGGTCCTCTCAACCCCAGAAGACAAGGCAACTGAGATAAAGCTTCATATAAAAGCACCTCGACATCAAGGGCACAGCTGAAACTTGCACTAAACTTGCCTTTCATCGATTTTTTTTTTTTTTTATGGCTTGTAACCTCCCACGAAGGGCAACCATAGGGAAAGTAAATAAGAGACCACACTGCTTTCTTAGTAAACATCTATCTCCATCATGCTATTCTCTCCTCCTGAAATACCATCCTGACCTTCCAAACAAATACGTTAAATTGTGATCTTTCCTCAAGATGTCTCTATTCCACTGCTAGGACAGCGTGTCCCACCACGGTGCCCGCGAATCCCCTCTTGTCAGTTCCACGAGGTTCCCCAGGTGGGGACCACCCTGCCCGCCCCCTGACATCCATAATCTCAGGCAGCCAACAGAACCCTGTGACAGCCCCATCGGGTAGGGTTCTCTGATGGCCAAGGAAACCGAGTCACCAAGACGGGGAGCACCTGCCCAGGCCCACCCTGACAGCAGGCGGCAGAACGTGGGTTGCAACCCTGAGGGTCTGGTACCAGGATCTGCACCCAACAGCCCCCCTGACTTGCCTCTGAGCTCAGCCCCAAACCAGCACACGGCTACTAACTGATGTGACTTGAGGACTCAGCCCTTCTTAGAGTAAGAGGTACACTGTTGTTGTTCAGTTGCTCAGTTGTGTCCGACTCTTTGCGACCCCATGAACCGCAGCCCATCAGGCTTTCCTGTCCATCACCAACTCCTGGAGTTTACTCAAACTCATGTCCATTGAGCTGGTGATGCCATCCAACCATCTCATCCTCTGTCGTCCCCTTCTCCTGCCTTCAATTTTTCCTAGCATCAGGGTCTTTTCCAGTGAGTCAGCTCTTCGCATCAAGTGGCCATAGTATCAGAGCTTCAGATTCAGCATCAGTTCTTCCAATGAATATTCAGGGTTGATTTCCTTTAGGATGGACCGGTTTGATCCCTTTGCAGTCCGAGGCACTCTCAAGAGGTGACTGATTCCTTCTTGTCTCCTAGTCTTACCAACTTTCAGCTGTGCGCCTGTTTCATGCACTCTAATGACTACAGACTTTATTATGTTACATAACTAATGGCACACTTCTCAGACACTTCCAATATCTTGGGAGATTTTTAAGAATAAGGAAGAGCACCTAGGACAATGTCATGAATCCAGGGGAAGCCAAGACACAGCTACTCTGGGCAAAGATGGGGTCCAGTGAGGTGTGGTGTAATTTCCTTTATTCTCACACCAGGCACCTACTGGGTGCCTCATTTTACTCTCATGGAGCTGGTGCCTCTTAGGGACTGGATAAACAGGCATCTCTCAGAGGGGGGACAGGTGCTTGGAGACTCAGGGAGTGCCACAGAAAACCCAGACAGGGGCAGCTTTATCTTGGGGAAGAACATTCCAGGGAGAGGAGACCATGTGGGCCAAGCCTGGAGGTGACACAGATTAGTCATATGAGGGGATTTTGTTCTACTGGTTTCCAAGCCCTCCAGTGGATCACTTTAATTGTGGCAAGTGCTATACATTACTGGTATCGGTGAATGCCAGTGTAGACCAGGGTCATTTACTCTTGTACTAAAAGACTTCCACAAAGCTGCTAAGAACATGAACAGGTGAATTACACTAGAAGAGCAAGTGCAAAAGGACAACTTCTTAAGACGTGAGCATGCCACTCAACAGTTGCTAACAAGTCTACACCCAAATGATCTGCAGACTCGGTTTCCTGTGTCTTTAGCCACCCACCCTCTTTCATCAGCCATGGAGGCCACACTCTCAGGCTGGGGTCAGACGGCAAGAGATGTGATGCTGAAGAAGCAGGCAGCCCACAGCCTGCCTCCCTGGCTGGGAAACTCGGAGCAGAGATGACTTCCCCATGAGAAAGGCGGCCTGAGACAAGAGGGCCATTCTCTGCTCTGTCCTGGGGCGGCTGGTTGACCATTCCTGACTGATGAGAATGCCCAGAGCATGGGCCTTTGCCTGGTCTCACACTTGGGGCACTGGCAGAAAACGGCTGCCCTGCCTTTATGTGGGGGTTGCCTGGTGTGGGTGGGCAGAGGAGGGCAGGGGTTCCATTCCCAGGTCCTACAGGAGGTCTTGAGTATGGATGGATGACAGCTTCTTTTCTCATTGCTGGCTTTCAAGAAATGTGGAGCACTCTGGGTGCACCCACCATATTGCACAAGAAATGTGGTCCCCTGGGTGCACCCACCATATTGAGGCAGTGCCCCATCTACTGAGGGTACCCCGTGTGGCTGGAGACAGGCCCCAGGTTGAGCAGATGCAGCTGGAGTCCTGCTGATGCTCTGAGGTGGGGTATCATTGGGAACACTGGGTCCAAGCTGAGTACCATCTTATGAATTTCGCAGCTGACACCTGTGCATACATAGAAGGCCCCGAGTCTAGGGGAAGGACAAAAAGGAAGAGAAGATGCAACTGGAATCCATCTTGGCTGAGAGGTGTGCGCACACCGAGACCACATATGGAGTTGACTGGCCAGGAAAAAAATCCAGAAAACTACCCCTAAATAAGCAACCTAAGCTGCCCTTATTGCATGCAACTCTGAGTTCACTCGAGTGGCTCTTTTACATGTATTTTGCTTTTTCCACTCGTATTTCACTTCTAATAAATGCTTCTATTGTTTTTCACCATCTTGCTGAATTCTTTCTTCAAAGAAGACAAGGAGCAAGGTCCTTCTTTCCACCACTGGAATCAGCAGAGCTGGAGACTCTGTGCGTCTACACCAAGTCATCACGTGGTATGAAGGCCGGTGTAGTGGTGCTGTGACTGGGTGGCTGTGTGTCTCTCCCCTGCTCTGCGGATAGACCCGCCAGGGAACCCATCCATCCTGAGAGCTGGGAGGGCAATTCTAGAGGCCACAGGCCCTCAGGCTCTGGACGGCCAGGCCAGGCAAGCTTGAAGCTGAGCTCAAAGCAGACTGGGTCCAATCTCTCCATCAATCTACACCTGCCTTCTTCTGCACCATTTGTTTTTCCTTTGGAAGATAAGTTCAAGTTGTTTTGTTATTGGAAGGAAGAAAAACACTCTCTTTGGGTTAGAAAAGTACAAACATCTACACTCAAGTCACAGTTGTTTCTGTAAGTCTCTCACCACCTAATGTATTTCCCAAAAATTATTTCTCAATTTTTATTCTACCCCCAAACAACTCAAAGCATCACTATGAACAGAGTTAGTGGAGGTGTTGAAATTCCAGTTGAGCTATTTCAAATCCTAAAAGATGATGCTGTGACAGGGCTGCACTAAATACGTCAGCAAATTTGGAAAACTCAGCAGTGGCCACAGGACTGGAAAAGGTCAGTTTTCATTCCAATCCCAAAGAAAGGCAATGCCAAAGAATGTTCAAACTACTGCACAATTAATTACACTCATCTCACACACTATCAAAGTAATGCTCAAAATTCTCCAAGTCAGGCTTCAATAGGATGTGAACTGTGAACTTACAGATGTTCAAGCTGGATTTAGAAAAGGCAGAGGAACCAGAGATCAAATTGCCAACATCCACTGGATCATCGAAAAAGCAAGAGAGTTCCAGAAAAACATGTACTTCTGCTTTATTGACTATGCCAAAGCCTTTGACCATGTGGATCACAACAAACTGTGGAAAATTCTGAAAGAGATGGGAATACCAGACCACCTGACCTGCCTCCTGAGAAATCTCTATGCAGGTCAAGATGCAACAGTTAAAACTGGATGTGGAACAACAGACTGGTTCCAAATCAGGAAAGGAATATGTCAAGGCTATATATTGTCACCCTGCTTATTTAGCTTATATGCAGAGTACATCATGCAAAATATCGGGCTGAATGATGCACAAGCTGGAATCAAGATTGCAGGGGAAAATATCAATAACCTCAGATACATGGATGACACCACCCTTTTGGCAGAAAGTGAAGAAGAACTAAAGAGCCTTTTGATAAATGTGAAAGAGGAGAGTGAAAAATTTGGCTTAAAACTCAACATTCAGAAAACTAAGATCATTGGTATCCCATTCCATCACTTCATGGCAAATAGATGGGGAAATAATGGAAACAATGACAGACTTTATTTTTTGAGCTCCAAAATCACTGCAGATAGTGACTGTAACCATGAAATTAAAAGACACTTGCTCCTTGGAAGAAAAGCTATGAGCAACCTAGACAGCATATTAAAAAGCTGAGACATTACTTTACCAACAAAGGTCCATCCAGTCACAGCTATGGTTTTTCCAGTAGTTATGTATGGATGTGAGAGTTGGACTATAAAGAAAGCTGAGCACCGAAGAATTGATGCTTTTGAACTATGGTGTTGGAGAAGACTCTTGAGAGTCCCCTGGACTGCAAGGAGATCCAACCAGTCCATCCTAAAGGAAACCAGTGCTGAATATTCATTGGAAGGACTGATGTTGAAGCTGAAACTCCAATACTTTGGCCACCTGACGCGAAGAACTGACTCATGTGAAAAGACCTGATGCTGTGAAAGAATGAGGGCTGGAGGAGAAGGGGATGACAGAGGATGAGATAGTTGGATGGCATCACTGACTCAATGGACATGAGTTTGAGCAAGCTCCGGGAGTTGATGATGGACAGGGAAGCCTGGCGTGCTGTAGTCCATGGGGTAGCAAAGAGTCAGACACAACTGAGTGACTGAACTGAACTGAAAACTTCTTAATTTCTTCTCAAACTGGATACTCTTTAAAAGCATATAACTTGAGTTTACATTTTAAAAGATCCATGATTCTGTTCAAAAGGCATCAGTAATCTTCATGAATTAATTTCTGTTGAATAGTAACATCATTTTAGGGCTTAGAGTTGTTAATTTTTTGCAATTCTTCAGCACATTTAAAAGTCTCCATTGAGGTTGTTTCCTATAAGAATGGACAGGATCTCAAAGGAATAAGCCAAGTGTCACATTCGCTTGTACACTCTTCACATGTCAACAGATACTGGAACCAGCACCAAATGAAACATCGCATCAAGATCCCAAGCAGGGCTTCCAACATGGGAAGGAAATGGAAGCACTTATTTTTTTTTAAAAAGACTTTATTTAAAAAGTAACTATTACTCATGAATCAAATACAAAAAAGATGTTGAAAGTTTTCTGTAAGAACATACATAAAGGTAAAATTTCTTAAATCCATCACCATCATTTCAACTGTTAAATCTCTCAACTAACTTAGACTACACACTTCAGAAAAAAAAACACCTCTACTGATAAATTAAGCACATGTTGATCATGTTCAAACAATACTTTTCCACCTCAGACACAATCAAGAATTTCTCCAAGGATCCTGATCTTTTTAAGGGGAAGAATATTCAGAAACCGGATATTGGGCACTAGCTGTGACGATTTTTTTCTGGTTACTTTCTGTGGGCCCAAGTAAGAAATAGATATGTAAATAAATAAGTCATGAGTACACAGTGATTCTACTTTAAAACCAACACACACTACATTGTTTTTCTTCATCTTACTCAAATCATATGTACATTTATCTTCTCCAGTGACAACCCTGGTTCCTGACATCATTAACATATTTATTCTATCCTTCAGTACCTACTCTTAATGATATCTTTAGAATTACTATCTCAATACAATGACCCGAAAAAGCCAAGTAAAGTCCAGAATGTTTTCCAGATCTTTCTGTCCTTATAAAATTTCCACAAAGATTATACAGCCAGGCTACTGCATTCAAAATTTACCTGTTTTGATTTGTCTTTCTGTGTAGTGACCAATATAATACGAAAGTAAGTGAAGCTCTGAGCCGCTCAGTCGCGCCCAACTCTTTGCCACCCCGTGGACTCCATGTCACCAGGTTCCTCTGTTCATGGAATTCTCTAGGCAAGAATACTCGAATAAGTTGCCACTCCCTTCTCCAGGGGATCTTCCTAACCCAGGGATTGAACTCAGGTCTCCCACATTGCAGGCAGATTCTTAACCATCTAAGTAAGCCACTAGGGTAATTTGAGAATTGGGTTTTTTTTTTTTTCCCTGCTTTTCCAATTTATTTATTTGTTTATTTAGTTAATTACTTATCTATTTCTATCTCTTTTCTACCCTTTTTTAAAAATAAAGTTTGATGTTCATCTCGATCACCTGGCTGAGGTCATGTTCACCAGGCTTCTCCACCCTAAAGTTACTGCCCCCCACCTCCCCACCCCCCACCTTCCACAAAGCCCTCTGTCAAGAAGTTATTTTGTACAGCCCACACTAGCAGGGTGAGGAGCTACATCCTCCTTACTTGAAGGCAGGACATCTACATTAACTATGCAGAATTCTTCTACATGGGAGATTGGACTATTCTACTCATTGACGCATTGAATCATTCATTTATACCAGTGTGGATTCATGAGTGTTCATTCTACAATGTGGATTATAATCCAGTACTACCTTCTGTACTTTGGTATTCAAATTGCTCCAGCTTTAATGTTCGCTGAGAAATGGCTGATTCTAGCACTCGGGCAGGAAATACACCCAGTCAGCCTTGAGACTCTTGTACTGCAAGTAAATGCCGTGGGAACAACAAAACCCCACAGTGACGCCTGTGTGTGCAGGGGCACAGCATGGGGGATAGTAAAAGAGCTTCCAGATTTTCAGCCTCTGTGAATTTTCAGCGTCTCACAGCCGCTGGAAGTGAGTCCCTTGTATGAAGCACAGAGTTGAGTTTTATCGTGGGAGGCAACATAAGAATACAAATGGACTTAACCCACTTTCAAGTGATATGACTGCAAGATTATAACTTATCAGTTTCTATTAATTTTACTGTATTACATTATGCTTACTGGTGTTCATCCACATGGACATTTTTCTTTGCTTTCTCCATTATATATCTTTCTATTTAGAAAGGTGTGCATTTTTTTGTTTTAGTAGTTAACTACTACACACAAACACATTAGTACCCTTAGTCCTTCCTTTCCCTACAAAGTCTGCTATTTGCTTTGTCAACTTTAAATTTTATCTTCTGACTCTCATTTATTGTACCACCTAAGCAACAACTGGGCTTCCCTGGTGGCTCAGAGGGTAAAGTGTCTGCCTACAATGCAGGAGACCTGGGTTTGATCCCTGGGTCGGGAAGATCCCCTGGAGAAGGAAATGGCAACCCACTCCAGTACTCTTGCCTGGAAAATCCCATGGATGTGGCTGATTCATGTCAATGTATGACAAAAACCACTACAATATTGTAAAATAATTAGCCTCCAACTAATAAAAATAAATGGAAAAAAAAAAAAAAAGAAAATCCCATGGATGGAGGAGCCTGGTGGGCTACAGTCCATGGGGTCGCAAAGAGTTGGACATGACTGAGCAACTTCAAGCAGCAATCAAGGACCTCATTTTATTTTTCCTCTTTATTCTCTTTGCTTCTCATTCAGCAAAGAGCCAACCCACTGGAGAAGACCCTGATGCTGGGAAAGACTGAAGGCGAAAGGAGAAGGGGGTGGCAGAGGATGAGATGATCAGACAGCCTCACGGACTCAATGGACATGAGTTTGAGCAAATTCCAGGAGACAGTAGAGGACAGAGGAGCCTGGTGTGCTGTAGTCCATTGGGTAGAATGTGACTCAGTGACTAAACAAACAACAATAAATATTTATTGCAGCATTACTCACAATGGCCAGAATATGGAAACAACTTGTGTCAATCAGCTGATGAATGGATAAAGAGGTTGTGAAGTATTTGTGTACATACACACACACACACACACAAACAATGGTGAGACACGCATATATTCAGCCATGAGAAACAAAATCCTGCAATTTTTGACATTTGGGAATTATGCTAAGTATTATGAAATAAGTCAGACAGAGAAGACAAACTCTGTATGTTATCATTTATATATGGAAGCTAAAAAGGTTGAAGCAAAAGTCATAGAAACAAGAGAGTAGGAGGGGACAGGGTAAATGAGATGTTGGTCAAAGAGTAGAAACTTCTACTTGGAAGATAAGTTGTAGTGAACTAATGTACAGCATGATGATCATGGTTAATGATATACAATTATATACTTGAAAGTTGCTAAGAGAGTAGACATTAAGTGTTCTCATCACAAATAAAAAACAGGGCTCTGATTTTTCTTTCTTTGGTTTCTGTAGGACTCAATTTCCACCTCCAATTTTCTTTTCTTCAATTCAGTTCAGTTCAGTAGCTCAGTCATGTCTGACTCTTTGCGACCCCATGGACTGCTGCACACCAGGACTCCCTGTCCATCAGTAACTCCTGGAGCTTGTTCAAACTCATGTCCATCCAGTCAGTGATGCCATCCAACCATCTCATCCTCTGTCGTTCCCTTCTCCTCCTGCCTTCATTCAATCTTTCCCAGCATCAGGGTCTTTTCCAATGAGTCAGTTCTTCACATCAGGTGGCCAAAGTATTGGAGTTTCAGCTTCAGCATCAGTCCTTCCAATGAATATTCAGGACTGATCTCCTTTAGGATGGACTGGATGTATCTCCTTGCAGTCCAACGGACACTCAAGAGTCTTCTCCAACACCACAGTTCAAAAGCATCAATTCTTCGGTGCTCAGCTTTCTTTATAGTCCAACTCTCACATCCATACATGACCACTGGAAAAACCACAGCTTTGACTAGATGGACCTTTTTTGGCAAAGTAATGTCTCTGCTTTTTAACATGCTGTCTAGGTTGGTCATAGCTTTTCTTCCAAGAAGCAAGCGTCTTTTAATTTATTGGCTGCAGTCACTATCTGCAGTGATTTTGGAGCCCAAGAAAATAGAGTCTGTCACTGTTTCCATTGTTTCCCCATCTATTTGCCATCAAGTGATGGGACCGGATGCCATGATGTTAGTTTTTCGAATGTCGAGTTTTAAGACAGCTTTTTCACTCTCCTCTTTCACTTTCATCAAGAGGCTCTTTAGTTCTTCTTCACTTTCTGCCATATGGGTGGTGTCATCTGCATATCTGAGGTTATTGGTATTTCTCCTGGCAATCTTTCTTCCATTACTATGCATGTAAGGAATTTCTTCTCTCAGAACCCGTGCCTTTCCATGACTGCCACCCCTGCTCCTGGGCGTTTTCAATTTGTTTCTTTACATTCTCCTTCAGTCAGTGTTTCGATCAGGTAAGGTTCAGACCAGGTATCAGGGTCTTTTTCTCTCTGGAGATGATTTTATCTTTGAAATTAATTTTTATTGTGGCTTTACAATGTTGTGTTAGTTGCACCTGCATAGCAAAGTGAATCGGTCAGACACATACCCCTCTCTTTCGGGTTTCCTTTCCATTCAGCTCACCAGAGTGCATTAGGTGAGCTCCCTGTGCTATCCATTGGTTCTCATTAGTGTCCACTTTACACGGAGCATCAGGAGTGTATGTGTCAGGCACAGTCTCCCAATTCTTCCTCCTTCAATTTTTACTCTTTCTTCCCCTGGGCTGTCACCTTCCACTTCTGTTTTCAGAATAATTTCCTCCTGGCCCTGATCAGGCATTGTCTCCATATATGGCTCTGCTGGTAGCTGGTAAATGGAAGTGTATTTCCCACCAGACACATTACATAAGCACTTGATTATTTCTGCCTCCCAGTTATGCTTTTGAGATGCGTTACAGATGACCTCATTTGCTCTCCTTATTGATGTGAATGTTTTTGGAGGGATATGTGGAGAAATTTAGATTATGTGACCATCTAAATAGGAATACTTATACCAGAAATTATAATTTCCTGCTTTTATCTCCAAATGGTTAGCTAACACTTTTTTTGAAAGCTCAATTCATTTCCCACTGATTTGAAATGACACATAAATACTTGTGACTATTTCTGTTCCATCCATCTGTCTATTTTTATTTCAGTCGCCTAATCTTTTAATTATTATACTTTCACACATTCTAATATCAGAAAAATTCAAGTAACCATCTCTTGGATCTTCTTTATACAACTTCCCTGGTTATTCCAGTGTGTGTATTACTTTTCCATATGAAAGTTAGTGATGTTTTACCCATATTTATATGTGCATTTTGACTGAGATTAAACACTGGAGGGAAAATTAGGTTGTTTTTTTAGAACACTGGATTTTCACTGGGCTTCCCTTATAGCTCAGCTGGTAAAGAATCTGCCTGTAATACAGGAGACCCTGGTTCGATTCCTGGTTGGGAAGATCCACTGGAGAAGGTATAGGCTATCCACTAAGATTATGCTAACTTCTGGATTAACTAATATCTTTTCTTATGACTCTTTAAAGATTTATACTTTTCTTTCAGTTCATTTCAGTTCAGTTCAGTCGCTCAGTCATGTCCAACTCTTTGCGACCCCATGGACCACAGCATGCCAGGCCTCCCTGTCCACCACCAACTCCCGGAGTTTACTCAAACCCATGTCCATCGAGTCGGTGATGCCATCCAACCATCTCACCCTCTGTCGGTCCCTGTTTAACTCTTACGCTGATCCCTAGATGTGCTATTTCTAATATGTTAAAATGACATATTCCTAGGGCTTCCCTGGTCGCTCAGTGGCAAAGAATCGACCTGCCAGTGCAGGAGCCCTGGGTCTGATCCCTGACCCGGGGAGACCCCACGTGCCGCAGAGCAGCTAAGCCCATGTGCCACAACCACCGAGCCTGTGCGCTGGGGCCGGGAGCCGCAACGGCCGAGCCCACGTGTCAGCAGCACTGAAGCCCACGCGCCCCAGAGACTGTGCTCTGCAAGAGAGGCCACTGCCACGAGAAGAAGCCCGAACCCCGCAGCGAGAGCAGCCCCCGCTTGCCACAAAAGCCTGAGCAGCCACAAAGACCCAGCACAGCCTAAAATAAAGGAATAAATACAAGCTTTAAAAACATATCCCTAGAAATACTCGTGTTTGGATAAAAAGGGTAATGAGCCCACCATATTTGCTAATATTTTTTACTTGTATATTAAAAAGCACTGAAGCTTTACACAGGAACTTAATAACACTATGACTTACAGAATCCCTCCATTAATGCTAACGGTTTTCAATTGTGTACCTTTGATGTCTCGGGAGGTAATAATAAAAATGAATTAACATTTACTGAGTGTACCTACTATCTGCCAGCTACCATAAGAGAGGCCCCTTGCATGCATTAGCCAATTTATTTAAACAATAAATGTGCGAAGTTTGTGGTCTTAATAGTCTCAGTGGTGATATTAAATATTAAAGCTTAGAGAGGTTAAACAACCTAGCCATGATAACGCAGCTTTTATATACTGAGGTCAACATACAATAGCCACAGTTAATGCTAATTTTTCCCTATCCTTTCCTACATGTATACTCTAATATTTCCTCTGTTGAACTAATTTTTTTTAAGTACATTATCCAACAGAACTGATAGCATACATCCTTCTCTGGTCTTCGTCTTAATGGGAATTCCTTTGATGCCATATCTGTAAGAATCTGGAGGCCGAGTTGGAGTTATTTTTATAAAATGCTAAAAGTCTTTCCTTTTGATTTTTATTCTACTGAGCATTCTCTCCACCTAAGAATTGGAATTAAATTACTTAACTGTTTTTGGGTATATATCAAAATGACCTGCAATTTTCCCTTTGACAGATTAAAATATTAAGTAATATTATTAGATTTTCTAAAGCCAAACCTTTCTTGCACTCCCAGGAAAATACTACATAGTTATACATGGCATGTGTGCCCTTGGGCAAATTCGTACATCTCTATGACCTGTTACACCATTTTAAAGAGAATGGAAGTATTATCAGTATCAATCTAATGTTGTTATAATATTAATTCATTGATTCAACAAATTTATTGATTTTTTTTTTGTTTTGTGCCCTGCACAATTCTAGATTCTGTTATTTATCAATGAGAAAAACAAAAAAGACTTTTTGAGCTTACATTCTAGCAATGTGGGAGACCCGGGTTCATTCCCTGGGTCAGGAAGATCCCCTAGAGAAGGGAACGGCTACCCACTCCAGTATTCTTCCCTGTAGAATCACATGGACAGAGGAGCATGGTGGATTACAGTTCACGGGGTTTCAAAGAGTTGGATATGACTGAGTGACTAACACTTTCTAGTTAATACAGCAACATAAGAACTTAGAATAGTACCTGGTATGTAATATCACATATGTAAGTATTAGGCACTTTTAATATTACTGTTTTAATATACTATTTGGCCAAATTTGCCAATAATTTTCTTAATATTTTGCATGTACAGTCATAAAATTTTCCAGTAGTACTACTTGTGTTATCTTCATCAACTGAGAATATTAGGATGATGCTAGAGTCATAAAAATGAACTGGAAAACTTTCCTTTTCCTATTCTATAATAGGCTAACCATTACAGGAACCATCCAGTCCTAGAACAAACCTGCTTTTTTTTTTTTTTGGCTGCACTGCATGGCATGCGGGATCTTAGTTCCCCAACCAAAGATTGAACCTGTACCCACCCCCCGCCACCAACCCAGTGGAAGCACAGAGTCTTAACCACTGGACTACCAGGCACCAGAGATGTCCCAGTAAACCTTTCTGATATTAGAACCTTTTAAATATTAAGTTTTGTCTTTCTAAAGTTGCTTTGATTCTGTTTAGGTCATATATATTATATTAAAAATCCATCTATCTCATTAGATTTTACTATTTACCAGCACAGACGGCTAAACAGTACTACTTAGCAATTTCCTAATTTCCTAATACTTGCATATTGCTAAACAGTGAAACAGATATTTAAAAGTGCCTTAGAGAAGGCTAGTGAGGAAAATAAAGAGCTTTTCTACCTCCTCCCCCATCGCCCTTAAGACAAGTTTTAAAACTGAGGACCCAGAAACGAATTATCAGAAGTATGCAGATATTATACCACCTGAAACAGACCATCTCAATTTAACTCAAGAAACTCCAATACTTTGGCCACCTGATGCAAAGAGCTGACTCACTGGAAAAGACCCTGATGCTGGGAAAAATTGAGGGCAGGAGGAGAAGGGACAACAGACAATGAGATGATTGGATGGCATCATCGACTCGATGGACATGGGTTTGGGTGGACTCTGGGAGGTTGTGACGGACAGGGAGGCCTGGCGTGCTGCAGTTCATGGGGTCTCAAAGAGTCGGACACAACTGAGCGACTGAACTGAACTGAACTGATATCGATGAAACACAAATATGGAAAGAAAATCAATAAAGCAAAAGGGGTAGTCTCTTTAATTACTCATTAGTCTTCTCATGTGCTTTGCCGATGTTGGGTGGAAACTATATGTGTGTGTTTCCTGAAATGTTGCAATAGACATCCACTAAACGGATTAACTATTCTATCTACTTAACATATATTTATTATCTAGCTAGCTATCATCTATCTATCTATCTATCTATCTCATCTATGAATTGATTTTTCAGTGCATCAGTGTAAGAATGCACTTTAAAAATTCCTTTTAGGTTAAGTCATCATTATTATATTGTAGTGATTTTTTTCTTTTTTGAGAGCATGTGCCTTTTTATTTTTTGCACATGGAAATCATATATTTCATGAAAAATCAAGAAAGTCTAGTGAGAAAACCCTGATACTTCTAATTTTCCATTTGAAAATTTTAAGCATCTCATCCATGTTTCAACCATGGACTGTCTTTGGGCAACAAGAATAAACAGTCCTGTACTGTTTTCACAGGACACCCAGCATTTACTTTGGGTTACTTCCAGAAAATGGACACATATTTTGGTGTTCGTGAGAGCAATACATTTTGATAACGTCAGTCATCTTTCACATGATAACTCCTTTTTCTGAAATGAATGACGACTTTTCCACTGACTGGCTAAATAATTCATTGAAACAGCCTCCAAATCTATTCCTGAATTGAAGAAATAAGGATTTCACGGGATATTTTTAGGAAAGGATGTCAAAATCTTCAGATTTAGAACACTCGTGTAAAGCAAGCCTTACGTCTGGGGAGCCTGGAGGGTTCCTTGGGCAAGGGATCAGTTCTGCTCCACGGGATGGGGTAACAATGGTGCAATCAGAACCCGGGAGAGAGCTTGTTTTAGAAAAGGCAGAGGAACCAGAGATCAAATTGCCAACATCCGCTGGATCATCGAAAAAGCAAGAGAGTTCCAGAAATACATCTATTTCTGCTTTATTGACTATGCCAAAGCCTTTGACTGTGTGGATCACAATAAACTGTGGAAAATTCTGAAAGAGATGAAAATACCAGACCACCTGATCTGCCTCTTGAGAAACCTATATGCAAGTCAGGAAGCAACAGTTAGAACTGGACATGGAACAACAGACTGGTTCCAAATAAGAAAAGGAGTACGTCAAGGCTGTATATTGTCACCTGCTTATTTAACTTATATGCAGAGTACATCATGAGAAATGCTGGGCTGGAAGAAGCACAAGCTGGAATCAAGATTGCCAGGAGAAATATCAATAACCTCAGATACATGGATGACACCACCCTTATGTCAGAAAGTGAAGAGGAACTAAAAAGCCTCTTGATGAAAGTGAAAGAGGAGAGTGAAAAAGTTGGCTGAAAGCTCAACATTCAGAAAACTAAGATCATGGCATCTGGTCCCATCACTTCATGGCCAATAGATGGGGGAGCAGTGGAAACAGTGTCAGACTTTATTTTTTTTGGGCTCCAAAATCACTGCAAATGGTGATTGTAGCCATGAAATTAAAAGAGGCTTACTCCTTGGAAGGAAAGTTATGACCAACCTAGACAGCATATTAAAAAGCAGAGACATTACTTTGCCAACAAAGGTCCGTCTAGTCAAGGCTATGGTTTTTCCAGTGGTCATGTATGGATGTGAGAGTTGGACTGTGAAGAAAGCTGAGCACAGAGGAATTTATGCTTTTGAATTGTGGTGTTGGAGAAGACTCCTGAGAGTCCCTTGGACTGCAAGGCGATCCAACCAGTCCATCCTAAAGGAGATCAGTCCTGGGTGTTCATTGGAAGGACTGATGTTGAAGCTGAAACTCCAATACTTTGGCCACCTGATGGGAAGAGATGACTCACTGGAAAAGACTCTGATGCTGGGAGGGATTGAGGGCAGGAGGAGAAGGGAACAACAGAGGATGAGATGGCTGGATGGCATCACTGACTCGATGGACATGACTTTGAGTGGACTCCAGGAGTTGGTGATGGACAGGAGGCCTGGCGTGCTACAATTCACATGGAGTCGCAAATAGTCAGATAGGACTGAGCGACTGAACTGAACTGAACTGAACTGAGATGAGTGCAATTGTGCAGTAGTTTGAACATTTTTTGGCATTGCCTTTCTTTGGGATTAGAATGAAAACTGACCTTTTCCAGTCCTGTGGCCACTGCTGAGTTTTTCAAATTTGCTGGAATACTGAGTGCAGCACTTTAACAGCATCATCTGGGCCACTATCCTATTTTCTTTTCAAGGTCCTGTACTGTAAGATTAAGTTTTTATTTCTTGTGTTTGTTTGATTTTTATATATTATTTGTGTGAAAAGTATTATAAACCTATTACAGTAGAGGACTACATAGCTGATTGTGTTAGTTGGGTACCTAGGATGACTTTCTTGGACTTATGAACCAATTGGACTTATAAAATTGGACACAAAGACTCTGGCACACTTAGGCAGCTCCATTAGTCCTTTCTAAAATTTAATAAATGACTGCAATGAGGAAAATGGAAACAGGATGTGCTAAATAGATGGATGAAGAAAACAAAATGACTTGTTCAGCTATTTCTGTGTTTATAAAAAGCACATTATAATTATCCCAAGTGGAAATAAGTAATCATTAAAGAAAGATAGAAATTAATAATATAGAAAGTTAGTTTTAATTAAGAGTATGATGACAACAACACAATTAGGGGCTACAGCTTCTTTGTTTTATAAAGCAGTGATCTGTAATATCTATTTAGATCTGGATATCAATGGCCTATTTTAAACTATATACAACAAAATTATTAGAACACATCCTTCTGCATTAAATGCACAAATGAAAAAGAAGCAAAATGATAACTCAAAATGAAAATAATATTGAGTTCCCTTATGAGATTCACCTAAAATAAGTTTTATGTAATTATCGTTTTTATCAGTTTCTAGGTCGTCTTATGAACAGAAGGGTAAATGAAAGAAAGTAATGTGATACAAAATATCGCTTTGAATGGAATTATTTTCACAGCCAAGCACAGACAGGTGAGACTATATCTTGAAAATTAGAGTTCTAGTTATTAAAGAGATAACATTATAATTTGTTGATGAGTCAAGAAAACCTTCAGCTGCCTTTTGTCAATCCATATTAAGGCATTTCCCTTTATTTAATTGGGTTCCCACTTAACATTATTAATCTCATTTTATGGTTTTATTACTACCCTTTCAAATGTAAAGGACATAGTTATTTTTTTAATGCAATAACGTCCTTTCTTTCAAGTTCATGTCCTCAATTCCGTGTATTTCATTGGAAACGTTTCTGTTTCTTACTGGTGTCACATTTAATGGCCCTGTTATTTCACAGACCTCTGACTTAGGGTGACTGTGACTTACAGTATTATCAGTGTGCATTCTCCACACACCTGCTGAGGCAACACATATGCTCAGGTCAGCCTTTGAATAGGTGACTTGATGGACCTTAGACCCAACAGATTTAAGATATGTAGTCATTTGTCAAGCAATTCCATCCCCAAAGTGATGCTTAAAAATACATATATATATATACACATATATAAAACACTATTTTATATGGAATATAATTGATTTATAACACTGTTAGTTCCAGGTGTAGAGCAGAGTAATTCAGTTACACATCTACATGCATCTATTCTTGTTCAGGTTAGTTTCCCATATAGGTTATTACACAGTATGGAGTCTCCTGTGGTCTACAGTAGGTCCTTGGTGATCATCTGTTTTATATGTAGTAGTGTGTATGTATGCCAATTCCAGCCTCCTAATTTATCTCATCCACCCACCTTTCCCCTTCGATAACCATAGTTTGTTTTCTGAGGCTGTGAGTCTGTTTCTGTTTATTTTTAGGCATCACTTGAAAAAGCTGCCTGGAGTCTTTTCAAGGGTATGTGAAAGTTCCCTATAAGGTACATTTCTGTTTATACCTTTTTTTTTCTCCTGCAGATCGAGGCCATAAAGTCAGCACAGAATATGTGTGTGTGTGTGTGTGTGTGTGTGTGTGTGTGATTATTCTTGTATTCTAATCGTAAATCCCCCTAATCAAGGCCACTTAACCTCTGAGCAAGAGGCAGAACTCTGTACTTGCGCTTGTTCCTATTTACCCTGCGGGTGCGGTGTGGATGGAGCTGGCTGAAAGTCAGCGTGAGCTGTGAACAGTAAAATATTCCCATTTGAAAATAATTCCATTTATTAACGGGGAAAAGAACTTCGAAAAGATCTAAACAATGACATTAACAGAAAGAAAGCGCAGCTCACACGGAGGCTATTTATATTACGACTCCTACCAGTTTTAAGGGAAAAAAAAGCTAATATCAATCATACATACTTTAGTCCATGAAAACGCCTACTTACTCTCCCAGTAATAACGAATCTCCAATCACATATCAAATTTCCTTCTTTCGGAAGTAATATCCCTTTCTACTAAGAATAATACAGTTAACCACTCCAGTCCTCAAAGTCTTTATTTCTGCTTCTAAGAATAATACATTTTTACCACTCCATTCCTCAAAGTCTTTACTTCTGCTTTAAATAAAATGCTCAATTTGTCTTCAGTATCCAATCAAAGAGCACAGAAATCAAGTCCGAGAGGCACAAGCTCACAGCTCAGTTCCACGCAGCTCATCTCCGCATCTGTCACCCGCTTATCCTAAGTTATCGGCAAAGGCGTTTGTCTGTTTCCTGGGTCTCAAAGAGCAAATGTTCCCCACACACACTTGGGCAGAGAGAAAGTGTAGAGGCAAGTCAAGAGGGTACTCTATTTGGGATATTCCAAGTTTTCCATCCTGGGAAAATCCTGAGAATTTAAAATCCAAATGTCCCACACCAAGTTGAGGTTGCTGATTGAGGGGACATGAAAACATGTGTGTATCCATATATGTGTGTGTTTACACATCTATACATATTGCAATAGCCAAAGTTTATATATATACACACATGCGTGCATGTGTGCTAAATTGCTCAGTCATGTCCAGTTCTTTGCAACCTCATGGACTGTGGCCCGCCAGACTCCTTTATCCATGGGATTTTCCAGGCAAGAATGCGGGAGTGGGTTGCCATTTACTTCTCTAATTCATCGCACTAGATAGTCATTAAAGAAAACACAAAAGATTCAAACGAGATGGTAAATCCACATCTCTAATACCCATAGGTCGCTCATTTTATTATCTGGATATTTATCCTTCTATCATTTTTTGAAGATAAATTGAAAAACAAAATTAAGACTGTATGATACATATTACTTTGCAGTGACATACCAGAATTAGAATAGAAATAAACATTCATATTATAATTTTTACTAATGTAACAAAAGGTATTTTGTAACAGCATTTCGCTAAGCTCCTATGAAGATTTAGTAACACCTTCTTGCCTGTTTGTGTAATTATGGTCTTAAGATAGCTTCCAGATGTGGAACTAATATGTTGAAAGAGATGCACATTTTAAGATTTAGGGGGAAATTGGCCAAATCTTCTATAGCTGTGTAGCAATCTACACTCCACGGGCAGGGTATAAACATGCCTCCTTTGTTTTGCATTATTATTCTTTCTGTTTTGAGAGTGTCATATCCTTGATGGGTTAGTTCAAATTCATCACTGGTAAGACTGAACTGACATCCTTTTTTTCATTTATATTTGTCCTGTGAATTTTACACTCAAGTCTTTCTTTACTCCATGGGGAAGGTTTTAATCGCTCTTTTATTAATCTGAAAAAGCTCTCTATGTTTCAAGAACATTAATCTTTTGCCTCTCACATATGAGTATTTTCCACAATTGATGGTTTATTTTTAGAAATGTTTATTGTGTGTGTTTTCTTTTTAGACTTATAAAGGTTTTAAATCTGTGTGCAGTCACATCTATGCAAGTTCCAGAGACAGAAAGAAGTGCACTTTGGGCAAAAGTGGGCTGAGAACTGACCACTGGCTTTAGTAATGTTACTGGGACCTTGATGAAGTGACCTTGCCTGACAAGAGCTGTTTCCTCCAAACGGGCTGGCTGTGACCTCTGTTCTCCTCTGGCTACTCTTCCTTCTTTACTGATCTCATCCACTGTAGACCAGTGTGGGTCCAGGGATGTTTATGATTACAGAGCACAGATAAGGAGTTTTGCTACAAATAAAAAGAGAAGAATGGGGTGGTAGCTCATGGGAAATGGGGTCTGGAGAGTCATTTCGTAAGATGTAAGAACAGCCTGCTATGCACCTCTATGCTTGTAGCGGCACTATTCATAATAGCTAAGACATGGAAGCAACCTAAATGCCCGTTGATTGATGAATGGATAAAGAAGATGTGGTGTATATATATATATATATATACACACACATAGATATATATACAACAAAGGAATACTACTCAGCCATTAAAAGAATGAAATAACACCATTTGCAGCAACATGAATGAACCTAGAGACTGTCATACGACATGAAGCAAGTCAGAGAAAGACAAATATCACATGCTGTCACTCACGTGTGGCTCTAAAATGCAACGCAAATGAACACATCCATGAAACAGAAGCACACTCACAGACAGACAGGACAGATTTGTTGTTGCCAAAAGGAAGGAGGGTGGAGGAGGCAAGGATTGGGAGTTTGGGACTAGCAGATGCAAACTATTATTCGTAAAACGAATAAACAACATGGCCCTACTGTCTAGCACTTTAAGAGCACCCCCATGCCCCCAAAAAGGATAGCATGGTAATGCGCAGGAGGAAACCCAGCGGAGAGGGAGAATGTTAGGATTCAAGAGAAAAAGGAGAAAACAGACCCTTGGGTAACTGAGGATACCTGAAAACCAGTCAAGAGGAAGAGTCAGCCCAGATACGGGACCCACAGGCAGGTCAAGGGCATGGCCAGGAAGATCCAGGCTAGAAGCGTAAGGAGGGCGATATGAGGGAGCAGGGCCAGTCAGGTTGCTCAAAACTCTCCAGTGAAACAGGAGAATATGCAAGGTTATCATCTGAGAGTGAGAGTGGGAGGGAGGGATGAGAGGTTTGGAACAGCCTTCTGAGAGCAGTTACTTCCCTGGACGTTGAAGGGAAGTGGGCAGAGCTGGAGTCTCCCCTGCAGGATGTGATAGAGCTTCATTAACTCAAACTTCACTCCACCCACCAAAACACCTTCACCGCTTTCTTCATAAAGGTTGTGTCTATTCTAGAGTCCACCCCTAACACCTTTGCAATTCTGTAGACCTTATAAGTTGGATTATTTCTCCCTAGTACATTTTCTAATTGGACGTTGCTGTTGTTATTTAGGCGTTAAGTCATGTCCTACTCTTTAGCAACTCCATGGACTGTAGCCCACCAGGCTCCTCTGTCCATGGAATTTTCCAGGCAAGAACACTGGAGTGAGTTGCCATTTCCTCCTCCAGGGGATCTTGCTGACCCAGGGATCAAACCCCTGTCTTTTGCATTGGCAGGCAGGTTCTTTACTACTGAGCCACTTATGAAGCCCTAGTTGGGTGTGGTGGTGGTGGTGGTGTTCAGTCACTAAGTTGTGTCCAACTCTTTTCAACCCCGTGAACTGCAACACACCAGACTTCCCTGTCCCTCATTATCTCCCAAAGTTTGGTAAGACTCACGTTCGCTGAGTCAGTGATGCTATCCACCATCTTATCCTCTGTCATCCCCTTCTTCTCCTGCCCTCAATCTTTCTTTGGCTGTTACTAGATTATATATGAACCTTGAAAACTGATATTTATTTTTTTATTAGTCACTTAGAAGACCCTAGTTCGATTCCTGGGTTGGGAAGAACCCCTGGAGAAAGGACAGGCTACCCACTCCAGTATTCTTGGGCTTCCCTGGTGGCTCAGCTGGTAAAGAATCCACCTGCAATGTGGAAGACCTGAGTTCGACCCCTGGGTTGGGAAGATCCCCTGGAGAAGAGAAAGGCTACCCACTCCAGTATTCTGGCCTGGAGAATTCCGTGGACTGTGTAACCCATGGGATTGCAAAGAGTCGGACACGACTGAGCGATTTTCACTTAGAAGACTTCTCAAAGCATTCATTGTCATGTTTTCAGTACAGTAGCATACACATGAAATAAAAATTTGGAAAGCTACAATTGATCTAAAATTATATTTTGTTACGAGGAAGACTATTCCATGAACAGATGGGTGAAAAGTGGACACGGTGAAAAGTTCCTCCGTGCCCTAGAGGAACATCATTCAACTTGTTAGACCCTGGGTTTTCTCACCAATAAAAGGTAAAATCTGTTCTATCCATGTTTTGATGTTAATAATTTGAGTTTGTATACAAATATTTGTAAAATGCCCAGTGATATACAACTGACACGTTATTATTAAAAAGAGAGACAACAGCATAGAACAGCAAGGCTCCACAGAGTAACAGTGAAGTGAAGGGCACCTTGCACGGGCATCAGGATTCACAGTGGAAGAGATGAAGCAGGAGGAAGAGGAGGAACCAGGAGAGCGTGGGTCGTCCTGGTGGCGGTGCCGACAGCAGCAGGTGCAGACACAGAGGTATCTCGCCCTGTTGCCTCCCGGGGTCTTCACATCCTCAGAACTGCGGTCTTGTGGGCAGCCAGACAGAACTGCCCTAAGCAAAGGAGCTTTCATACCCCATGACCTTGAGGAGTGGAAGACCCTATCACATTTAAAAAAAAAAATTTTTTTTTTAATACATGGACCATTTTCTATATTAAAGTCTATATTGAATTTGTTATGACACTGCTTCTGTTTTTGGCTTTGGTTCTTTGGTCATGAGGCACATCGGATGTTAGCTCCCTGACCAAGGGTTGAACCTACATCCCCTGCATTGGAAGGGAAAGTTTTAACCACCGGACCACCAGGGAAGTCTGGCTATGACATTTTACATGACATTCAGGAAAGGAAATATCTTCTGTGTTCTGGTTAACAACAACTTAAAAGGCAACTGATCTTTCTCAGATAGAATGCATCTTTCTTGACATATCTTGCTGTTTTCAGTCACAGAGAAACTGGACAAATATGTGCATTCTTCAATCAGAGCCCTCCGGGGACCTTCACCCTTTTTGAAATTTCACGGCTTCGACCACTGATGCATCAGAAGGGGGAAAACACACATGTGGACAGGCTGAGAGTCATAATTATTCACCTTACATCCTGACTCTTGAAACTTCATTTAAAACTGGCTTCTGAGAGTGATCGCCTGAGAAATAAACAAGGTGAATCTTAACTGCTGGAGCAGGTTTTTAAGCTGTGAGATTGGAGCTAAATTCAGACACCTTTTGTGATGGAGGCTTGAGTTATTTTTATGCTTGTGAGTGAAATAACTCATGAGCCCAGCAAGTAAACTAAAAAGAAGGACCCAGAGCACATACCTGAGCCATCAGGCTTTATTTACAAATCGTGTCACACTTTCAAATGTGTCCCCTCCTTTTAAAAAAAATTTATTTTTAACTGGAGTGTAACTGCTTTACACGGTTGTGTTGGCTTCTTCTGTGCAACAGTGTGTATCAGCCATAAGGACACACATGTCCCCTCCCTCTTAGGCCTCCCTTCCCATCCCACCCATCTAGGCCATCACAGAGCTCCAAGCGGAACTCCCGGGGCTACGCAGTGGGTCCCCGCTCGTTCCCTGCTGGTTACCTATTTCCCACGTGGCAGTGCGTAACCGTCAGTGCTGCCCTCTCACTTTGCCCCACCCTCTGCTTTCCGGTTCTGTCCACGTCTGGCCCCTATATCTGCACCTATGCTGTGTTCAGTCGCTCAGCTGTGTCCCACTCATTATGACCCCATGGACTGCAGCACGCCAGGCCTCCCTCTCCTTCACCATCTCCCAGAGCGTGCTCAAACTCATGTCCACTGAGTCAGTGATGCCATCCAACCATCTCATCCTCTGTTGCCCCCTTCTCCTCCTGCCCTCAATCTTTCCCAGCATCAGGGTCTTTTCCAATGAGCTGGCTCTTCACATCAGGTGGCCAAAGTATTCCTGCCTTGCAAATAGGTTCATCAGTACCATTTTCCCACATTCCATATATATATGCATTAATATACAATATTTGTTTATCTCTTTTTTACTTATTTCACTCTGTGTGACAGACTCTAGGTCAATCCACATCACTACAACTGAGTTAATTTCATTCAATTTTATGGCCAAGTGATATTCCATTGTATATATACATATACACCACATCTCCTTTATCCATTCATCTGCTAATGGACTTTTAGGCTGCTTCCACGTCCTGGATACTGTAAACGGTGCTGCAGTGGACACTGGGGTACCCATGTCATTTTGAATTACGGTGTTCTCAGGGTGTATGTCCAGTAGTGGGATTGCTGGGTCATATGGTAGTTTTGTTCCTAGTGTCTTAAGGAATCTTCATACTGTTCTACATAGTGGCTGTATCAATTTACATCCTCACCAACAGTGCAAGAGTTCCCCCCTTTTTTTTCCCACAAAAACTCATATATTTGTTCTGTATGTCCTCATGCTGAAAACTGGGCCCCCTAAAAGCACCAACACATAAAACACATTCATGAATCAAGTGTGGAATACATTAACTTACTTGAGATTCGAAAGATGTCAACAACAATGCGTCATAAATTTAACCATGGTTTCTGCTAAAATTTTAACCACCCAAATCCTATGTAAAAAAGTAAATTTACAAAATAAGAGGTAAATATCAAATTCCATAAGGTTTTTTTTTCATTATAAATTGGGGCAGCATTTTACTAGTATAAATAACATCCTAAAATATCAGGTTACGATGTAGAACATCTGCAGTCTCGGTAGAGAGGTAACTGTTACTCAGTTCCCTGCAAGCAGCTGAGGTCATAGAGGAGGCTCAACGCTTTCCCACCACTCATAATACATCATATAACATCCGTCATCTGTTTCATTTACTCTATGTGTCATCAGTGAAAAACAAACATACTTTTGGAATGAAATGTGTCTCAGGCCAGGGGCTATCCCTTTAAAAACACATCAGAGTGTGTGTGTCCAATCATCCTATACAAACAGAGGTGCCTTTGTTTGCTACCAAGACTGGCTTCACGCAAAATATTAGACGTTAGAATAGCTGTACCTTATCAAACGTGCTTCTTCTTTCTTCCAAACAGTCCACTAAACATTCATTGAGTAGTAGAGACACACCATCCCTTCCACAAATATTTGAGCACCTTTTATGTTTAAATACGTCCTATGATTACTAAGGTTATATAGACACACTCCTACAGGCATAAACACATATGAGAATAAGTCCCCGTGTAAAAAAGTCATGCAAAGAGTGACAATACTTTTATGTGGATTCATACTTCCATGATCTACTCAGGTTGTATATGCTGATGAATGGCTATGCTAATATTAGTGTATATGTTTGTTTAAAGCTTTCTATTTTGGTAGAAACAGAATCTTTATTAAACATTTTATTGTCAGTACATTAACCAGGTGTGTGCTAAGTTGCTTCATGTGTGTCTGACCCTTTGCAACCCCATGGACTGCAGCCCACCAGGCTCCTCTGTCAAAGGGATTCTCTAGGCAAGAATACTCAAGTGGGTAGCCATGCCTTCCTCCAGGGGATCTTCCCGACCCAGGGATCGAACCTGCATCTCTTATGTCTCCTTCATTTGAGCAGGCAAGTTCTTTACCACTAGTGCCAGCTGGGAAGCTAAGAAGTCCAGCTGTTCAGATGCTGAACCCATCATCCAGACAACCTTACTTTTAGAGGTTAGCGGTTACACTGTTTTAGAGTTTAGAGGTGACACTGTTTAGAGGTGTCACTGCCCCAGAAGAAGATGAACAGGTACTAGCCTTGTGTTACAGTAAATTCTCTACAAACGAATGAGCTCTATTCTGAGAGTGCGTTCGTTAAGTTCAATTTTGTTCATTCCAACAAAGTTAGCCACTAGGAACCCAACCATACAGAAGGCTGAGCACTGAAGAATTGATGCTTTCGAACTGTGGTGCTGGAGAAGACTCTTGAGAGTCCCTTGGACTTCAAGGATATCAAACAAGTCAATCCTAAAGGAAATCAACCCCGAATATTCACTGAAAGGACTGATGCTGAAGTTGAAGCTCTAATACTTTGGCCACCTAATGTGAAGAGCTGACCACTGGGAAAAGACCCTGATGCTGGGAAAGATTGAGGTTAGCAGGAGAAGGGCATGACAGAGAACGATGTGGTTAGGTAACATTACCGACTCAATGGACATGTGTTTGAGAAAACTCTGGGAGATAGCAAGGGACAGGGAAGCCTGCGTACTGCCGTTCATGGGGTCGCAAAGGGTCAGACATGATGTAGTAACTGAACAACAATAACAAAGGTACCCAACTAACACGACTGGCTCTATAGTACTGTACTGTGATAGGTTTGTAGTGCTTTTCACACAAGTAATACTCAAAAAACAGACACGACTTTTTTTTTAATTTTTAATCTTACAGTACAGTATCTGGAAAAGTTCAGTAGTACACTGTCACAGTTGGCATAGAGAGGCTGGCGCTGAGTGAACAGTCAAGAAATAGACACTACCACTGTACTCTATAGTACTGGACATAGTACTGTATCAGTAACGTACACAAAAGCATAACTACCTGAAGAGGATGCACAAAAGGGACAATGGAAGCCACATGCATGAACTAACAATGTGACCGGACAAGCAAATGCATGTCTGCGTGAACTAACAATGTGACCGGACATGCAAATGCATGTCTGCGTGAACTAACAATGTGACCGGACATGCAAATGCATGTCTGCATCTTTGAAAGTTCACAACTGGAAGGTTCGTCTGTACGGGACTTACTGTACTGATAAAGCAAACACATAGAGAAACACCGTGCCGCCATCACTGACACGACCGCACATTTTATATTCATTCATCCATCAGTCATTAAATTCTTTCTGGGTACCTCTAATCTCCCAGATACCATACAGAGTAGAATACTGAGTTTTAACGACATGCCCTTAAATTATCAGCTGTGTCCATTCACAAAAAGTAAACTGCTCTCTGCCAAAGTACACATATACAATGGATGTAACTATGTGTTTTTTGGTAGTTTATTTAAATCCCTGCATGTTAAGGGTAAATCAATAACGCAGTGATGATGAAGGATGTAGTCCCTGACCAGGTCAGTGAATATCACACAGAGATGGGTTTCTGGTTTGCAGACTATGTCCACAGCTCTGAATAGGCTGCAGACCCTGCAAAAGTATTCTATATAAACTATTTTATATAAAAGTATTCTATATAAACTATTCTATATAAAATACAGAAATTCATATAAACTGAAGATCAGACAAGAGTAGACCTTTAGCAGTACTCTATAAAGAAAAGATAACATTGCTTTAGAAGCAGCCTGTGCTGTCTCTGACACAAAAGTGATGCAAAGGTGATAGCTATGCAATCAGGAACAGAGTTCCTGCCATCCTCATGGCTTAACTGACAGAGAACCACATGAAAGAGCCTCTCAATAGAGCTTATTCTGACTCAACGTCAGAAATGTGGCAAGTAGAATATAAACAAATGTACTGCTCTGTATATTTATTTCCTTAAAATTGTCAGTTACAGAATCCTGCAGACAATACTTGATGCACATGGTGAAGTCATGCAAGGCCTCAGACTGGGGTTAAAGAGATCAAATCACTTTCCTGTATTTTTTTCTTTTAATTCAATGCCCAGTGCCTCCGGAGTTGACTTGCATCTTTTCCTGGGGTCTTCTTTAGAGGAAACACCAAGTCTTGACTGTGAAAACATCCTATCGCTTCTGTTACTCACTATTCTATTAGAGGAGACTCAGAGGGAAGGGAGGATAAACACAAGAATGGGAGAGGTGACATTCAGTGAGACACAAGATTCAAGTCGGGAGGAACTATCTGCAGAGCTGACATTTTATGGTTTTCAAGAAGCACTTTTCAATTTCCTGGACTCACAGAGGTCCTCCAGGGGCCAAACAAAAGGAAGATGTGATGCTTCTTGCCATGTTGCTCTATAGCCCATCTCCTACTCTGGGACACTACCGCCGGCTCGGAAAGAAGGAAAGATGGTGAACTTCAGAAACGGTTCTCATCAGACACATTGTTTACCTATTAGAGGACAAGACATTGACTTCTACTTAGGAGATCCGTGTAAGCTAAGCAAATTTCTAAAACTCTGGAAGAAAGAGATTTATTGGTATAGAATTTTGGAATGAAAATGAGAGCTTTCTAAAGATGGCCTATTGGGTGCCCATCTGGTAAGCTCCTTATCTGAACCCGAAAGCCAGAGAACCAGCACGGGGAAAGACCCGCAGGGAGTCTGGGTGGTCTTGTGTAACTCAGTCCACCAGCAACTTCAGGCTGAGAAAGTTCCTGCTGGCACCCAAGGAAAGGAGTCCTAGAAGAAGCCAGTCCTGGATTTTGGGAAACAAGATAGGATAACACTTTCATCCTGCTCATCCAGGCGGCACTAGTGGTAAAGAACCTGCCTGCCAATGCAGGAGACGTAAGAGACACGGGTTCAATCCCTGGGTCTCAAAGATCCCCTGGAGAAGGAAATGGCAACCCACTCCAGTGGTCTTGCCTGGAGAATCGCATGGACAGAGGAGCCTGGCGGGCTACCATCCATGGGGTCGCGCAGAGTCGGACACGACTGAAGCGACTTAGCGTGCGCGTGGGCATCCAGGGCGCCTCAGGAGCCTCTGACCCTTTTGCCCATTTGTGCATCCTGGCCCTCTGCCCCTCCCTGGCGCTGCTCCTGTTTCTCACCCACTCACTCCCTGCTCCTCCCCCCGCCGTCTAGATGGAAGGGATCCATATGGCTTGGCCGCATACCACTTCTTCTGGCCAAACATTTATACATTTTTATCCCCAACCAGATCTCCCCTGTTAAATGTAGAACAGGCTTTACCACATAAACTGAATCTGGAAAAATATTCACAGAGCTAATATTCTATGGTTTTCAAGAAGCATTTTTTTTTAATTTTCTAATCTGATAACGTAGACCATAAGTATCTGATAAAAGAAAAACACTTTTTCCTAGCTTTACTGAGATGTAACTAACATACAACATTGCACAAATGTAAGGTGTACAACATATTGATCTAATAATACACTTATATTTCTAAAATGACTACCATAGTATTAGCTAATATCTCCATCACTCACAAAATTACCATTTTGGAGGGGGGGGGGTTTGAGGTCATTTAGGCCCTACTCTTTTAGCAACTTTCCAAGATTGTTAATTACAGTCACCATGCTGTACATTAGACCCCCCAGAACTTACTTATCTTATAACTGGAGTCTGTAACCTTTGGCCAACTTCTCCCCACTTCCTTCTCCCCAACCATAACTCTACTGTTTCTATGAGTTGCAATTTTTTAAAATTCCACATGTCTGTCTGACTTATTTCACTTAGCAAAATGCCCTCAAGGTCCATCCACATTGTCATGAATGGTAGTACTTCCTTCTTTCTTGTGACTGATGATATACCATTAGATATACCATATCTTCTTTATCCATTCATCCATAGTCAAACATTTAGGTCGTTTCCATATCTTGGCTGCAATGAATAATGTTACAACAGATATGAGAGTACAGATGTCTCACTGAGATCCCAATTTCATTTCCTTTGGATAAATACCCAGAAGCACGGTTGCTGGATCATATGGTAGCTCTATTTTTAATATTTTGAGAATCCACCATCCTGTTTCCCATAGCAGCTGCAGCAACCTACATCCCCACCAATGGTGCACATCCTCTTTTCTCTACATCCTTCTCAACATCCTTTTATTTCTTCTGTTTTTGATAACAGCCATTCTGACCAGTGTGAGGTAATACCTCACTGTGGTTTTGATGTATATTTCCCTGGTGACTACTGACACTGAACATCTTTTAATGTGCCTGTTAGAAAACTGTATGTCTTTGAGAAAATGTTTACTCAATTCCTCCACTTATTTTTAAATGGATTTTTTCTTTTGCTATTGAACTGTAGGAGTTCTTGGTATGTCTTGGATATTAACCTCTTACCAGGTGTACGATTTGGAAATCTTTTCATGCTGCTCCACGGTCTGTTTATTTCTCTCTGACGTTACTAAAAGTGCAAGTCGCTCAGGTGTGCCTGACTCTTTGCGACCCCGTGGACTATACAGTCCATGGAATTCTCCAGAATACTACTGGGTTATAAAATATAAAGACAGTGAACTTCAAAAATATGTTTCTCATTAGATGCATTACTTATACATCTGAAGACATTTTCCAACAAGGAGAATGCACATCTTAGAAGAAGATGTATGACTTCTCGCTTGACATCTCCTCTTGGCAGACCCAAACCACCTCCAAACCATCAGTCTCGATTCCTCACTCTGACATGGTTCTGCCAAGCACTCTCCATTTCCGAAAAGATGTTGGTTTCATCCTGTTACAAAAGCCTGTGAGTTATCCCTGACCGTGCCTCCCCCGTCAAATCTTACCCAACGAGCTCTACCTGTTCTAGGTTCAAAATGCATCTTGCATCCATCCCGCTTATCCATGATCACTCCCAAGAGCCAGGAGGAGTGTCTCATGCACCCATCACCATGGCCACATCTGCGTCTTCTGGATCATTCCTGAGTGCCAGGAGGAGCCTCTCACTCACCCATCACTCAATGCCATGTTTGCATCTTCTGTCCACTGTCTGCACCGCAGGTGGAGTGACCTCTCCAAAGGGGAGTTCAGGTCCTCTTCCTCTCGGTGCTGCAGACTTTCTGTTTCCTCTTCCATGTCCTCAGTGCCCTCCACTCTGCCCTGTGCCTGAGAGGCTGATCTCTGAGAACTGGGCTAAAGAGCTCTGTTTCATTTCGGTTTCCACTGGGGTTTACCAGTTGGATACTTGGGCAAGAGCTGGGAGGACTTCCCCTGCTGAATCACCATGAGCCAGCATCGCTCCAGCAGAGGCATTAGCGCCTGAGGAGACTCTCCTGGGAACCCAGCTTCCCCAAGTTCAGCGCTATCAATCCCTCCTTTCCACTTCAGGCTCAGTGGTAACAGCTCCTGGCTGTGCCTGAAAGCACTGGGGCTTCACCATCCCAGTTAGGCTTCTTTGCAACCTGTTTCGACCTTGTAAAGACCAGCTTCCTTACGTGCCTCTCAGTCACTGCATCTGAGCGTGTCATCTGTTTCCTGCTAGGCCCTTGGCTGATACACTATCCTTCCACAATGCACTAGGCACTTCCCGGGGCCCTTGGAGCACGAGCCGAGCCTCCTCCCCTGGCGGCCTGTAGGGTCGCGTGCGCCCTGTGCCTCCCACCTCACTCAGAGGCTCCCCTCCAGGTCAGTGCCGCCTGTCAGTCTCTGTAGCAGCCCCCATCTCAGGTTCCTGTGATATTTTTTCTGTCTAGAAAGTTGTCCCCAAATCCCTGCCCCCCCAGATGGCCACAACCACAACTCTTTAATAAGTCTGGCTTATTTTCAGCCTTTGGGTTACAGCTTCCATTTTATTTCTTCAAGGAGGCTGCCACCCACTGCCTACTCCTCCAATTCAGACACTTGTCTGTGGCTCCCTGTCCCCCAGAGAGGATTCCTATTATAGCACCGGTTAATCTCCTCCGCAGCAAGAGCTATCAGTTTCCCTTCACTTCATTATTTATTTCATGCGTATGGACGGGAGCCCTGCCTCCATTGTGGAAGAACAAATGGAAGGTAGGTAGGAAGCTGTGAGCTGAGACTCTGCATAAACGGCTGAGGCTGAGTGAGAAGACAGACCCCGGGAGCTGAGATACAAGCAGAACGTCTACCCCTTCCCAGGCTCTTCTCCACAGGCCTCCACCAAGTGCTCCTGGAAAAGATGAAGGAGCAAGGTGGGAGGCTGGGAGCGGCATCCTTTGAAGGTCCATGCTTAGAGGAAGAGAATGGCCCTCAACGCAGAAAGGACACGAAGCCCAGCCCTGACCTCTTCCCCCAAGATCCAAAGTCTCGAGCTCCTGAGAAAAGGCAGCAAACTTTGCCATCCTCAGAGCACAAGGGAGATCCACTGCACTCGGGAGGAGAGTACATATGGTTTCTAAGAAAGGTCCTTTATCCCCGGGAGGTGGGGCAAGAAACCATCTGAGTCCAGATGGGAAGAACTGTCCTCACGCTGGGGAGGTGCAGGACTGCTGAGAAACCCCATCCCTGACAGCCACGGATGCAGAGTTCACCTAATCCTGAAGCAGCAGAGAACCCCATCTTCTGATCCCCATTATCAGGCATGTAAGACTGATTAATAAGACAAGGACACCAGTGGGGGAGATGCAGAAAGGAAAAGAGACCCCCTCTCTGGGAGACAGGGCACAAGGGAAAGATCCAAAGCTGAGGGTGGAGCAAGAACATTGAAAAAAAAAAAATCAGAACACACATTAAGGTCAGGGGAAAGATCTAGAAATCAGTGGTATGCGGTGAAATTGCAAGACAAAACCCAAACCCACACAGCTCCTGACAAGCCCAACTCAACCCTCCACACTGCTGGTCTTGCTGAAGGAGAGGTATGCCATCTCTAAGCATAAATTCTATCTATCTCAGCCTCTACTTATAAAGTTCAACATTCAAATCAAAAAGTAGAGTTATGCAAACAAAATGCAAGAGAAAATGCACCAACAAGATACAAAGCAAACTAGAAATCCAGATACATAGATGACCCAGAAAGGGAACTGAAAAATATCTGTGCTCATGCTCACTCAGTCATGCCTGACTCTTTAAAACCTGATAGACCACATCCCACCAGGCTCCTCTGTCCATGAGATTGTCCAGGCAAGAAGACTGGAGTGGGTTGCCATTTCCTTCTCCAGGGGATCTTCCAGATCCAGAGATCGAACCCGTGTCTCCTGCATTGAAGGCACATGCTTTACCACTGAGTCACCAAGGAAGCCCCAAAATATGTGTAACTAATACACTAAATATTCCAGTGGAGAAGGTAAACAACATGCATGGCCATATAGAGAATTTCTTAAGGAAGAGGAAAGTGGGAAATGCTAGAAATAAAAATATGAAAGCTGAGATGAAGGAAGACAGATTCATCAGCAGAATCAGCAAAGTTTAGGCAGGAATCAGTAACACTGAACCTGGTTTGATAGAAATGAACCACATATGAACAAAAAGAGAGGAGAAAAAAAAAGAAAAATGCACCCCAACACTACTATATTACTATATTATATATAATATACACATATATATTATATATGTTATTTCAGGAGTGAAATAACAGCAAATAGCCTCTAAAATACATGTGAGCAGAATCCTCAAAAAGAAGTGAGATAGGCACAGAAGAAATCTCAGATGAGAATTTTTTCATAGATAATGAAATATATCAAACAACAGATCTAAGGACCTCAGGATGACTGCAAAAAAAAAAAAAAAAATCCAGACATATTATTTTCAAACTGCTGAAATTGAAAAACAAAGATACAATCCTGAAGGACTTCAGGGAAAGTGAAAACATCACATAAAGAGGAATAGAGTAAAGAACTACAACCAACTCTTCATTAGAAGCTATGCAAGATAAAAAACAATAGGTTGTCATCTTCAAATTGTCCATAAGAACAAAAAAAAGGCAAACCAGCAACTATTAATATATCCAGAGAAAATGTCTCTCAAAGTAAGGAAAAAATAAGGACAGTTTTTCTTCAGACAAATGAGAACTTAGAGGATTCATTATAGCAGGGCTATACTATAGAAACCTGGGGTTTACAGAAACAAATGAAAATCTCCAAGAATGATAAATATGATGTTAGATGTAAAATAATTTTCCCTTTGTTAAAAATCACTCTAAAATACAATTTGTTTTATCAAGGATAAACAGTAGCAATATACTGTGCATTTGAAACACATGGAAAAATAAGATAAAGCGATAGCACAAAAAATGGGAGCAAGTTATACAGTTACAGGCGCCCTCACAACGTGTGGGGTTTCCGCGTAGCTCAGTTGGTAAAGAATCTGCCTGCAGTACAGGAGACCCCGGTTCGATTCCTGGGTCAGGAAGATCCCCTGGAGAAGGGATAGGCTACCCACTCCAGTATTCTTGGGCTTCCCTTGTGGCTCAGCTGGTAAAGAATCTGCCTGCAATGTGGGAGACCTGGATTCGATCCCTGGGTTGGGAAGATCCCCTGGAGAAGGGAAAGGCTGCCCACTCCAGTACTCTGGCCTGGAGAATTCTATGGACTGTACAGTTCGTGAGGTCGCAAAGAGTCGGATACAACTGAGTGACTTTCACTTTCACACAACTTGTGAAGTGAAATAATATTATTTGAAAGTGGACTGTATTAAGGGTGTCCAGTAAAATATTTAAGAGGCATAAATAATAAGCCAATGTCAAAGAGAAAAACAGAAGCATAAAAAGTACTCCAGCAAAAAGCAGATAGATTTTAAATTACAAAAGAACAGATGGAACAAATAGAAAATGGCTAACAAAACAGTAGACCTTAATGCAATCTTATCTATAATTATATCAAACATAAACACATAAACACACCAATTAAAAGACAGACATGGTCATCTTGGATAAAAAAGTAATACCTAACATGGTTCTGTCTACAAGAAGCCCAATTTAAACATAAAGACACCGAGAGACTAAAAGAAAAAAAAGGAAAAAGATATACCATATGACTCTAGCTAAAATAAACTAGAGTGGCTATATTTTATCAAGCAAAGAATACTTCAGAATAAACTTCAGAATAAGGAATATTACCAAGAATAGAGAAAGACATTACATAACGGTAATGGGGTGAATTTATAAAGAAGGCATAAAAAACTGAAATGTAAAGATTTATTTAACTATAAGCTCTCTGAGTGATTACAGAGAAAGATGCACAATTGTTGCAAAGAGTTTTTAATTTAATGGGATATAAAAATAAAATTGTTCTTTTGGAAATGCAACATATTTTTGTTAGAAAGACCCCTCAAAATGGTTTTTTTCTTTCCCAGTGGGAAAAAAAAACCACTCATTTTTTAGGAAACATTGTCAAATCGCAGAACTCTTTCCTGAGAGCAGAAATCTGAAGATTCAAGGCTGCAAAAAACTCACATCACCAGTGTTTTGAAGGCAAATTAGCAGAAGCTTCACTTACACAGAAGATGGCTTTAACAATCATGGCAACGTGATGACCCTTCTCCATGGCAAACGATGGTGTGTGTAAAAGCAAAAGTGCCCTGGACATGCAGAGCTTCTCAGGTACAATGTGTGAGGCAGGGAGAGGGTGACTGTCCACTTGTGGAGAAGAGGGAGCTAAGACAAAATACAAGTTGGCTGACACCTCAGGGTTTATTTGGACCCAAGAGTTCTGCTTCTCTGAACTTACAAACCTGTGAGTTGCTGTCTTGTTGTCTTTTGAGAGGTAACATGGCTCAGTGGTTAGGAGAGCAAGCTCAAAGCCAGTATTTGGGTTAGCAGCCCAGTTCTACTCTAACGAGTGGCCTTCAGTCAACTGAAGCTCTCTCTGCCCGAGGGTCCTCACTCACATCCAAACCAGTGCCTGCCCCATAGATGGCTGTGGGAACCAGGTAGTCAAGATGCTCAGCTGGCTGGACCTGTTATTACTACTTCCTGTTCCAGAAATGTGGTGGGTGGCCCAAATTCAACTCCAAATGATGTCAAGTCTATCATGCACATCTTTCCCAGTTCAGTTCAGTTCAGTCACTCAGTCGTGTCTGACTCTTTGCGACCCATGCACTGCAGCACGCCAGGCCTCCCTGTCCATCACCAACTCCCAGAGCTTGCTTAAACTCATGTCCATCGAGTCGGTGATGCCATCCAACCATCTCATCCTCTGTCATCCCCTTCTCCTCCTGCCTTCAATCCTTCCCAGCATCAGGGTCTTTTCAAATGAGTCAGCTCTTCACATCAGGTGGCCAAAGTATTGGAGTTTCAGCTTCAACATCACTCCTTCAAATTCAGGACTGATTTCCTTTAGGATAGACTGGTTCAATCTCCTTGCAATCCAAGGGACTCTCAAGAGTCTTCTCCAACACCACAGTTCAAAAGCATCAATTCTTTGGCGCTCAGCTTTCTTTATGGTCCAACTCTCACATTCACACATGACTACAGGAAGAACTATAGCCTTAACTAGATGGACTTTTGTTGACAAAGTAACATCTCTGCTTTTTAAACACAATTAAGAGAAACTTCATCAGCCTCCTTAAATAATGGGCTCTAGCAGCCAGATGGCAGCTTTCTCCAACTTCAGTGCTTCTCCTGGGAATCCAGAGTTCATAGTGTACAGTGGGGAGGGGCCAGGCAACCGCTGGCCAGGGCTGAAACACAGGCTTTATTACGCGCTGGCCAGATGACCTCAGAAGTCATTTAATGCCGCGTGCCTCAGTGTCACCTGTAGGAAGGGGATGAGGGCCTGGCCCTTCTCATTGGAAGCGTGGCACTGAGTGACAGCTAGTGTGTATAAGAGGTTCAGGACGCTGGGCGGCATGTAGGAAACGCTCCTCCAACACTAGCTGCCTGGATGGGCCTAGAGACGGTCATACAGAGTGGAGTAAGTCAGAAAGAGAAAAACAAGATCACAGATTAACAGATACGTGCGGAGTCTAGAAAAATGGTGCAGGTGAACCTATCTGCAAAGCAGAAACAGAGACACGGATGAAGGGAACGTATGGTCACCAAACGGGGCGAGGGGGGCGTGGGATGAATTGGGAGATTGAGGTTGGCATATATGCACTGCTTATACTTGTATACTCTGTATAGGGCTTCCCTGGGAGCTCAACTGGTAAATATCCACCTGCAATAATGCTAGGAGACCCTGGTTCCATTCCTGGATCCGGAAGATCCCCTGGAGAAAGGACGGGCTACCCACTCCAGTATTCTTGGGCTTCCCTGGTGGCTCAGAAGGTAAAGAATCCACCTGCAATGCGGGAGACCTGGGTTCAATTCCTGGGTTGGGAAGATCCCCTGGAGTGGGGCATGACAACCAAGTCCAGTATGCTTGCCTTGAGAATCCCCATGGACAGAGGAGCCTGGTGGGCCACAGTCCATGGGGTCACAAAGAGTCAGACACAACTGAACGACTAAGCCCAGCACATCCTATGTATAAAACTAAGGAGAACCTATTGTATAGTGCAGAGAACTCTACTCAATGGGGCGACCTAAATGGGAAGGAAAGCCAAGGAAGAGTGGATATACACAAATGTACAGCTGATTCAGTTTGCTGTATAGCAGAAATTAACCCTACATTAAACAGCAACAATACTCCAATTAAAAAAAAAAAGATATCAGTTGTTAAGCACAAACAAGTCTGGGACTATTCTAAAATAAAAATTAAAATGACCTCGTATTGGCCACTGCCTGGGGTTACAACTGAAGGAAAACCTGGAGGTATATCTTGATGACTTTACTAAAAAAAAAAATAAAATACAATCAGGGTGAGTGAACAAAGTAGTCACAGATACTCACCTGTAAAATATTTCTAATAATGAATTAAGAATGAAAAATTTCATCTTAAAATGTTTTACTTTTATTCACTGTACATAATAGTGGTTCTCAGTTCTCACAGGAGGAAAGGCTATTTTTAAAAAGGTAGGCACTCATATAGTTGGGGTGATTCACAAGGCTACAAAATAGGTTTTTATTTGCTAGGATTTTCTCCAATGAGGTACAATAAACATGAGATACAAAACATGTAAACCTAACATCCTCTCTTCAAGGAAACTCCTTGGGTAAAGCCTGAAGTTAGCCAAGCCCATCACCCAGGTTTCAAGCTAAGAGAACGAGGACTTTTCTAAAATGATTTAGAATTGGTATATTCTATATCGATCTACACCCACACATCCGTAAAATTTCATTAAGCTGTTAAACTGTCATCCTAACATTCATGCGCTTTGCTCATGTAAGATGCACCTCAAAAAAAGAGAAAAATTTATGTTAATAAGGAAAGGACCAGTGCAGATTCCATACGAAAAACCACAGGTGTCTCATCAACTTTTTCCTAAACATAGTTTTGATCAAATCTGCAGTACCGCTACCCTGCACTGTCTATGCACTGACCGTTAGACAGGGAAACAAACATTTAAGAGAATGGCCTCAAGCAGGACTTTGGGGCCAGAGAAAGGGAAGCTGATGGCCCAAAGAAGGTGACTTTCTTCGGATAAGAAAGTAGCCGGATTCTGACTATGATTTCATGTGGAGCTTACTGGACTTGAAGAAGCATCCAAGTGACATGTGGGAGCAAAGACCCAAGAGGAAGGACAGTCCATTGTCCTCACCTGAGTGACACAGTGTGAGATGAAAACTCTCTAAAGGAAGGTGCCTTCTGGAAGAAAAAGTAGAGATTCAATTTGGGGATATTTCTGGGATGGAAGGGAGATCCAGGATGTTAGCTCAAATTGGTATTGTCAACTCAACATTCCACCAGCTCACACTCAACGAGTCCTCTCTACACCACGTACTGTCATCCCTGAGACGGAAATGTACAACCAGTGACTCCAATGATGTCACATCCGGTGGGACAGACGGCCCCTCTCTCCAACTCCCAGCCTTCTCCCTGCTGAAGTGAGCTGACCTGATCCATTCCAGTTACTACTGCGGCTTAACTGCTTACTGCTGGAATTCAGCCCTGAATTCCAAACAGCAGTGTCTTCTTGTAGCTCAGTGTTACGGGTGAGGAATTTGGGCAGGGATCAGCTGGGAGGTTCTTTTGCTCCAGGTGGCATTGCTGGAGGTCAGGTGCCAACACTTAAATGGGCATTGGACGGGTACAGAGGGTCCAAGCCAGCTTCTCGCATATCTGACAGCTGACGTCAGAGCTGGCAGGAAGGAGGGGCCACAGACCGGAGTGCCTACACGGGGCCCTTCAGCAGGGTGGTCTCAGGGCAGTCAGACCATTGACACAGCAGCTCATGGCTCCCAGAGAGGAAGTTCTGTAGGACAAGGGAAGCTGCATGTCTGCTGGGACCCAACCTCAGCCCTCAAATAGCTTACATTACAGGGTGGGGAAGACAGACCAGGATAAAAAAAAGTGCATACGGTGTTTTCAGATATTAATCAGTAGCATGTAGAAAAATAAAATCTGGGGATAGGGTATAGAATAAACTTCCTAAGTGTTACTCGCTCAAGTCATGTCCAACTCTGTGACCCCACGAACTGCAAGCCTGCCAGGCTCCTCTGTCCATGGGATTCTCCAGGCAAGAATACTGGTATGGTTTGCCATTTCCTCCTCCAGGGTAAAAACTTCCTAAAAAAATACTCTAAGCAATTGTCATTTCTCTACCCCAAATTTCCAATGGCTTTCCTATATCTACTCAAAGAAATTCAAATTATTTTTGATGTCCTCTAGGACACCCAAATATAGCAGTCAAACCAGAGAATTGAGGACCCTGCCGCGTGCTCACTAAGGCTGCTTTTCTTCATAGCTTTGCCACTGCAGTTACTTCCTCCACCACGTGCCCTTCCTTCTTGTGATCCTGTCCTGCCTTGGAAGCACTGTCTCCATGAAATAGTCTTAGTCCCAAAAGCTCATACAACGCCTTCCTCTTTTGGATTGCTCTGTGGGGGAGACAGTCAGGTAAAGAATGTTCCTTTATGTACCATGCTAAATAAAACAGAGAGACACAGCTCACTCCTGTCCCAGGCCACGTCTCACTTCTGTGCGTCTGTCTGCCTGTGCTCCGACGTCATCCACATGATGGATGGGGTGTCAGGACGGCTTCAAGTTGCAACGCCTGAGCTCTGGAATGGACCCCATTATAGCTCCGGGTCTATATATAGATCCCACCAACAAAGATCTCTGTGTCCTTGGGAACATTACACAACTTCTTTGGGTCACACATCCCTCAACAGCAAAGTGGGAGGCTTGGTCACAACCAGTTCAAAGGGCAAAGGCACCCAGAATGGGGCTCACCCCACCATATGCAACACGGAAGGATCGCTCTCTTCACTGTCTCCATCACAAAGCTGTGGATATTGAATAAATCCTCGCAAAACTGAGGCCCAGTGCCAGAAAGAATGTGATGATAGCATCAGGACTACAGAGGACCTGGGCAGTCATACAGTGGAGAAAACCCACACAGTGCCATGGGGAAAGTATAAATGTACGGACCATGAAAGTGAACGTTGCTCAGTCGTGTCCAACTCCTTATGACCCCATGGACTATACAGTCCATGGAATTCTCCAGGCCAGAATATGGCAATGGGTAGTCTGGGTAGTCTTTCCCTGCTCCTGGGGAATCTTCCTAACCCAGAGGTCGAACCCAGGTCTCCTGTATGGCAGGCAGATTCTTTACCAGCTGAGCCACAAGGGAAGCCCAAGAATACTGGAGTGGGCAGCCTTTCCCTTCTCCAGCAGATTTTCCCAACCCAGGAATTGAACCGGGGTCTCCTGCATTGCAGGCGGATTCGTTACCCACTGAGCCATCAGGGAAACCATAAGTACCATACTTTGTTTCAAAAGTCAACCTCACAAGCATGTTTATTCACGCAATTTGTGATTTAAACACCATCTTTTTACTGACTCTAAGGGACACAGAAGTCAATTCAAAGGAAAGTTGAATTAGATCTCAAATTCACGGACCTCAGCTGGGTACCACAAAGCCCTCTGCTGGGTTTCCCTGTGACACTTCTCTGCATCCATCCTGTCTCCTCCCAGATTCACTGCATGCTGCCGGCAGGTCCCCGCCTGTTCATGAGCCCCTCCATCACCTGGACCACCTGTAACAGCCTCTCGGCTGGCACCCACTCTACCAATGCAAAAAACCACAGGTACCAAAAACATAAATGTCTATCTACTAATCCAGCCTCCATGCAGGATCACACAGAGAATCCCACTTAATAGAGAATCACTATTTACACCATGAATGTCTGACGCCGAAAAGAACTAAAATGAAGCAAAGCAAATATACTGAACATAATCTCACCAATTTGATGATTCAGAAGCCACTTTTGGATTTTTAGGTATTTTCAGTAAGAATTGCCACCACTTACCATTTTAGTTTTAAACTATCACTAATAAAATGTCAAATAATTTGATTCTCTTGTAGCTACATTTGACAATCTGCCTTTTTATTTTTTTTTTAAGAAAGAGGGAAAATATTTCCTAGGAGAGATAGGAAGTGTCAAATACATTAGTTATTAACTTCAATAGGTGTGAGTAAAACAGCAATATTGGGAATGCCATTGAATCAAGAATTTAAAACTTGGCGACTGACGTAGGATTATCAATCAGTAGCTGAAAAACACAATTTGGGGACTGGCATGTTTGTTACTTTCATCTGCCAGTATTTTTAAAACATTTTCATTAATTAGCCTCAGAGATTTATGACTCTCTTCCAAGTGTTATTCAACTGCTACTTGAAAATAATAAGGTTAGGCAGAGTAAGATGCAGTGTTTGGGTCCTTATGCCGTTGTTAATTAAAACACATTAAGTCTAATCGAATACTCGGGCCGCATTTTGTAGACAATCCTGCTGATCCATCTATTCGCCAACTTGCTCTTTTAAAGGAGAAACAGCTAATGTCAACAAACTGCCATCAAAATATGCCCACGCCATAAACCAACTGACAGGAAAAGCATCTTTACCGAAACCATCCATCCCTTCCTCCCATTAACAGTTCAAATCATACACAAGAAACCCCCTTGTCCTTCAGTGCATCCCCCCTTCCTTCTCTGGGGGATCCTGACAATGCTTCAAATGTTCAAGGATGATGATTTCCATGAAAAGAAGCTAAGGTGTGAGATCTGAACAGAAATCGTTTCTGTTATTAGCAATCAATTAAAGTTTAAAATGTGTATTTCAAAATAACAATGAAACAGTTTTTAGACTGCCTGGGCAGCATAACCAACATTCTATATCACATCAATAAATTCACAACAAAGATGCATGCAAGCATTTACCTAATAAATCCCACTCCAAAATTGGCAGGACCTTTTATTTTAATTTTGGAAAAATGCTCAGTTTTCCCATAAAGAGCCACACACAAAGGAATAACTCAACTAAAAGTTCCAAGTCTTTAGAAAAACATGATTTGATTAGCTTGGAAGCTACATTTAATTCTGAGATGTGCCAGAGGCACATATGTGGAAACATAATCAGAGCTTTGAGGCAGTTTATAAAATAAATAAAAGCTACAGGAAGGCAAAATACTACCCTGAATTATTATGCTACTAAGAATGTAATTAAAAGGTTGCACATTCTTAGCACAATATACACTATCCCTAAAAATACTCAGAATGTTCTCTAAGACAAACTGGGTGATGTGTATTAAGACAGAGCTTGCTGCGTGCCCCTAGGATCAATCCTTAAATTTCTAGGAAAGGGAAAATAACCTCAATTTTTGCTAACCCAACCCAAAAACTATATTATCCACTTCCCTTACAGGTAAGCGTGATCATCTGGCCAATGAGAGGTGGGTAGAAGTGTCGTAAGGTCTCTCCTAGAAAGCACCTTTGATTTGTTTGTCCTCCCACCCCAGGTTTATTGAGATATGGTATGTGTGCTCAGTCACGTCTGACTCTTTGTGACACGATGGACTATATATAGCCTACTAGGCTCCTCTGTCTGTGGGATTCTCCAGCCAAGACTAGTTGAGTGGGTTGCCATTTACTTCTCCAAGGGATCTTCTCAACCCAGGGACTGAACCCATGTCTCCCAAGTGTCCAGCATTAGCAGGTGGATTCTTTACCACTGACACCTGGGAAGCCCTTATTGAGGTATAAATGATAGATAAAATTGAAAGATACTCAGAAGTACATCGTGGTGGTTTTAGAAAGATTTTTTTTATCGTGGTGATTTGACACATGTGTATGTTGTAAAAGGATTCCCTGAATCTAATTATCACTTCCATCTCCTCACATTTTTTTTCTGAGAACATTCAAGCTCTACTTTTTAGCAAATTTCAATTATACAATACAGAGTCATCAGCTGTAGTCAGCACGTTTTACTTTGGATCCTCAGACCTCACTCATTGTACAGCTGAAAGTTGGTACCCTTTCACCAACTTCTCCCTATCTCCTGCACCCCCCACCCCGACAACCACTTTTCTACTCTTGAGATGGTGACTTTTTAAAAAATTCCACATATAAGTGATACCATGCAGTATTTTTCTGTCTGGCTTATCTCACTTAGCATAATGCTCTCGAGGCCCATCCATGTTGCAAATGGAAGGATTTCCTTCTTCATAGCTGATAATATTCTCTGTGTGTGTACAGAAAAATCATATTGTCTTTATCCATTCATCTATCAACAAACAAGCAGATCACCTTTGTATCTTAAACTGAAACTGAAGTCGCTCAGTTTGCAACCCCATGGACTGTAGCAACTCCATGGACTGTAGCCTGCCAGACTTTGTATCTTGGCTATTGCAAATAATGCTGTGAGGTACATGTGAGTCGATCAGTCATGTCCGACTGTTTGTGACCTCATGGACTGTAGCCCACCAGTCTCCTCTGTCCATGGGATTCTCTAGGCAAGAATACAGGAGTTGGTTGCCATTCCCTTCTCCAGAGGAATCTTCCTGACCCAGGGATTGAACCCAGGTCTGCTGCATTGCAGGCAGATTCATACCATCTGCTCCACCAGGGAAGCCCCTGTGATGTACACAGAGGTGCATGATCTTTTCAAATCAGTGTTTCTGTTTTCTTCAAGTAAACACCCAGAAGTAGAATTGCTGACTTGTATGGTCATTCTATTTTAATTTTCTGAGGGACCTCCATATTGTTTCTCATACTGTGTGTACTAAGTCATATTCCTGCCAACAGTGCACAAGGGTTCCCTTGACATCTCCTGTCTTTGTGATAGTAACCATTCTAACAGGTGTGAAGAGATATCACACTGTAGCCTGGACGTGCATTTCTTTGACAATTAGTGATTCTGAGCACCATTTCACGTATCTGTTGGCCACTGCCTGTCTGCTTTAAAACAAATGTCTATTCAGATTGTCTGCTCATTTCCAACAGGGCTGTCTTGTTTTGCTTCTTTTTCTGTTGAGTTGTAAGAACTTTTAAAAATATATATTTTTAAGATTAACTCCTTATCTTCCAGTAAGACTCTATGCAAAGAGTCTCCCTATTAGCCTGGGATGCACCACGGTGGCCTGAGGTGGAGCTGTGGCCTCGGAGCATGCTGGGAACAGGAAGCAGTTTGCGGCAAGGAGTCAGGTCTCTGCAGGGTCCTAAAGCCTCCTCCCCAGCTTCGGATTCCTAACTCGGGACCTCTCTGTAGTGTGACAGAGACAGTCTATCCTGCTGTGTAAACGTCTGTGGTTTGACACCGTCTCTCCTCTTAAATGCAGTGGAACCTAACTTTAAATGGTGGTGGTGATGCATGAAGGAAGAACTGAAAATGTTCATTGCCTTTCTAGATCCCAACCATCATCACACCCAACTCCTTCCTTCAAGCCGGTGTCTCCTCCCTGCCCCCTTCTAAAGAAAAAGAGACTGGGGACATTTTAGTAAGCACCAAGTAATCCCATAAGAAATACAAGCTCATGTTTAGAAAGTCTACAATAACAACAACAACAACTGAACCTGAGTCAGAACAAGACATTTAAGGTGCATGAAGGAAAAAAATCAACCACAAGTGAACCTGAACTTAGGCTGCTGTCCTTGACAACTTCATTTTGAAGGCACTCTTACAAAACAAGCTAATCATTATTACTAATCAAATAGTATGCACCAAGGACATTATTAAGTATAAACTTGTAAGATAATAACTCAAGTCCTAATTTTGATAATGCTAAATATTTATATTTATATTTAAATCCAAAACGCGAACAAAACATTTATAAGTTTATGGCTAGTATACTTTATATTTCAAAGTAAAAGGACCAAGTAAATGTTTCCAACATTCTTAGTATTAGAGGCAAAGGGTCCTTGCTTACCAACTGTGCTAACTATAGTTTTCAAAGATAGCCCTCTAGGTGGAACGGAAGTAAACCTTCATTTCTGCAAAGAAAAATTACCTCTTAAATTGCTACAGATAGTGCATTCAAATTATTTCCCTTGTTGATGCTACATGCTGTTAATGTTTTATGTCATGTCAACAGTTTTAGATTTATTTTTCATTTACATGCTCATATAAACACAATAAGAAGGACAGCCCATCCTCTCTTGAGGTCAAACGAAGAACACATGTTGATCTCAACTGGGAAGTTGCCAATACTATTCTTAGAAAAAAAAGGTAGCCATTTCTAAATTGCTGCTACTAAAAAAGGTCACCTGTGTAGACGTTAATTAGGTTAGAAAAGACAAATCTCAAGGTTTCTCTAAAATATAAGGTAGGGGGTTAAAGTGAACAACTAGAATGAGAAATAACAATACACTTCCATTAGCATGTGTACATCTATGAAAGTAAACACCAGTCTTATAAGAGTTCCAACTTTCCCTGCCTATTATACTTGGGATAGCTTGGGCTAGGGCTCAGCCAGTGTTCACTCTGCTCCATCTCATCTCCCCTGGGGGCAGAGGATACGGTCCCATGGGTGTGGGGCTCAGCCATGTGACTTGCTTTGGCCAATGAACTGCTATGGAATATGATGGGAGCAGTAGCATTAAATGTGCTTGCTGGTTTGGCTTGGCCCTTGTGCTCTGAGCATCCACCACAAGAAAATGCCTCCAGTAGCTCCTGATGGATGAAGAATGGAGATGCACATGAAACAGGTCTGAATGCACTCACAGCCTGGAGTGAGCACCAGCCAAGATAAGGCAAGATGAGCCATCACTGACTCAATGGACATGAGTCTGAGCAAGCTCTGGGAGTTGGTGATGGACAGGGAGGCGTGGCGTGCTATAGTCCAGGGGGTCACAAAGAGTTGGACACCACCGAGCGACTGAACTGAACTGAACTGAAGATAAGCCAACACTAGCCAACCCACAGTCTGAGTGAGAAACAGATTCATTTTTGTAAGCTTCAAACTCAGTCCATCCCTCCTCATCCTCCCACTTGGCAAGTCTGTTCTCTACAACTGAGCCAGTTTCTATTTCGTAAATAAGTTCCTTTGTGTCATATTTTAGATTTCACATAAAAGTGATATAGTATGATATTTGTCTCTCTCTGCCTTGTGTTAGTCACTCAGTCATGCCTGACCCTTTGAGACTGCATGGACTGTAGCCCACCAGGCTCCTTTATCCGTGGGATTCTCCAGGCAAGAATACTGGAGTGGGTTGCCATTTCCTTCTCCAAGGGATCTTCCCAACCCAGAGATAAAACCTGGGTCTCGTGCATTGCAGGCAGATTCTCTACCATCTGAGCCACCTATCTGTATTACTTCACTAAGTATGATCATCTCTAGCTCCATCAGAAACATATTCTTTATGATTTAAGCCATTGAGCTTGGGGTGATTTGTTTCTCAGTATCCTTGTGGCCACGGCTGACTGATCATCAAGACTCAAAGCTATTTGGTCAATCTCTGGAGTGACTGTTCTGTTCTACCCAAGCCAGCATCACAGTGGTCCTGCCCTTATTCAGCAATTAGGGCATAAGTCTTATTTCTTCAGAGAGAATACTTCCCTCCTAGCTACCTCAAAATCAAGCCCACCTGACTATTTTTTTGCTTGGTATACCAGCAAGTCTCAGGTAAAAGTCTGTGCTATATTATCTAGCTTTCTGTGATTGTTTTACTATTGTCTGATAATGCAATTATACTCCTTGGGCAGTATCAAGCTCCATGAAGTCACAGGCTTTTTCTTATATTTCTTTTCAGTTCAATTCAGTTCAGTCACTCAGTCGTGTCCGACTCTCTGACTCCATGGACTGCAGCATGCCAGGCCTCTCTGTCCATCACCAACCCCTGGAGCTTGCTCAGACTCATGTCCATCGAGTCGGTGATGCCATCCAACCATCTCATCCTGTGTCGTCCCCTTCTCCTCCCGCCTTCAATCTTTCCCAGCATCAGGGTCTTTTCCAATGAGTCAGTTCTTCGCAATCAGGTGGTCAAAGTATTGGAGCTTTAGCTTCAGTCCTTCCAATGAATATTAAGCACTGATTTCATTTAGGACTGATTGGTTTGATCTCTTTGCTGTCCAAGGGACTCTGAAGAGTCTTCCCCAACACCACAGTTCAAAAGCATCAGTTCTTTGGTACTCAGCTTTCTGATACACTGGGCTGGAAAATTAGGACTTGTGATCCAGAGGGCCAAAGCTTCAAGCAGACTGAATGCCATGGAACATGTGTCTTATTTTTTCCTAAACATGGGGGGAAAAATAAAGGGGTATCTATAAAAATATAGGTTATGTGTTAGGAATACATCTGATCCAACTCTTCCACATCAGCAAATTATCTGAAAATGCAAGTAAATATTTCTTCCTCATTACATAATACTACTGTATGTAATAGTTTATTATCACCATTAATAATTTAAAAGTCTAACATGAAATATTCAAAACCAGTATGTTATTATAAATAAGATTAAAGACCAATTCTTTTCTTGGTCCAAAGTTCATTAATCAGAAACATACTCCTTTCTTTCCTGCTCTTTTTCTAGTCTTAACTTATCATAAACACTCTGATAACTTAAGCAGCAGTGAAACAGTACCAGAGTACTCCACAGTATTGAAGCCTCTCTATGACCATAATTACTGTCACCAGTTCAGTTCAGTTGCTCAGTCGTGTCCAACTCTTTGCGACCCCATGAACCACAGCACGCCAGGCCTCCCTGTCCATCACCAACTCCCGAGTTTACTTAAACCCATGTCCATCGAGTCAGTGATGCCATTCAACCATCTCATCCTCTGTCATCCCCTTCTCCTCCTGCCCTCAATCCCTCCCAGCATCAGGGTCTTTTCAAATGAGTCAGCTCTTCGCATCAGGTGGCCAAAATATTGGAGTTTCAGCTTCAGCATCAGTCCTTCCAGTGAACACCCAGGACTGATCTCCTTTAGGATGGACTGGTTGGATCTCTTTGTAGTCCAAGGGACTCTGAAGAGTCTTCTCCAACACCACAGTTCAAAAGCATCAATTTTTTGGCATTCAGCTTTCTTCACAGTCCAACTCTCACATCCATACATGACCACTGGAAAAACCATAGCCTTGACTAGACGGACCTTTGTTGGCAAAGTAATGTCTCTGCTTTTTAATATGCTGTCTAGGTTGGTCATAACTTTGCTTCCAAGGAGTAAGCGTCTTTTAATTTCATGGCTGCAATCACCACCTGCAGTGATTTTTGAGCCCAGAAAAATAAAGTCAGCCATTGTTTCCACTGTTTCCCCATCTATTTGCCATGAAGTGATGGGACTGAATGCCATGATCTTAGTTTTACGAATGCTGAGCTTTAAGCCAACTTTTTCACTCTCCTTTTTCACTTTCATCAAGAGGCTCTTTAGTTCTTCTTCACTTTCTGCCATAGCATTGCTGAAAACATGATCAGCTGTGTGTGGAAACTAGAAACTTCCTCCACGACATCTCTTAGAAGGATACATACTAGACATCACATAGGGCAGAAAGTGAGGATGCTAGCTTTGAAATAAAATACTTTGACTGGTTTTTACTCAGCTTCTTTTATTTATTTTTATCAATCAATCACTCAGGTTCATTTGTGGAAAAGGAGATAGCAACCCACTCCAGGATTCTTGTCTGTAGAATCCCGTGGATGGAGGAGCCAGGTGGGCTGCTGTCCATAGGGTCACACAGAGGCGGACACGACTGAAGTGACTTAGCATGCATGCATGCGTTGGAGAAGGAAATGGCAACCCACTCCAGTACTCTTGCCTGGAGAATCCCAGGGACAGAGGAGCCTGCTGGGCTGCCGTCTATGGGGTTGCACAGAGTCAGACGTGACTGAAGCGGCGCAGCAGCAGCAGCAGCAGCAGGTTCATGACTTTTAGGTTTTGACTTTTGCAAACACAGTCTTCTCGTTGGTATAGTGATGACTCAGTGACTATGAACACACCGCGTTCCCTTTTATCAGTTGGGCCATGCTTCTCAGCGTCAGAGAGAAATTAGAAAGCTTTCCACAGGAATAAACTACAGAAAGGAGGGACAGAATTCCTTAGCCAAGAAGCAGCCCTTGTGGATCCTGGGCCCTGGCGTTGGTGATGGACTGTCTGCACACTATCATCCCTTGCCTGCATCTTCCCTCCTTGAGGGTTTGACTTTGCATCCTTTCCCGTGAAGAGCAGAAGTCCTTCCCTTGGCCCCTTGAAGCTGGGCCGACCTGGAGTCTTGGGGAGGTCAGGAGGAAATGCAGAAGGGAGGGCTGGGCCGAGCCTGCCTGTTTTCTCAGAACCCTGCGAACGTGCCTGGAGCAGCCTGTGGGCGGAAGGATGGGCACAGAGTAGACAGACAAGGCCCCACAGGTGAGGGCATCTCCAACCATCCAGCCTGCAGCGGACCACAGACACGCGAGGGAACCCAGCCAAGACCAGAAGCCACTGGATTCTGGGGTGGTTTGTCTACCAAACCTTTACTGATACATGGGGTCTTCATCCAAAACCTCAGCGTCTATTTCATAATATGCTGAAGCATCAGTGCAGAAGATGAGGAAGGTGAAATTCAAGTGGGAATATTCGATGAAAACAATCGACATCTGTTGCAGCCACGGAATTACCTGGAGAGACTGTTAAGACACAGACTGCTGGAAGCACACCTAGGATTTCCGCTCCAGTTGTTCCGGGGCGGGGCCTGACCATCTGCATTTCCAGCCGGCTCCCAGCTTTCGCTGAGGTTACTGCCATGGGTACCAAGCCACCTGATGCGAAGAACCAACTCATCAGAAAAGACTCTGATGCTGGGAAAGAATGAGGGCAGGAGGAGAAGAGGGCAACAGAGGATGAGACAGACATGACAGAGGATGAGACGGTTGGATGGCATCACCGACTCAATGGACTTGAGCTTGAGCAAGTTCCGGGAGATGGTGAAGGCAGGGAAGCCTGGCGCGCTGCAGCCCGTGGGGTCACAGAGTCGGGCATGATTTAGGGGTGAACAGCCACCACCACCACACACCGAGAGCCTTCTTCTACATGACCAAGTGCATTGCAGAGAAAAGATTCCCTTAGAGAATATACATCTCACTAAATGAACCGAATAAACGCATCTGTTTAAAAATCCTATTCGACAGGGAGACCAATCAGATTTCAACATAAAGAGAAGGAATTATACTTACTCTTCAGTCATGCTGGACAAAAATCAGCTAGGGCCATCAACACTTCATGAATTACCCCCAATGCAACAATTTATGGCTGTGTTTAAAACTAAGGGTTTTTTTTTCTTTTAAATGTAAGTAATATGAATCACATTTTATGTTACAGCAGGGATGAACAGTGTTTCTGTATAAAATTAATATTTAAAATATGAAAATCACAGTAAGCAGAGATTTATTTCTTTGAGCCTGTTCATGATAATATTTCAGATATTATTCACGTTGCTGATGCCACACATGGTTTACGGAGTGTACACGATTCCATTTCAGATGTCTTACTTCGGTAAGTCAAACATATCTGCATTCTCTGAAGCTCTGAGAATCATTGGCAGAAATTCCTGACTTTTTTTCAGGCACATTAAACTATTTTCCATCCAGTCTCCTTCAGTCTCTGCATTTAAAAGATCATCAGTGTACACCGAATTCCTAAAACACACACATCTCTTCAAGGAAAATTCATTTTGTTCTATCAAAGACACAACTTATAATTTAGAAAACTGACTGACTTCAAAATAAACGTTTTGGCTCTGTTTTCATTTCAAATTAACAATTAATATAACTTAAGGCAAGGTTGTCTTTTCATTTCTCTTTTTTCCACTTTTTAAAAATGTTTTTATTTTTACACAGTTTTTAAAGGTTACTTTCCAATTACTACAGAACAGTAACTATATTCCCTATGTTGTATAGCACATCCTTGAGCTCATCTTACACCCGGGGTTTGTACCTCCCACACCCCCATCCCTAGGTGGTCTTTCTCCCATCCCACTGGTAACCACCAGTTCGTGCTCCAGATGTTTATTCTCTGGTTCTTTTATGTTACATTCACTAGCGTGTTGGGGTGAATACAGTTTGTTTTAGATTCCATATGTAAACAGTATCATACAATGTTTATCTTTCTCTGTCTGACTTACTCCACTTAACACAATGCCCTCCAAATCTATGTATGTTGCTGCAAATGGCAAAATGTCATCCTTTTTTATCACTGAGTAGCAGTCCATTGTATATCTACACGTCTTCATTATTTAAGGCAACTTTAAACTTCATTATTACATACACACTATCAACACATCTAAAGAATAAATTCAAAGTAAATGCTGTGTTTGTATAATGGGATTCCTTTCCTTCTCATAGAAACTATCAAGTATTTTATCTCAAGTCCTCATTTGTTCAGGATGGGAACAGCAGGCAGAATTATTTATCTTAAATTTTGTTTCTATGAACTAACCACTTATGTAATATATATTATACAAATGTGATACTTAACGTTATTATCACATTATATAATTATATGAAAGTGAAAGTTGCTTACTTGTGTCCGGCTCTTTGTGACCCCATGAACTATACAGTCCATGAAATTATCAGGGTCAGGATACTAGAGTGGGTAGCCTTTCCCTTCTCCAGGGAATCTTTCCAACCCAGGGATCAAACCCGGGTCTCCTGCTCTGCAGGCAGATTCTTTACCAGCTGAGCCACCAGGGAAGAGTACACAATTATAATTATATACTAGTATATTAAATTAAATTAAATTATATTAAATTAAATTAAAATGTATACTAGTATATAATTATAATATTGTTATAAATATATGGTTATATATATGTTATATATAAATAAATATATTTTATAAGTTATATATAAAATATTGCATATATCAAAGATAACATAGTAATTTATAAAACATACCTATTATGTAAATATGTGACTATATTTTTAATTGAATAGGTATTGGTATTATTTCAATTCTATGTAATAAGTAACATCAATACATATACTGGAGACTTTTCCCTAAAACACCCATAGTTTACGAACCTTTTCACCAGTGGTGATACAAATTTCAGTTGAATAATGTATAATCATGGATCTCTCATTTCAGACGACCTTTATATCTGATCTGTCTCTTGGCACACCTCAGAGTAAGTCTAGCCTCTTTAGGGACAGAATATCAACGTGACAACAATGTAAACTCGGCTGTAACAACCAGTTGTATTCTGTATTACTCTCAAAAGAATATTCGTTACTCTGTCATCACACAGCAGAGCCTAAGAAAAGACGGCAAATGTGGTGAAGTTTCCTGTGGCTAAAACGATAAAAGAATGAAACCTTATTTCACAAGTGCGGTAGAAAATATTAAAACTTCCTTGCAAAGCTTCCTGGAAGTATTCTCTGGAAACTTACAAATACTCTTTTGGACCGGAAGTTTCACTTTTTGTAACGTATATTATGAAATGCCTGTGTGTGCATATATACTAAGTTGCTCCAGTCATGTCCAACTCTTTGTGACCTCACAGACTGTAGCCCACCAGGTTCCTCAGTCTATGGGGTTCCCAGGCAAGAACACTGGAGTGGGTTGCCATGCCCTCCTCTAAGGGATCTTCCTGACCCAGGGATTGAACCTGCGTCTCTATGTCTCCTGCACCGGCAGGCGGATTTTTTATCACTAGTACCACCTGGGAAGTCCCAAGAAATGACTATGAAAAAAAGCACAAAATATGCTCTGTGGGTAAGGGGAGGTTTTCACAGCACACTTATACTAATGAGAACATTTAGAATAAGCTGACTGAGCCACTGAGCACACACAAATATCTGACTACAAGAGCTCAGGTGCAAATGTGCAGGGAAGTAAGTAATGGCTATGAATAATTTTAAATACCTCCAGAAAAGGCAAGCTATTAAACTGAAGACAGAATATGTACATCAAGGACGTGTCAAGGCAGAGGAAAACACCTCATAGGAGCTTCCAAAATGGGCAGTGTAAGCCCTCAAAGTTGTATTTATCTGTGAATTTCATGTTCCTCTTTGCATGTGAATGAACTTTTATTGTATGGCAATTTTTGTAACAAAACATTACTTTACAAGGTAAAATCCTCCAGCATGAATAAGTCCCTCTCCTTCATAAATCTTCCGCTACATTTTGCAAGAATAGAATCCCTGCCCAACACTCAGAAATGGTAAATGAAAACTTTCAGGGACAAGGCGGCAAAGTAGGACTGGTAGGGAAATTCACACAGCGGATTTTGAAATAACTGAAAACTCTTTTCTTTATCAGGAATTGAGAACTAAATCCTCCATGTCAAGTCGGCTATGTTTAAAGTGAAAAGTCAATCACCTATTCTTTCCAGTTTATGTGGTCATTTATTCTGTGTCTCAATAGAGAAATAAATTATTTCCTTTTTTTGTTGGTTTTTTTTTTTTTTTAATGTGGCTGTTCCATGAGGCAGGTGGGATCTTGGTTTTCTGACCAGAGATCAAACTAATGCCCCCGCCCCCACTGGAAGGGCAGTCTTAACCAGTGAATTGCCAAAGAAGTCACAGATTTCTCATTTTATCTATTTTATTTTTTCCATTTTATTTTTATTTACATTTTTGGCTATTTGTGTTCAGTAGCACAGCCTGAGAATGGAACTGTCATATATTGGTTGCTCTTGCTTTGTTCAGCATTTTAATGCATACCAATCAAGTCCTGCATGTAGAGAACCAGAGCAGAGGGTACTTTCCGTTACTCAAGTGTGAAAACCGGTATCAAATATACTGAAAACACACCTGAAATACTCTGTTTAAGAAGAGAGATGGATTTTGCTTTCCAGAATATTTTGGGGGTCAACACTTTTAAATGAAAGTGAGTTCAGCTGCTTTGGGATAGAAAGTATAAATTAGCAGATTTGTTTCCATGAGTTTTTGGCCTTGAGAAGCTGACAATCAATGCATAAGTCTACTTAACACCAACATCTATGACTGTTAAAGGCCTAGCATGACACTCGGCCAGAAACCTCCTGTAACAGTAGGAGAAAATCCAGCCTGGGAGTCACTGGGAGGGGGTCTTCTTGTACTAGTGACTCTGACTGAGAAGGCGGGCAGGCATCATCACCTGGTCTTGTCTGGGTCTCGTATGTGGCATTCTTCTGCATCCTTAGTCTACTCTGCTGATGAAGCACTTTAAGGAGAAGACAGAAATTAAATCCCCCATGGAAACACATCTGCAGCTATGGGAAACAGTCACCTGAAAGCCGTCATCTCCCTGGAAGCCGACTCACTGGAAAAGACCCTGATGCTGGGAAAGACCAAAGGCAGGAGAAGGGGCGACAGAGGATGAGATGGTCGGATGGCATCACCGACTCAGTGACCTGAGTTTGAGAAAGCTCCGGGAGATGGTTCAGGAAACAAGGAAGCCTGGTGTGCTGCAGTCCATGGGGCCAAAAAGAGTCAGACACGACTGAGCGACTGAACAATAACTTCTGGAAAAGCCACTGAAGCTTCAGGAGGTCCTCTCCCCACTGATCTCCCTTCACAGATGCCCCAAAGGTTCACATGTGTACTTACATGTGGCAGAACTGAGACCCAGAATATGGAAAATGTCAATAAACAGAAATGGCCCTAACCTAGCTGTCAAAAATATTTTCATGTGATAAAACAATCATTGTATTCTATACACAAGAAGAAACTCTTCAATTACCCAGAAAAATTAAAAGTAAAAGGATGCAAGAATATGTAGAAGTATGAGCTAAAGCAAAAAAATGCAGTGGGACGACAACTGTGGTACCAGAAATGGTGGGTTTCAGGACAAAAAAATATTTAACGGCAGACAAAAGCAGACACTTCATAATGCTAAAGGCTACAGAGAGCAAACAAAACCCTTAAATATACGTGATTATCTCAAAGATCAACAGAATTCATTTCTAAAGATGTCAAAAAGGCATTTAAGAGAATACTAAAACAGTTCTCTGTAAAAGCACCCAGTAAAAAAAGGACTGATGGAGGCATACTTCACGTTGAACGCAACTACGTACATAAAAAAATCTTAGTCCAAATGCCAAGATCTTACTTAATGAGGAAACACTGGAGATGTTTAACATGAGAAAAACAACACAGATGCCAAGCATCACCACCACTGGGGGTGAAGCAGAACTTCCTAAACGCACCTCCAAAGAGGGACGAAGGAGCTAAAAGACTGACCAGTTCAACCGCATAAGTAGTTGAAATAAAACTTCTGCACGCGAAGCCTCACATGAAAATTCAAAACATAAGGCATCAACTGGGGAAAAGAGCACAGCTTATGTCAAAGGCAAATCATTAACATCCCTGATAAGCAAAGAATTCCTCAAAATGGAGGACATTCTATTAACTAAAACCCCCCCAAAAAGGCAAAACTACGAGCAAGCAGTTCCTGACAGCGGCTTTGGAAGCACACGACTAGATTTACATGTTTAACATCGACAACTCAATGAGTTTGAGGAGACGCGGATCATCATGAAATCATTACCGTGATCCAAGCAGTACACAACCTCCCCACCTACGAGCATTCCTCCTGCACCCCTTCTTCTGTGGTCAGAACACGTGAGATCCCCCCTCTTCACACACTTCGAAGTGCATTGATGGTCTTACTGTCTGGAGGCGCCATGTGGTACAGCGGGTCTCTGGAACCTCACCATCCCATGTGACTGGAGGGGTTGGTTGGTTGGCACAGTTTCAGATCCTACACTTGAAGACATCTGTCCACAGTCTCTCCAGCCGTGGCCTGCAGGGCACTGGGACCCCACGTTGGTTGCAGATCGCTCTCCCATCTCCGATCACTCCTGTGATGTGGCCGCTGCCTTCTCTGTCTCACCCGTCCTGTCACACGGCTCGGAGCTCTGTCACCATCTTGCTCTGATCTCCGTTGTTGTTGTTTAGTCGCTAAGTCATGTCTGACCCTTTCGCCACCCCATGAACTGTAACCAACCAGGCTCCTCCGTCCATGGGATTTTCCAGGCAAGAATACTGGAGTGAGTCGCCGTCTCCTCCAGAGGATCTTTCCGACCCAGGGATCGAGCCCCACATCTCCTGCATTGGCAGGCAGGTTCTTTACCGCTGAGCCACCTGGGAAGCCCACTCTCATCTCTACTTTTTAAACATTTTTCACTTTTATACAGTTTCAAAGATTACTTTTCACTTACAGTTTTATTACAAACTATTGACTATATTCCCGGTATTGTACAATACATCCTTGGGCCTATCATGTACTGAATAGTTTATGCCTCCCAGTCTCCAGATTTAACTATATTTCTATAGCTGTAAAATATAACCCCTATGTCGCCCTGCACCCCTCCCCACCAGTAACCACTAGTTTGTTCTCTGTATCTGTGAATCTGCTTCATTTCTGTTATATCCACTAGTTGGCTGCACTTTTTAGCTCCCACATGTTAAGTGATATCATATAGTATTCAGCAGAATGCCCTCCCAAGTCCATCAGTGCTGGTACAAATGGCAACATTTCATTCTTTTTTATAGTCAGGTAGTATTCCATCATATGCAGCTCCCATATCTCCTTTATCCACTCATCTGTTAATGGACACATAGGTTGCTTCCATCGTTAGCAACTGTAAATAATGCTGCTATGAACACTGGGGCACATGGATCTTTTCAACTCAGTGTTTTTGTTTTTTAATTTTGGATATATATACCCAAGAATGAATTTGCTGGTTATATGGTAGTTCTATTTTTAGTTTGTTTAGAAACTAAACTCACACCTCTACTTTGAAACTAACCTTTCTCTTGGGCTCCAAATTCCCATCTGGTGTCAGCATTTCAATCTTTTGCCAGTTGAATAAAGGGTCTGCATCACATGCAGAGATCAGGAAAAGATACCCCAGGAAGGCTTATCATGCCCACTCACATTGGCTGAGCACCTGTTACCATGTGCCAGGCACCAGGCTAACAATGACCTGCTGCCTGGCCCATGACCCTCGGAGCTGCTGCGAACGTGATCATGATTTTCTTTTTATTTTTTTATCGAAGGATAATAGCCTTACAGAATTTTATTTCCTGTCAAACCTCAACATGAATCAGCCACAGATATACATATATCCCCTCCCTTTTGAACCTCCCTCCCATCTTCCTTCCCATCCCGCCCCTCTAGGTTGATACAGGGTCCCTGTTTGAGTTTCCTGAGCCACATGGCAAATTCTTGCTGGCTCTCTATTTTACATATGGTAACATAAGTTTCCATGTTACTCTTTCCACGCATCTCACCCTCTCCTCCCCTCTCCCCATGTCCATACGTCTATTCTCTATGTCCGTTTCTCCACTGCTGCCATGAAAATAAATTCTCAGTACCATTTTTCTAGATTCCATATATATGTATTAGAATACAGTAGTTTTCTCTTTCTGACTCTGATCATGATTTTATAGATGGGGAAACTGAGGCCTGAGCAGGAGTCCATACTTGTACAAAGTGACACTGCAAGTCACTCTCGCGTAACCGGCAGGGCCAGGTTCTGGTCCAGCACTCCACGGCCTCACCGCAGCACGCGTTACGCCTGCGTGCATGGAATCCCGTCTGTCCTCCGCAGAGGGCCGGGGCAGCCCGTCCCCAGGACAGAGGCTGGGGCACAAGGCGGGAAGCTGGGCTTCCACGGCAACTGCACCCCTTTACTAGGCACCATGGTGGGTTGAGGGGGCTGATGGAGACACTGAGGGGGGCTGAGAATCTCAGGGCTCAGTAACCTCAGGACCCGCCATGGGTTGCTAGAGAACAACAGCATTTCTTAAAAATCCTGTCCTGGTACGCTGTTCCGATGCTCTCGGCCTGCGTCCCTGCAGTCATCTGCAGGATGGGAGTCAGCACCAGTCCCACGACTGGTATCCGCGAGGCGAGGCCAGGCCTGATCCCAAGGGCCCCGTTAGAGGGCCTCTTTCCTGCTTCAATGTCACTCCAGGGACAGGAACATCCCCTCGCGAAGGTAGAGAGGCTCAGAAATAAGAGCAGCCTGATGGCAGAGGAGGTCCCAGGACACGCGCTGGGGAAGTGGCAGTGTTTGACCTGAAGCAGGGCCCTCCAAGCCCAGGAACCCCCATGCGCCTGCATACGGTCGTCTCTCAGAGCCCAGGAGAGCTCGGGAAGGGTGGGGGGGGGGTGCCTCACCCCCACGGGGCACCTGCAGTCAAATCGGTTACCAAACACCCCAGATGCTGAAGAGGTCATCACTGACAGTGGGGATCACTCATCCAGGACGCTCTGACCGAGGGACCTTTGTTCCCCAATGTTAACCCTGGAACCCTCCACCCTTCAGGAGGACCTGTTTTTCTGGTTTTCTAAAGCTATCATCACTTTGCAATATTTCAACCATGAGCTGAACTGAGTGAGACCGAAACAGGGCACACAATAGCACACGCTGTTTCAATACATCACAGATGAAAATGGAAACGGCGACGGGAGGGACAGAAGCGTGAATCCAGGAGTTTCAGAGCCCAATGCCATCTTGGTGGACTGTTCCAATGACAGTCCTCCCAAGGTAAGGCGGGAGGTAATGTTATCACCCAAGGTAAGGTAACGTTATTCGCCCTCCCAAGGTAAGGTGGTCCACTCTCCTCACTCCCCATAGTTACAGCTACACCATGACCATGAACGCTGAATCAGTGGGTGCGTGTGAGCCCACTCAGTCATGTCTGCAGCCCACCAGGCTCCTCTGTCCATGGGATTCTCCAGGCGAAGAATACTGAAGAGGGTTACCATTTCCTCCTCTGGGGGATCTTCCCAACCCAGGGATCAAACCCACATCTCCTGCATTGCCAGGAATATTCTTTGCCACTGAGCCACCTGGGAAGCCAGAGTTTGTGAGTACCGAACCATTAAAAACGGGGCCAGTACCATCACCCTAATTCCAAAACCAGACAAAGATGCCACAAAAAAAGAAAACTACAGGCCAATATCACTGATGAACATAGATGCAAAAATCCTTAACAAAATTCTAGCAAACAGAATCCAACAACATATTTAAAAAATCATACACCATGACCAAGTGGGCTTTATCCCAGGAATGCAAGGATTCTTTAATATCTGCAAATCAATCAATGTAATACACCACATTAACAAATTGAAAGATAAAAACCATATGATTATCTCAATAGATGCAGAGAAAGCCTTTGACAAAATTCAACACTCATTTTTGACTAAAACTCTCCAAAAAGCAGGAATAGAAGGAACATACCTCAGCATAATAAAAGCTATATATGACAAACCCACAGCAAGCATCACCCTCAATGGTGAAAAATTGAAGGCATTTCCCCTGAAATCAGGAACAAGACAAGGGTGCCCACTCTCACCACTACTATTCAACATAGTGTTGGAAGTTCTGGCCACAGCAATCAGAGCAGAAAAAGAAGTAAAAGGAATCCAGATAGGAAAAGAAGAAGTGAAACTCTCACTGTTTGCAGATGACATGATCCTCTACGTAGAAAACCCTAAAGACTCTACCAGAAAATTACTAGAGCTAATCAATGAATACAGTAAAGTTTCAGGATATAAAATTAACACACAGAAATCTCTTGCAATCCTATATACTAACAATGAAAAAACAGAAAGAGAAATTAAGGAAACAATACCATTCACCATTGCAACAAAAAGAATAAAATACTTAGGAGTATATCTACCTAAAGAAACAAAAGACCTATACATAGAAAACTATAAAACACTGATGAAAGAAATCAAAGAGGACACAAACAGATGGAGAAACATACTGTGTTCATGGGCTGGAAGAATCAATATTGTCCAAATGGCTATTCTACCCAAAGCAATCTATAGATTCAATGCAATCCCTATCAAGCTACCAACGGTATTTTTCACAGAACTAGACCAAAGAATTTCACAATTTGTATGGAAATACAAAAAACCTCGAATAGCCAAAGTAATCTTGAGAAAGAAGAATGGAACTGGAGGAATCAACCTGCCTGACTTCAGACTCTACTACAAAGCCACAGTCATCAAGGCAGTATGGTACTGGCACAAAGAAAGAAATATCGATCAATGGAACAGAATAGAAAGCCCAGAGATGAATCCATGTACCTATGGACACCTTATCTTTGACAAAGGAGGCAAGGATATACAATGGAAAAAAGACAACCTCTTTAACAAGTGGTGCTGGGAAAACTGGTCAACCACTTGTAAAAGAATGAAACTAGAACACTTTCTAACACCATACACAAAAATAAACTCAAAATGGATTAAAGATCTAAATGTAAGACCAGAAACTATAAAACTCCTAGAGGAGAACATAGGCAAAACACTCTCCGACATAAATCACAGCAAGATCCTCTATGACCCACCTCCCAGAATATTGGAAATAAAAGCAAAACTAAACAAATGGGACCTAATGAAACTTAAAAGCTTTTGCACTACAAAGGAAACTATAAGTAAGGTGAAAAGACAGCCCTCAGATTGGGAGAAAATAATAGCAAATGAAGAAACAGACAAAGGATTAATCTCAAAAATATACAAGCAACTCCTGAAGCTCAATTCCAGAAAAATAAATGACCCAATCAAAAAATGGGCCAAAGAACTAAACAGACATTTCTCCAAAAAAGACATACAGATGGCTAACAAACACATGAAAAGATGCTCAACATCACTCATTATTAGAGAAATGCAAATCAAAACCACAATGAGGTACCATTACACGCCAGTCAGGATGGCTGCTATCCAAAAGTCTACAAGCAATAAATGCTGGAGAGGGTGTGGAGAAAAGGGAACCCTCTTACACTGTTGGTGGGAATGCAAACTAGTACAGCGACTATGGAAAACAGTGTGGAGATTTCTTAAAAATCTGGAAATAGAACTGCCATATGACCCAGCAATCCCACTGCTGGGCATACACACTGAGGAAACCAGATCTGAAAGAGACACATGCACCCCAGTGTTCATTGCAGCACTGTTTATAATAGCCAGGACATGGAAGCAACCTAGATGCCCATCAGCAGATGAATGGATAAGGAAGCTGTGGTACATATACACCATGGAATATTACTCAGCCGTTAAAAAGAATTCATTTGAATCAGTCCTAATGAGATGGATGAAACTGGAGCCCCTTATACAGAGTGAAGTAAGCCAGAAAGATAAAGAACATTACAGCATACTAACACATATATATGGAATTTAGAAAGGTGATAACGATAACCCTATATGCAAAACAGAAAAAGAGACACAGAAATACAGAACAGACTTTTGAACTCTGTGGGAGAAGGTGAGGGTGGGATGTTTCAAAAGAACAGCATGTATACTATCTATGGTGAAACAGATCACCAGCCCAGGTGGGATGCATGAGACAAGTGCTCGGGCCTGGTGCACTGGGAAGACCCAGAGGAATCGGGTGGAGAGGGAGGTGGGAGGGGGGATCGGGATGGGGAATACGTGTAAATCTATGGCTGATTCATATCAATGTATGACAAAACCCACTGAAATGTTGTGAAGTAATTAGCCTCCAACTAATAAAAAAAAAAAAAAAAAGAGAAAAAATAAAAATAAAAAAAAAATAAAAACGGGGCCAGGTTCCTGCAGGCCCCTCATCACAGAATTTTCCTCAACCGATCAATACAGAACCTTGCTTTATTATATTTCTGTTAAAGGCACCTTATTTTCTATATAACACTCATTTGTTAAAACTGAACTCACAGCCAGCACCTCTGGCTTCTCTGACACGTATTTTCTCGGGAAGGCATATCACTGCCATCCTGATTTCAGCAACACTGGACAGCACCTCAGCAAGATGTCTGGAGGGCAGTTGAAACAGTGAACTCATCAACATAAAGCACCAAAATACAAAAAGAAAAAGAAAAAATGGGGCAGTAAGTAAATTATGAAAAGGATGCTAGCATACGGCATGAGCTGACCATGAGGCAGAGCAGCACCTCGTTTCAGCTCGGCGGGGATCTGCCCATCTCCAGAGATGACCTCAACTATCACCTGCGGGGTCATAAATGCATTTTAGCAAGTAGTCAAACTCGCAAATCTGAAAGCCACAAATAATGAGAATCAGCTGCATTTCTATTCAGTGTGGCCCTGCTCAGAAATCAAAGTGAGAATGTTGAGATTTCCAAGGGCTTCTAAAATTTTAACACTGGCCTTTATCTACTGAAATCCACCATTACTGAGTCACTTCATTAACACTGGGGGGAAAAAATACCTGCCAACTTGAGGAGAGTATGCCTGTCTCTCCAGCATAGCTATAAGTACTGGAGTTTCTGCTGTTTGCTCCTGTTGGGTAGAAACATCTCAGGGTCACGAGTGAGGCCAGAGCCACATTTGGGGGCTTACTAGAGGTCTCACTGCTGACCACACAGGCATGACGGTTGATGCCCAAACTAAGGTTACAGAAACCTTAGCTATTTTCTCAGCTGTCCACACAACCTCTAATCCGCCCTTGTTGTTGTTTTGTTGTTCAGTCACTAAGTCATGTCCAAGGCTTTGCAACCCCATGGACTGCAGCACACCAGGCTGCTCCGTCCTTCACTGTCTCCCAGAGTTTACTCAGATTCATGTTTGTTAAACTGTGGAAAATTCTGAAAGAGATGGGAATTCCAGACCACCTGACCTGCCTCTTGAGAAATCTGTGTGCAGATCAGGAAGCAACAGTTAGAATTTGATATGGAACAGCAGACTGGTTCCAAATTGGGAAAGGAGTACGTCAAGGCTATATACTGTCACCCTGCTTATTTAACTTATATGCAGAGTACATCATGCAAAATGTCAGGCTAGATGAAGCACACGCTGGAATCAAGATTGCTGGGAGAAATATCAGTAATCTCAGATATGCAGATGACACCACCCTTATGGCAGAAAGTGAAGAAGAACTAAAGAGCCTCTTGATGAAAGTGAAAGAGGAGTGAAAAAGTTGGCTTAAAGCTCAATATTCAGAAAACTATCATGGCATCCGGTTCCATCACTTCATGGCAAATAGATGCGGAAACAGTGGAAACAGTGGCTGACTTTATTTTTTGGGCTCCAAAATCACTGCAGATTGTGATTGCAGCCATGAAATTAAAAGACGCTTACTCCTTGGAAGGAAAGTTATGACCAACCTAGACCGTATATTAAAAAGAAGAGACATTACTTTGCCAACAAAGGTCTGTCTAGTCAAGGCTATGGTTTTTTCCCATGGTCATGTATGGATGTGAGAGTTCGACTATAAAGCAAGCTGAGCTCCAAAAAATTGATGCTTTTGAAATGTGGTGATGGAGAAGACTCTTGAGAGTCTCTTGAACTGCAAGGAGATCCAACCAGTCCATCCTAAAGGAGATCAGTCCTGGGTGTTCATTGGAAGGACTGATGTTGAAGCTGAAATTCCAGTACTTTGGCCACCTGATGGGAAGAGCTGACTCATTTGAAAAGAACCCGATGCTGGGAAAGATTGAGGGCAGGAGGAGAAGGGGATGATAGAGGATGAGATGGTTGGATGGCATCACCGACTCGAAGGACATGGGTTTGGGTAGACTCTGGGAGTTGGTGATGGACAGGAAGGCCTGGCGTGCTGCAGTCCATGGGGTCGAAAAGAGTCAGACACGACTGAGCGACTAAGCTGAACTGAACTGAACTGAGTCAGTAATGCCATTCAACCATCTCATCCTCTGCCACCTTCTCCTTTTGCCCATCAAGGTGTTTTCTAATGAGTAACCAATTTGGAACTTACACACTCGGAATCAATTAGAAATCTTTCTGAACTCTTAAGGAAAAGCGTATTTATTTAGTTAGGCAACAGCTTATATGCAATGGTAGTGTTTCCAGAGCTTAGAAATGGCTGGTCCTGTGCCTGAACTGTCCCTGCTGGACACAGACTCCAGGTCCTGCTGGAGATTCCCATGACGTCAGACGCCAAAAGGACAGGTTCCCACAGGGGGACATGGGTTAAATGATGAGTGAAGGAGCATCCAGAAGAGATGACATCAGTCTAAGCCAAGCCTCAGTTTTCCTCCAGTGGAAGAAAATAATGCTCGTATTCTCAAATATCCATCCTCTTCCCGAACCAACTGTCTATAGGAGACTTGAAGTTGGCTCCCTTGAGAGTATCAGTAGGATGTTGAAACTGATCCTGGAGGGGCTCCAAGCAACACAGCCCGAGACTCCTGCCCAACATAACCCCACAAAAACAACGACCTCATTCTATTCTTCTGACTCTGTCACAGCCCGAATGAAATACCCAAGGAATGTTCCTGACCCTCTTTGTTCTGATCTGACCTTCAACACACACCCAATTGAATAGGTTTCCCAGGTAACCTAACACCAGAAAGCAGGTATTCTGGTTAGCAGACAGGAGCACTCTCTAAACAGAAAAAAAAAAAAACAAAAAACCATGAATTGGCATTCTGGATGAGTGTGGATTAAATCCCCACGATCAGATTGGCCTGTCAAGCCACAACAGAGTTGCTGGCCCCTCGCAGGCATGGAACAGGACAGACACCTGAGAAATCTTGGCTGAAACAACTGGCTGTTGATAATCACAATAGGTGGGACACAACTTTGTAGGACCCCCACCCCGACCTCAGGGTCAAGAATCTCTGTATCCCATAAATAGTGGGAAGTTGCTGATAGCACAGGAGCTCAACCTAGTGCTCTGTGATGAGCTAGGTGGATGGGATGGGGGCATGGGAGGGAAGCTCGAGTGGGAGGACATTTATGTTACAGATATGGCTGACTCAGTTGTAGGGCAGACACCAACACAACACTATAAAGTCACCATCCTCCAATGAAAAATAAATTGAGAAAAAAAAAAATCTCTGTGTTCTCCCCACTGTGAAACTCACAAATCATCTGATGAAAGCCCATAAGTCACAGCAGAGGCCAGGAGACAGAAGCCTCCCCAGACGGTAAAGGCCTGTTTCTGCTTGCAGTTCCTAAGACAGCCCTTGGGGTTCAGACCCACATCCTAAGAGTCCAGAGCATCCATATGCCCCTACTTAGCCTGGGTGCCTTTACATTTCTAATAAGGAAAGAAGTTAAGTATCTACATGCTAAGTTTTATCCTCCTCAATGACATATGGAGCAAGAAGATGACCTAGGAGGCAAAGCGTTCAATGCTGACCAAGCTTCTGCACTTGGCTCACTGAGGGTGACTGTGGGGAAGCCCCAGCAAACACCTGAAAAGAAGACGTTTCAAAAAAGAAAAAAAACCAGTCAAAGGCAGAAAGAAATGTAGCTTTGGGAAAAGCAGTCATCACTAACATGTACACCCATGGCGGATTCATGTCAATGTATGGCAAAACCAATATAATATGGTAAAGTAAAAAATAAATAAATAAATAAAACTGGGAAAAAAAAGAATATTTAAGCATCTTTCTCTCTTGATTCATGAAACAAGTCTCTCAACAGAAGTCTAAAAGACCACAGAGTTTCTCAAATGAAAATTATTGACAGGGGAATAATTATCCCGCTAAATAGAACTTTAGCCAACAAAGGTCCGTCTATTCAAAGCTATGGTTTTACCAGTGGTTATGTATGGATGTGAGAGTTGGACTGTGAAGAAAGCTGAGCCCTGAAGAATTGGTGCTGTTGAACTGTGGTGTTGGAGAAGACTCTTGAGAGTCCCGTGGACTGCAACGAGATCCAACCAGTCCATCCTAAAGGAGACCAGTCCTGGGTGTTCATTGGAAGGACTGATGCTGAAGCTGAAACTCCAATATTTTGGCCACCTGATACGAAGAACTGACTCTTTGGAAAAGACCCTAATGCTGGGAAAGATTGCAGGTGGGAGAAGAAGGGGACGACAGAGGATGAGATGGTTGGATGGCATCACTGACATGAATGCGATGGACATGAATTTGAGCAAGCTCCAGGAGTTGGTGATGGACAGGGAGGCCTGGCATGCTGTAGTCCATGGGGTTGCAAATAGTCGGAAACAACTGAGCGACTACTGACTGAAATGGAAACTTGGTATAAAAAATCAGAACTTTAAAAATCTCAGATTCCGAGCTTGATAAAATGCACTGTATATTCTGCTGCTCATTTATAGGATGCATTCTTCCCTTTATCATGAGGCTCTTTAGATCCCCAGTACCACTCCTCAGCCCCTGCCAACACCCACTTAAAACATATGTGTCACAGGAATTCTCCTTGCCTTTTTCTTTATGGATTGCTGATTCTGCTGCTGCCTTATCTGTTTCCTGTTCCCCTTTTCTCTTCTGTGTTCTGTCCAGGGTTTTCATCGACAAAGTACTAGGAAACATATAATTCCAAAATCCACATGTCTTGACCCCCTCAAACTTGAGAAGAGTTTGTTGATATGATTGGGATACATGTTTTTCCTACTAGATTTATTGAAGCTGCCAGATTTTTGTCTTCTATCTCTAGAAATTCTAAAATTTTCTGTTGACTATGAATAAAGTTAAGTGCCATAGTTTAAAAGTATTAGCATTTTGTCAGAAAATCAGCATTTTCCTAAAAAACACAGTTTCAAATCACACACACAGAAAAGATGTGGAGAAGGTAACTGAAGGAAGAGAATGGCAGGATTTGAATCAATCTACAATAGCTATTTCACTTAATTCTTCCATGCTAATGTGATCATTGTTATCATCACAGGTCAACAGAGAAAAACTGTCAAAAATACAACCGTGTCACACTCAACAGTGTGCATGTGTGAAGTTCTAAGGCAAAGATTCCTTCATTTTAATCCTTCATTTTGTCAACAGCTTTGTTTTTTTTTTTTTAAACAGTTGGAAACCAAGGAAAACAGGTAACATTCTGTTTTTTTAATATTTTCTTGGCCGAGCCCTACAGCATGTGGGATCTTAGTTCCCCAACTAGGGGAAGTTCCACACCCTTAGAATTGGAAGCATAGTCTCAACCACTGGACCACCAGGGAAGTCTCCAAGGGAAACAATTAATTCAATTAGAATAACAATTATTTTATAGGATTTAAGGATTATGGCCTTAAAGGATTAATTAATCCCCCAAGTATTTATTCCAAGAAAATGTGTTATCACCATTCAGCTATTTCTTTTAAGTGATCATATTCTTTGAACATTTTGATTGAGTTTTCAGTTACTGTTAAATATGGATTCCAGTGTCCAAATCACACCACTGCTCAACAATACATTCCCAAGCATTGGCAGAATGCTAAAGAGTATTTTTAAAGTTTGAAAAATAGAACATATTTTATTACAACTAGCAATAACACACATTAAAAAAAATGGGGAGGGCTATAGTGAAGGACAGGGAAGTGTGGTGTGCTGCAGTCCACTCGGTCACAAAGAGGCAGACATGACTTAGCGACTGAATGATGTTTTTTTTTTTTTCCCAGGATGGTGAACAATCACACCACAGAAGCTGCAGGATCAGAGCAGCAGATAACAGGATCAAAGGCTGATAACAGGGTCAAACTCCAAAAACTGGGCTGGGACCCACCACCCACAGCAAATCCAGGTCAAAGGCAAAGCGGTGTTCACTAGAACTGATGCTCTTTTTATTTTATTCTAAAATGTGAAGCACAGAAGAAAACCAGAATTTTTAAAAGTACAACAAATCATATGACAGCTTCTCATAAACACAGCTCATAAACTGAACGTTATGTCACAGAAGCTTTCAATCCAATTTTTTCATATATACACACGTGTATATTTATGAAACACACACACTGAGAAAGTCACAGCTAGTCTCCTTTTCACGTTATCTTTTCTTCTTTCCTCCGAAACCAAGAAGCAGATATCAGTGCATTATTCTTCTCATTCATGTTTTTTTTATTCTTTTGATACTTGCAACTGTAAATATTCAATATAGAGCTATATGTAAAATTAGCATCACTTTGCCACTTCCTTTTCACTCAGCTTCCAAGATTTCTCAGTGTTTATATATATATGTAAATCTATTTATTCCTTTGAGACTTATTTGGTATTTCATTGAACAAAAAACACTGTAACTGATTCACCCAGGTCCCCACCAATTGGTCTCTGTGCCTCCTTGGGCACACGTGTAGGGCTGCTTCCTGAGTGCCTACAAAGGAAGGAAAGTAACAGGGGTGGGTTTTTCCTTTTACATCTCTCCATCAATGCTCTTTCATTAAAAAAAGAGTTTTTCCCCGTCATGCCTTATTTAAGAAACCCTTCCCTACACTGGTGTTACAGCGATTTTTCTCTGCATGTCTAGGAAAACCTTTATGATTTACTTTCCTCATTTAGATTTCAATTCACCTAGGATTCCTATTTTCATATGGAATAAAGTAGGAATCGGAGTCTTTCCATAAGAAAAATCAACTTCTTTCATTTGTTCATTTACATCAAGGATTCTTTTTGTCTTTTTTTCACTTACCAAACAGTCCACCCCACCCCCGATACGTTTTAATTTCATCTCTGCCCTGAAAGACAGGTCTCCTGAGTTCTCCCTTCCCTCCGTCTACTCATCTGTACCTGGGTCAATGTGATAAAGTTATTTTTTATTTTATTATAATAATCCCCCATTTATTTCCCTTCTAAGAGAACTTTGGTTCACCTGTCAACCAAAAAAAGTTATTTCATTGCTTCATCATTTTTAGAGGAATGCATCTGTGTTACACTTTATAAAAGATCTGGTTCTTTAGTTGCCTTCTCCATCAGGAGGTACAACAGTAATAAAATACTTTTTTTTTTTTCCCATATCAAGGGTATTAAAGGAAATACAGATTGGTGACCTAGGAGTTTTATGCATGTACCAGGTTCAATTTTAAAAATTCTTTTAAAAAGAAGCTGAACAGAGACTGAATTTAATACAACTCAGCAACTGATTCCTCCATCTTATAAAAAATTAAATAGGTAAGAAATCTGTGCTTGAGGAATCATCTCCTTTTTAGACCTAATAAAAACAAAAATACTGCCATTCTCTTAGACCATCTCAGTAACTTCATCCCCCTTGAAGACCGTGCCTTTGTTTTTGACACTATAAAGGCAACAGGGGATACAGCCAGAACACTATGGGAGCTCACACGGGGTTCCAGCCTTCCACCTGCTATGTGGTTTAGGGGAGTCACAAAGCCACTTCCTGTATCTCAGGTTTGGGGGTTTCTCTTTCTTGTTTAAAATGGGAATCACACCTCCCATTTGAGGGTACTGTACCAATAATACGGAATGGAGTATGAAACTTCTTTGTGTACAAAACCTCATACCCTAGTTTCACAACTTTGAAAATGAAAGTCGCTCAGTCATGTCTGACTCTTTGCAACCCCATGGACGGTAGCCCACCAGGCTCCTCTGTCCATGGAATTCTCCAGGCCAGAATACTGGAGTGGGTAGCAGTTCCCTTCTCCACGGGAGAAGGTCTTTCCAACCCAGGGATTGAACCCAAGTCTTCCGCACTGCGGGCGGATTCTTTACCAGCTGAGCCACCACTGCGATGTAACTGAGCCGAAGCGTCCACTCCACATGCAGGTGTTTCTCCAGGTGAGTGTTTTGTAACTCTTTTCTCCAGTCTGTGGCTTGCATGTTCACTTTCAAAAAAGTGTCTTTGAGTAGTAAAAGTTTTTACATTTTTTGGTCAAATCCTACTGATCAGGGCTTTTCCTTAAAAGCTAACATCTTGTGTGTGTGTTCTATTTAAGAAACAGCTTCCTAACCCAAGGGTACCAAGATCTTTTCACATGTTTTCTTCTGGAAGTTTTGTATTTTTTAAGACTAACATTAAGCCTATGACCCCTTTTGAGTTAATTTTTTATTTTGTATTTATTTTTTGCCCAAGACTATCTAATTTTTTCAGCAGCTATTGTTGAAAAGCTTATACTTTCCCCCCATTAAACTGGCTTGGAACACAGTCAAGAATAAATTGACTACATAGGCATGGGCTATTTCTGGATAATCTATTGTATTCCGTTGGCCTGAATGTCTATTTTTACACCAACACTATCCTAGGTTGATTACTAGAGTTTCATAACAAATACTGAAATCCAATAGAGCAAGATCTCCATGTTCTGCTTTTTTCATATTTGTTTTAGCTCTTCTAGGTATTTTGCATGTCCATACATATTTCAGAATCTGCTTGTGACTCTCTATAAAAAACATGCTGAGACTGCATTGCCTATACAGAAGGAATTAAGGGAGAATTGCCAACTTAGCCACATTGTGTCTTCAGATCCATGAACAGAGTCTATCTCTCCAGTTACTCATTTCATTCATTTCTGTTCAACAAGGTTGTATATCTTTCTGCACAGATGACTTATACACATTTATTCAAATATACTCCTAGGTATTTTACATGTTGATGCTATATTAAATGTTTTTCAATGGCTGGCTGAAAGATTCTCGTATCTAGGAATACAATTTATTTTATGTCCGGCCTTATAAACCGTGTGCATGCTCAGTCACTTCAGTCGTATCCCAATGGACTGTAGCCCACCATGCTTCTTGGTCCATGGGATTCTCCAGGCAAGAACACTGGAGTGGGCCGCCAACCTCACTAAACTCACTTCCTAGTTCTAGCATTTTTTAAGTTCCTCAGGACATCTAATACAATGGACAGGGCACACACCGGCAGATGAAGCCAGCCTAACTTCTTATGTTTAGACTCTGTGCCTCTTGACTCCTCTCCTGACCTTATCCAGCTCCCCAGTGACAGCTTTCAGTTCTTCCCTAAGAAGTATGATGCTATACAGTGCTACACTTTTTTGACATTGCTCTTTATTGGTTTGAGGAAGTTCCTCTCTCTTTCTAGATTGCTGAGGGATGCTACCAGGAGTGGGTGTTGAATTTCATCAGATATCTTCTTCATATCTACCAAAATGGTGGTAGGCACTGCAATTATTGAAATGACCTGTTAATGCGGTAAATCACATGAATTGGTTTTTGAGTGTTAAACCAACTCAGCATTCTTAATATAAACTCCATTGCTTTGCTGGACTAAATTTACTAAAAAAATTTTAAAGAATTTTTACGTCTCTGTTCAAGAGAGAGACTGATCTGTAGTTTCCTTTCCTTGTAATATCTTTGGCTTTGGTATCAGGGTAAAGCTGGCCTTATGACATGAGTTGGGAATTATGCTCCTTCTTTTTGCGGAGGAACTTGTATAGTTGGAATTACTTTACCCTTAAGCTTTGGTAGAACTCACCAGGGAAAGCATTTGGGTCTGAAATTTCCTTTGTGGGAAGATATTTAACAACATGTTCAAATTACTTCACACATATAGAGCAATTTAATTTTCTATTTCTTTTTGAATGAGCTTCGATAGTCTGCTTTCCAAAGAATTTGTCCATTTCATCTAGATGGCCGAACTTAATGACGTAACACTGTTCATATTTCCTTATCTTTTTTTTTAAGTGTGTAGGATATATAAGAACAATCTTTCTCACATTTCCAACCTGGTGATTTTGTCTTCTATCTTTATTTCTGATTAGTCTGGATAGAGATTTATCAATTTTATGGCTCTCCCTAAAGAACTGGTTTTGACTTCACTGATTATTGTTTCTTGTTTTTCTGTCCACAACTTTTTTTTTTCAAACTCCTTTTTATTTCCTTTCTTCTAATTTGTACTCCTTTTCCCAGTTTCTTACGTTGGAAGCCTCAGTTGTCGATTTGAGCCCTTTCCTCTTTCGTACTATAAACATCCGATGCTGTAAATTTCTAAGTGCTATTTTAGGTGCCCCCTATAAACTGCGATCCATCACGTGTTCATTTCATTCAGTCCAACATACTTTCCAAACCCCCTTGTAATTTCTTTTTGGCCTTCAGGGTCATTTAGAAACGGGTTGTTTAGTTTCCAAATACTGATTGATATTTCAAACTCCTTTATGTCATCGATTTCTAATTTAAGTCCACTATGGCCAAAGCACAAGCTTTGTGCAAAAAGTGATCCTTTTAAACCTAACAGACTTTTATGAATCAGAGTATGGCCCCTCTTGGTAAATGCTTTATGTGTGTTGAAAAGAACACATATTCTGCATGGTTGGGTGGAGAGCTCAAAAAATATCAATCAGATCAACTTGTCTGGTGATACTTCGTGAATCGTCCATATCCGTATTGATTTTCTTTCTTATTGTCCCATCTGTTGGAGATAGGGTGTTTCAGTCTCTGTATTAGATATGGGTTTTCATGTGATCTATTTTGCATCTCTCTTAGGTATACAGGTTTTTGGAACCATTGGGTTTTCCTGATGAACTGATTCCTCTTCATTACTGAAGAATCCGTCCCTCCTGCTTGCTCTCCAGGCCTTTGGGCTCACTCAGCTGTGTCCAACTCTTCTCCGACCCCACGAACTGTAACCCACCAGGCTCCTCTATCTGTGGGATTTCCCAGGGAGGAACACTGCAGTGGGTCTCCAGGCCGCGTACCAGGAACTTCTTTCCCAGAGGTTCTTCTCCCGCGTGTGTGCCAAGCCGGGCTCAGGCAGGACTCAGAGACCCTCTACAAATCTTCAGAACTCCCTCTGTCTCTGTTGCTTTCTCCTCTCTCCTCCTAGGTTTTCCGTCCTGAGCGTTTCCGCACCATCACCTTTCCAAACTCTGATTTCTGGTTTTTCAACTCTCGGAAATTGCTGGGTGAGGATGATGTTACTGGCTGCTGAGCAAAGGAAATCTGAAATACCAAATACCGAGGAAGCTAAGTAAGGTGTTGCTTAGCAACTCTTAATAGGAAATAATTTAAACTCTGGATGTATTTTTTTCCCTGAGAACTTGCTGCTCCAGCCTGGAGTCTAGAATTCACCCCCCTTCACACAGGCAGCTCCCCTGCATGAACACATGGGTACGCACACACAGTCCCCACCTGACAATTACAAGTGCTATTATTCACCAGCTCCCATAAGTATGTCTCTTTGGATATAACAACAACATCCACGATTCAAGGTCAAAGTCACTGGAAGTCTATGACAAATATAGCATTTGATAAACACATCCAGCAAATACAAGGCACACAATGCAGGAAGCCCTAAGATATCACCATCAAAGGTGTCTCCATTTAATGACTCAGTAACAGATGTGCTGGAAGCTTACAGAACATTCTTCCTCCCCTGTAAAGTTCCAGCTCTTTCAGGAAAACACTCCAGACTCCAGACTACAAGCATGATTCCTTCTCCTGACCTCACACTGACCTCCCCAGAGGCCGTGAGAGCTGCACACACAGGCCCAGGGTGCTTGGCACAGGGGCCACCCCCCAGGGCACGCGTACCTTCCTGGAAGAGCGGGCCACCCAGGAAAAGGGCTTCTGAGCCTGAAGGGTTTCTCCAACAGGGAAGGAAGGGGCTGGTTACACAGAAGCTAAGACAGACCCAGATGAGAAAACTAGTGGAAAGAAGTGAAATTACAGGGGATCTGTTAATAAGAGTTCCGTTCATTTCAGTATAAAAGCAATCAGTGATTTCCAAACAATAATACTGACTAAGATGAACACGTGGACATTTGATCCCTGGGCCAAAATGTCCCATTTCTCTTACTGACTCGTCTGATGAATGAAAGACCTCCAAATGGGAATATCACTAGCAATTCACAACAGTGATATGATTAATTTTCGGCATCTCTGAAGCAATAGCTCCCCCCATCCATGAAGTTTTTCCAGATCGCATGCAACCCCAAAGTGATTCAGAAAGAACAATCCAGAACTCCCAAATGTGCCCCTTCCTCATCACACAATAATTCACCATTTGCCGGGGCACCACAGGACTCATCTCATGGTTGCCAGCGACAAGGGGCAGGCGGAGATGATGTGTGATGATCATGATGCCAGAATGTCGGGTTCAAATTCTGGCTCTCTTCCTCGCTGTATGACCTTGGGGAAGTTGCTTAAACTCTCTGGGTTTCAGCTTTCTCATCTGCAAATTGCAGGTATAATAGTATTGTTTTCACAGGGTCATACAGACCAGGAAGTCACGCATGTAAAATCACTGAATGCTGCCTGCCTGGAGCACGGAAGAACCAAGATCCAGGAAGCAGCATCTCTCCTCATCACCGGGGAGATGAGCACACAAAATGTGTCCACTCATTTGGTTAGTTCTCCAAGTATCTGCAGTGTGATCTCCACGTGTCTGACACCGTGCTGCATGTTGGGAACAGAGCAGCAAACAAAAATGCCTCCAAGACCACTCGGTCTTAAAAAACGAATGTTGACATGGGGGCGGGGCAGAGTGAGGACCACAGAGCTCAGAGGTCAGAAGCAGCATCCCTTCTGTAGTCAGATAACCGCTTAAGGGCAGATGCCAATCTTAAGGACCCTGGCTTAGGCTCCTCTAGAGAAAAGCACGGGAGGAGATAAGAGAAGAAGGGAACACACAGATTGTTCCAGAAACACCAGTACAGCTGTCTACTCCAGCAGGGTCACCGGGTCGGGGCTGGGAAGCCCCAGGGAGGGTGGTGACACATTCCCAGTTCACTGCAAGCCTGTGTGGTGTTCCCAACGCTCGGGCTGGGGACACACGGTAGAGAGAATGCAGAAACGCCACCTCCACGCTCAACAGCCAGAAATACGTGGGAATCTCAAAATAACCACCCTTCGGGCTGCGTCCAGCTGTGCTGCACTGCCTTCAGATTCACACTTCATCAGCATGTTCCTGGCCTTTGTTTGTTTGTTTGTTTGTTTTCAAAAGCAGGGGGGTTAGAAAAAAACAAAGCCTATATCTCTGTCGTTTAATGACATAATTTTTATTTTACTTTACATTTTTCTCAGATTTGTTCTTTTTCATATTGAGTCCAAAATGCCCCCTAAGAAATCACTGCGGTGCACAGAAGCACCCAGAGATGGTCTTCTTGGCTCCCCGGGAACAGGCTGGGTTTTCTCCTTTCTTCCTCTGCCACTAGGATCTTTAATAGCTTTCCAAGTCACTGCACTTACAAACCGACTCTGTACCAATTCAAAGCCGACGAGAGGCCTTTCTTTTCTTTTTCACCCTTTTTTTAAATAAAAAAAATGATGTTTGAGCACTGATGTCCTATTTTTGTAGGAAAACACACATAGGTACATGCTGAATGGCTGGCATCCTTTTAGGTAACAGGACAAAGAAAGTCCCTTCTTCCCGGAGCAAAATGTTAGCTGCTCATGTTGGTAAGTTAACAAATCTATACAGTAACACAACCTGGTCTCCCTGCTAAGGCAGAAATGGGGCTGCCAGAAATGGAAGTTTTTATTTAACTCTATTCAGTGAGCTCTTAGTACGAGGGAAGCAGAACTCTGGAATCAAAGGCGAGTACAGCTCACTCTCTGGTCCTCACTTGGCCAATCCAGGGACCATAGGCTAACATCATCCATCATAGACAACCGCTTTCCTGACCCACCACCTTCTCAACAGTCTTCTTATCTCAAAGGGAAGGTCCTAAGTCAGGGGTTTTCAGCTGCGATGCAATGGGAAAGTCATAAATTAAAACATCACCTAGGGTTTCTCTGGTGTCTCAGTGGTAAAGAAGAGTGGTAGGTAGGTAAACTCCTGCCTACCAATGCAGGAGAAACTGGCTCAGTCTCTAGTCGGGGAAGTTCCCATATGCCATGGAGCAACTAAGTCCATGAACCATAACTACCCAGTCTACATGCTGCAACTACTGAAGCCCACGTGCGTAGAGCCTGTGCTCTGTAACAAGAAAAGCCACTGGAATGAGAAGCCCGTGCGCTGCAACTAGACAGCAGACCCTGCTCACCGCAACTAGAGAAAGACAGTGTGCAGCAAGAGAGACCCAGCACAGTGAAAAATAAATCAATAAATTATACATACACAGATATCACCCAAAAGTTAAGGCTTCACTAAGTGAACCAAAGATATTACAAAAAAGGAAAATGTCATGTCACGCCTACGAAAACCCCAAAGAAGCATTTTCCTTATCAGACAGGCAGAGCAAACCAACCTAATGTGCCAACATTCGTTTATGATGCTCTGCGTGTCTACAAGGCAATGATCACAGGTCATTTTCTCTTTCTGTTCCTGAGTGTGGATGATTGGCTTCAGCAGGTTAGGCACACAAAAGAACGTTTCTACTTCTGCAGACCCTAGCTTGAAAATGGGTCAAAAACCTCCACAGCATACATTTAATCCCCAGGTGGACTTGCAGTTTAAGTGAAAGTCAACATCAAGAGCAGCTGTCAAATATCTAAGAGTGGGAAGTAAATATGAGAGCCAATAGGCCATGAGATGGGACTGGCTTCCTGCAGCAGGAGACTGTCCTCCTAGGCAACAGGGCGACTTCCATGAAATGACATCTATCCTGAGTTGAATGGTGTCCTCCCCAAAGATGTGTTCAAACCCTCACCCCATACCTGTGCCAGCCAGCCAGTGAGTATTCAGTTGTGTCTGACTCTCTGTGACCCCATGGACGGGAGCTCACCAGGAAAAATTCCTCTGTTCCATGGAATTCTCCAGGCAGGAATACTGGAGCAGGTTACCATTTCCTATTCCAGGGGATCTTACCGACCCAGGGATCGAACGCACGTCTCCTGCAGAACTCACATCTCCTGCACTGGCAGGCGGATTCTTCACCACTGAGCCACCTGGGAAGCCCCACCTGTGAATGTGACCTTCTTTAAAATCAGGGTCTTTGCAAACATGGTCAAGTTAAGAAGAAATCATGAGGGTTCCCTAAGTCCAATATGTGTGGCCTTATAAGAATCAGAGAGACCCAGGGAGAAGAGCGCTGTGCGATGATGGAGGCAGACGTTGAAGAGGCGTGTCTACCATCCACATGGTTTCCCGGCAGCCATGTGATGCTGGGAGGGGCGGGGAAGGTCCTGCCCAGGAGCCTTCGCGGGAGCTTGACCCTGTCCAAATGTTGATTTTGGACTTTACGCTCCAGAGCTGGGAACGACTATTTGTCAACCGTGATGAGGCCTCTCTGGATAGGACCTGGCTATCAGGAAGGCTGCTCAGACAAGAAGAGCTGCTGTCCTATAAGATGGCCCCAGGCAGGCCCAGAAGAGGGGACTGGGGGCCCCAGACACGCTGCCGCTGATGTCTTTAGAAAAATAAAAATGATCCCTTCACCTAAAGGAACACAGGAGACTGATACCTTGCTTCCTCCTCTCCTAGCCGAGTTCCAATTGTTCACTGGTTTCCAACCATTCAGGAAAAGAAGGTCAAGCATGTCAACAGCCCCTCCACCCTTTGATCACGGGGAGATCATCTCGCACACGATGGGGAGGAGGTGATGGTGGTGGTGGTATAGTCACTAAGACGTGTCCAACTCTTGTGACCCCACGGACTGTAGCCCACCAGGTTCTTCTGTCCATGGAATTCTCTAGGCAAGAATACAGGAGTGGGTTGCCACTTCCTTCTCCAATGGGTGGTGGGCAGGGGATTTCGGCAAACCCAGTCCGAGGTGAAACAGGCGGGCAGACCCTCCCTGCAGAGGTGTGTGTGTGTGTGCACGCGTGCATGTGCTCACGCGCACACCCGTGTGTGTGCACTTAGCACATACACACACACCACTGTTAATAGCTGGAACCCCCAACTCTGCAATTTACCACCCAGCTTCCCTCCGATTGTTGGGAACCACCAACAAAATGTCATTTTTAAATAATTCTCATCCAGGAGGCGGCTGCGTGGAACACATGTCAGCTGGGTGGGGATGATGGCAGCTGGGAGGGGACCCAAAGCGGGGGCGACACGAGCTGAATTAAAACTACTAGCGACGCCAGGTCTCCACACGCAGTCAGGGCTGGGAGGGCAAAGCCACCAGCATTTTCTCCACGTTTTCCTTATTTCACCAACGGCCGCTTCCAAAGCACATCAGTGCCCAACCTCCAAACCTGCGACCCTTTCTCCAGCAGGTATGTTCTGCAGTCTACATGCTGCAAAATCATGCCTCTCTAATCAAAAGCAGAACCAGCAGTCTGAAGTGGTGCCCTGGCCACTCAGGACAATCCCGCCTACTGAGCCTCTTTAAAAGACAACATGGACAGGCAGCCTTGGAAAACACAGTTTCTCAGACTCAGTCCTGCAGACTCTCGGGCTGGGTGATCCTTGGAGATGCTGCTGGGCTGGGTGATCCTTGGAGATGCTGCTGGCCTGTGCGTGGTAGGCTGTTTGCAGGATTCACAGCAGCATCTCTGGCTTCTACGCACTAGGTGACCCCTAACCAGGCTGTGACAGTCAGAGGCATGCCAGACTGGGAACTGTCCCTGCGGGTGAAACTGCTCCCAGTTGAGAACTACGGTATCCCAGGTAAGACTGGCCTCTGCAGTCAGATCCCTTGGGTTCAAATCTCCTGTTCCGCTCGCTCCCCAGCAGCCTGGCTGTGATCAAGGGACCTGTGTGGAAGTCTAGGTGCTGGGTGAGCGCGGGTACCACGGCGCCCACCCCACGGAGCTATGAAAAGACAGAACGGGTTTGTGGAGGAAAAGCACCCAAACAGGGGCGGCGCCGTCCAGACGACACCGGTGCTGGCGGCTCTGGTTCCGAGTTGTGTGCTGGCTGTTGATGGCTGAGAGCAGGACTCCACTCACACATTCGGGGAAGAACCAACCTCAGCAGAGCGAGGTCGGCCTTTGCCCTGGGCTCCAGGGAGGGGATCTCTCAGGCCCCAGGAATAACCCGCCCCATAGGACTCTGTTTGTGTCCCTGGAGGCTCTGGCCAGCAGACTGTCTGAGATGTGATTCAGGAAGGAGGCTCAGCGTCACACGGTGTCCGCTCTGTCTACAGAGGGGCTGAGACCCACAGCCAGTCATGCAGGGGGCACACGATTAGTCCCAGGCAAAAACCCTGGGCACACGAGGCTCTGACGACTCTCCCAGGGAGGTGCTATCCCCCACGCACAGCACGACCTGCTGCAGCTAGAAGGGCATGGCTGTCGTGTCTCCAGATGGACAACAGACGCTCCACACTCCGCAGTTCTCCTGAACACTCCCCTTGGCTGATACTAAACTGTGTCCTTTGTAAGAAACCATGAGTGTGAGCTAAGTCGCTTCAGTCACATCCGACTTTTTGTGACTGCATGGACTACAGCCCGCCAGGCTCCTCTGTCCACGGGACTGTCCAGGCAAGAATGCTGGAGTGGGTTGCCATGCCCTCCTCCAGGGGATCTTCCCCACCCAGGGATCAAACCCCGGTCTCCTATAGCTCCTGCACTGGCAGGTGGGTTCCTTATCACTAGCACCACCTGGAAAACCTGTAAGCATGAGTACTGACAGCTTTCAAAGGGTTCTGTAGGTCCTTCTGCAAGTTACTGAGCCTCACGGGGCTCCTGGGATCCCCAAACTTGCCACTGTTGTCAGCGGTGAGGGGGGCCCCGTGTGGACCGTCCCCATTGGGGCACCCCAGCCTCTCTCATAACAGCACTGCAAGTGGAAGCATCCTCTCTGGGATCAAGCCTGGAGCCCACTCCCTCAAGTGCAGTGAACCGACTAACACTTCTTGAAGGTGAGTGTTCATCGAGGGGCCCGCATCTGTAATGCTGACACCAAAAGATGCCAGAGAGCCAACTTGGGTTAACCAGGCAGAATGACCGCATTTCAGGTCCCCTCCTGAACGATCAGGAGTGTTGGGAAGGAGTTCAGACTCCAGCAGAGGAATGGGGCTCAAGTGGCCTCTTCTTTTTTTTTTCCTTGCATTTAGTATTTTACTGGAAGTTCTAATGATGTGCCTGGAGAATCCCATGGACAAAGGAGCCTGGTGGGCTACAGTCCATGGAGTCGCAGAGAGTCAAGACACGACTGAGCAACTAACACACGCTAATTACATGCACATGTCAAGAAAAAGAAATAAGACATTAACATTGGAATGAAAGAAGTAGAGCTTCCTATTCATAGATGACATGGACACTTACACAAAAAAACCAAAGGATTAGTGCCAATCACTCAGCTCAAGTAATTTCTCAGGTATTTGGACAACCAATAGGGACCTACTGTACAATATTATGTAAGATATGTAAGACTCTGCTCAATATTATGTAAGAAGCTAAAAGGGAAAATAATTAGAAAAAGAATATATACATATTCCCTCTCCTCCACCCCGGGTGCCCAGCTCAACTCTTCTCTTGCATACCCCATCTCCTTCTGAGTGGGCGCATCCAGCCCCATAGTGTGTGTGCGAGTGCTGAGTCTCTAGTCCTGTCCGACTCTCTGCAACCACAAGGACTGCAGCCCACCAGGCTCCTCAGTCCATGGCATTTCCCAGACAACGATCCTGGAGTAGGTTGCCATTTCCTACTCCAGGGGATCTTACTGACCCAGGGTCAAACCCGCATCTTCTGAGTCGCCTGCATTGGCAGGCAGACTCTTTACCACTAGCGTCACCTGGGAAGCCCTTAATCAACTCTGTGTGTGTGTGTGTGTGTGTGTTGCTCAGTCATGTCCATCTCTACGTGACCCCATGGACTATAGCCCACCAGGCTCCTCCGTCCATGGGATTCTCCAGGCAAGAGTACTAGAGTGGGTTGTCATGCCCTCCTCCCATACTCCAATATAAAATACAAAGTTAAAAGAATAAATTAACTCCTTCAAAGTGGCCCTCTTCTGGCAAGAGGTGTGAGCAGCCCCACAGCAGGAGGCAAGTGGCCCCGAACAGCTGTGCCCCTAGAGGCGTGCCCAGGCCGTGGGGGAGGCTGGCCCCCCCGTCTGCCCCATCGATGGGGCTGAGACTCCACGCAGGAGCCCACCCTGCCCAGGGTTCTGGCGGCATGAGGCCGGCAACCCTGATGTGGGTGGGATCATGGGTAGGGGCAGAGGTGAAAAATCTCAGCACAAATTGTAAACAGCATCCAAGCTAAAGCCAAGAAGCAGAGCCAGCCAACCAACAGCTGGGAAATCGACCTCGAGTAAACGGAAGTAAAGTAAAAGTGAACATGTCCGTCGCTTAGTTGTGTCTGACTCTTTGGGACCCCATGGACTGTAGCCTGCCAGGTTTCCCTGTCCATGGAATTTCCCAGGAAAGAACACTGGAGTGGATTGCCATTCCATTCTATAGGGGATCTTCCTGACCCAGGGATTGAACTGGTGTCTCCTGCATTGCAGGCGGATTCTTCACCAACTGAGCTACGAGGGAAGCCTCCAGATAGGAAGGCTTCTTTGAAAGCTATGTTGTTAAAAGGCGGCTGCGGTGCTAGGAGAGACCCGGGGTCCATGCCCCAGACGGCAAAGGATGCTCTTAATCTGCTTCCTGCTTCTGTCCTCGTGCACCGGGGTGAAGGCGGAGGGACGGTGGACCGCGTGTGCCACTGAGAGCAGTGGGTGAGGGCAGAACAAACGGGGAGCAGAGGCGTGGGGGGGGGGGGCGCCCAGTGCTGCAAAAGGCTTAAATGAGGAAGCGAGGAGGAGACGCCAGGGGAGCTTCCCCAAGCACGGGAGCCTCTGCGGGAGAGGGACAGCATCGTCTCCGTCTGGGCCACCGTCCAGCATCCTTTACAGCCAGAGAGAGCAAGCCGAGCCCACTCTGCCCAGCCTCTCCCTTCGCAGGAGGAACTGAGGTGCAAAGACGAGGATGCTTTGTCTGAGATCACGGGACAGAACTCTCCAGAAACCCCATTCTTGGGCTCCCCGAGGGATCTCTCCAGCTCAGGCCCTTGCCCTGGCACTTGAACCCTTTTTTTTTCCTCTTCCCGTTTTATTTTACAAATTTTGAAAGTATGATAATACATTTACAGGAGACTTGAAAAATACAGAACAAGGTTAGACATAGTCCTCCTAGATATTACAATTATTTCTCAGGTAGATGAGTGAAGGTTTTTAGTTGGGAGTTTCAACATGAAAGTGTCAAAATTAATAGACGGGACAGACAGGAAAGTAGAAGGATAGAGTAGACCTGAAAGGCACCGTGAACCATTTCAACATCATTAAGATTTACACAACATTCACACAACAGTAGGATACAGATTCTATTCAAGCTCCCATAGACTATAAACGAAGGACAAAAAACAAGGTGCAAAAACTGCATGGTCTAAAGGTCCTGAAATCAGACAGAGTCTGCTCTCTTTTCACTGTGGAATTATGTTAGAGATCAACATCGAAAGATATTTGAAAGTAACACACACATCGGCACTTGAATCCTTTTGTGCGTCCCACCCTGAGTCTCTCTTCTCCGGGCCTCCCCAGCAATTCTGGGGAGTCTCCTAACGACTGTGGCTCCTGCGCCTCTCCCTCTCCGGGTTCTTGGCCCCCAGCAGCTCAGCAACAGCCCTCTTGGCGCTCAGCTTCCTCCCCGCCTCGATGGTGACAGAACCCCTTGGTGTCAGTCACAAGCCTGAAGCTAGTAGCTAGGATACCCGCACCCGCGCCTGGAACCACCTCATCAAGCAGCCAGCGGACGAGAGCCACGTGGCCCCACCACCAGAGGAAACGCCCACTGGACTACGGTCTCCTAAAGACCTAGCCTCCCCCAGACGTGGCCCTCTTCTAAACCAAGAGCCGCCCGGGTTCAGCTCGAGCAACAGCGGGTCCCACTGCTGCTACGCCGTCATCACGTTGACACCAAATCTGGAGATCCGGTCCCTGAGCAAAGAGTTCAAGTTCGGTCTTTGCGACTTCGAGGCACAGAGAGCGGTGCCCACCCCAGCAATGGGAGACTCGAGGGGCTGGAGGAGAAGGAAATACCGAGGCATGGTGCGCGTTGCAAACGCAGCCTCGGCCATGGGAAACAGGTGACAAGGTGAGCCTGGGCGGCCCCCTGACCGGCGGCAGGTCTGATGAGTGGAAACACGCACCGCGTGACTTCACCCTGCAGAGCCCCGTGGGACAGCTATTTCCGAAGATGGTCTTCTTAGCCTCTGTTTACAGTCTGGAGCCAGGTGTATAGAACCTGCTTTGTCACAGATCAAAACACAGAAAAAGAAACACAGAAGGCACTGCGACATCTTACCTGGTCCCAGGGAGAGACGGTGCCCCCGAAACACATGAACAAGTAGCCCATGGCCACGAGACAGATCCATATCACCAATGAGAAGAGGCGTAGCAGCTTCTTAAACACTGACTCGATGCACACCAGGATGAAGATCGCAAAGAAAATCGCCAGGGCAGTCGGCACTGTGATTAAAAATGCCACGTGGTCTTCAACTTCCTAAGGAGAGGGAAAAAGAACATAGCAAAGGGACAATTTAGCAAGCCTGTGGCACCCCTGACGTGTTATTAACATCAAAATGTGATCAACATCAGTCAAGGTCGAATCAGATCAGGTTTTAAAAGGGACTTCAGAAGTAGAAAAATTTGAACTTTTGAAAATTTAAGTTTCTTATTAATTAAACACGTTTTTCTACATAAACAACCCAATACCAGGCTTCCCAGGTGGCTCAGTGGTAAAGAATCCTCCTGCCAATGCAGGAGAAGTGGGTTCAATGTCTGGGTTGGGAAGATCCCCTGGAGAAGGGCATGGCAACCCACTCCAGTATTCTTGCCTGGGAAATCCCATGGACAGAGGAGCCTGGCGGGCTGTAGTCCACGGGATCGCAAAGAGTCGGGCACCACTGAGTCAACGAGCACACATAACCCAGTATTGGATATTTAAATTACACAAAACAGCCATGCCATCAAATTCAAATTTTCCCTGATAAGTGAAGAAATGGATTTCATTCAAAAGTGAATGCAAGAACACAGAATGGAAGGATAAAATAAGACAAACAACTTCAGACAATCAGATATGCTCTAATCATAGGAAATTAAGGTCTGCAAATGGTTTTGAAATGTTTTATTAAAAAACCTAAATACTATCTTGGACTCTAAAGCTAGAGGCTTTTCTTTTAATGCAAGGCAATTAACGTTTTAACCAGATCATAGGTTAATAGAAAAGGGTCTGAAAGTACTAAAAATAGAAGATGAGAGAGCAGGAAATATTTAGAAGACTGTGCCATTTTGCTAGCTTCTTTTTCCACCTTTCCTGGGCTCCAGCAGCAAAAAGGAAAATGGACATTATTAGCCTGTTACTAATGTATTTTTTAAAACTCTACATTTGCACACTAATAGTCATTTTCTATTCATCTCTATCTAGCCACATAACCCTTCAAACGCACACTATTACAATTCCACACAATGCAATAGAACTCGCGTTTCCTCTGAGTACCCAAGCCTGGATTTAGGCTTTAGCTTCTCCAAATATTCTGCTGAAACTTGCTCTGAACAGCACATGCTATGGGATGGCACACACTCTTACACACAGTCTAAGAGCTTTCATCTCCAGCAAATACATTTAGTTGATGAAATACTCAAAGGAGTTTCAAGCAAAACAATCCATATAGCCGGGGCCCTAAGCACATCCACTGAGGTTTTGGAATATTAAAACTGACAGTAGCGGGCTTCCCTGGTGGCGCAATGGCAAAGAATCTGCCCGGCCATGTAGGAGACATGGGTTCGACCTCTGATTTGGGAAGATCCCACATGCCACAGAGCAACGAAGCCAGAGCACCAGAACTCCTAAGCCTGTGCTCTAGAGCTGGGGAGCTGCAACTGCTGAAGCCCACGGGTCCGAGACCCCGAGCTCCACAAGGAGAGAAGTCTCCGCGATGAGAAGCCCACTGCAACTAGAGAGCGGCCCCCGCTAGCTGCAACTAGAGAAAAAGCCTATGTAGCAACCAAGACTCAGCACTGCCAAAAATAAGAAAAAAAAAAAATTAAAAGTTACAGTACAACCTGGGACATACGGGGTAGGTCTTTCAAATACCAGAGTCTGGGGAAGCCCTCACCTTTTCTGGTGGGCACAGGGTTCAGTCCGGGCCATGAGCATCTCTAACTTCACCCTGGAGATGCCCCTCCCACCGCCTTCAGATATCAGGCCACTGACCACAGGGAGGGGGCAGGAAGGCAGATGAGGCAGCCCAGGTGGCGGGGCGCAGGCTGACACCCAGGAGAGAGCAGAGGGACCCGGACCACCTTCAGGGCCTTCTCTTCCCTTTCCTCTCTCACAATTATGCGTGTCGAGTAAAAATTGTGAAAAAGGCAAGAGCAACAACAACCACGGCAAGTACTCACGTCAGTTGTTGTTGAGTTGCTAAACTGTGTCTGACTCTTTACGACCCCACGCACTGCAGCACGCCGGGCTTCCCTGTCCTTCACCATCTCCCAGAGTTTGCTAAAATTCATGTCCTTTGAGTCAGTGATGTCATCCAACCATCTCATCCTCAATCACCCCCTTCTCCTCCTGCCTTCAATCTTTCCCAGCATCAGGGTCTTTTCCAATAAGTCAGCTCCTCATCAAGTGGCCAAAGTACTGGAGCTTCAGCCTCAGACCTTCCAATGAATATTCAGGGTTGACCGCCTTTAGGATTGACTGGTTTGATCTCCTTGCAGTCTAAGGGACTCTCAAGAGTCTTCTCCAGCACCACAGTTTGAAAGAATCAACTCTAACACGGATATTTTTCTGCTAAGCACTCAGGTACATTAATGTCTGTGACTCTTAGAGCGGCCGTGTGAGTGTAGGCACGGTTGCCTGCACAGGTGAGAAAATGCAGGGCTCTGAATGGAGAGGAGGCACCAGGGCTGCGGGGCTGACTGGGAGAGAATGGGGGCTTCCCCCAGGGGGTGGTCTGTGTTGCCATCACCGCAGAGCCCTGCACCCCGTGTGCATAGACGATGCATGGGCCCAGGTGTGGCTAGCTCCCCAGTGGCCGGAAGAATGTTTCCAGAACAGCCAGAAGACAGAAGGGCCCGATGGGATGTTCTCACAACCTCCCTCCCCTGCTATTTCTGTCCACGACTCAGTGCCTGCCTGTACTCTGACCTTCAGACACAGGCTCCAATCATTGCAAAAGGTTGTCTGGGATCCACCCGCACCCCGGTGCTCCCCAGCACCCAGGAACCAAGGATCAGGGCACACAGCAGCCTGTCCCAAGGACGTCTCATTCAAGGTCGTGGTCGCTGTGCACACAGAGCCGTGAAAACGTGATTTTACTTTAAACTTCCCCGAATGAAGTTACCTAAGCTGTGAGCAGAAAGCCAACCAGTAGAGAAGCAGGACAGCTGCCTTCCTGGCGTGGCTTTTCCATCATTGCATTAACCCCGTAGGAAAGCAACAACCGTTGGCTTTATTGGCTTCGATTATCCAGAAAGAATGAAAGTGGCGTGAAAACCTACGTGACTGGCAAGTGAAAAGTGTGAGTTGCTCAGTCGCTCAGTCACATCTGAGTCTTTGAGATCCCAGACTGTAGCCCACCAGGCTCCTGTGTCCATGGGATTCTCCAGGCAAGAATACCAGAGTGGGTTGCCATTTCCTTCTCTGGGGGATCTTCCCAACCCAGGGATGGAACTCAGGTCTCCTGCAGCGTAGGTGGATTCTTTACCATCCGAGACAGCAGGGAAGCCCATCAAGTGAAAATGAGCAGCTAAAGGAACAGAGAAGCTGTGATCCTGAGTCCTTCTGGGAAGAGGAGGACAAAAAATACACAGCCCAGAGGAGCTTTCCCTGCATTTTTTTTCTTTTTTTTTTTCATTTATTTTTATTAGTTGGAGGCTAATTACTCTACAATATTGTAGAGGTTTTTGCCATACATTGACATGAATCAGCCATGGATTTACATGTGTTCCCCATCCCGATCCCCCCTCCCGCCTCCCTCCCCATCCCATCTCTCTGGGTCTTCCCAGTGCACCAGGCCCGAGCGCTTGTCTCATGCATCCCACCTGGGCTGGTGATCTGTTTCACACTTGATAATATACATGTTTTGATGCTGTTCTCTCAGAACATCCCACCCTCTCCTTCTCCCACAGAGTTCCAAAGTCTGTTCTGTACATCTGTGTCTCTTTTTCTGTTTTGCATATAGGGTTATCGTTATCATCTTTTTAAATTCCATATATATGCATTAGTATACTGTATTGGGCTTTATCTTTCTGGCTTACTTCACTCTGTATAATGGGCTCCAGTTTCGTCCATCTCATTAGAACTGATTCAAATGTATTCTTTTTAACGGCTGAGTAATATTCCATGGTGTATATGTACCACAGCTTCCTTATCCATTCGTCTGCTGCTGGGCATCTGGGTTGCTTCCATGTCCTGGCTATTATAAACAGTGCTGCGATGAACACTGGGGTGCATGTGTCTCTTTCAGATCTGGTTTCCTCAGTGTGTATGCCCAGCAGTGGGATTGCTGGGTCATATGGCAGTTCTATTTCCAGTTTTTTAAAGAATCTCCACACTGTTCTCCATAGTGGCTGTACTAGTTTGCATTCCCACCAACAGTGTAAGAGGGTTCCCTTTTCTCCACACCCTCTCCAGCATTTATTGCTTGTAGACCTTTGGATAGCAGCCATCCTGACTGGCGTGTAATGGTACCTCATTGTGGTTTTGATTTGCATTTCTCTAATAATGAGTGATGTTGAGCATCTTTTCATGTGTTTATTAGCCATCTGTATGTCTGCTTTCCCTGCATTTCTCTGCTCAAAGATCCAACCGTGAACAAGGGAAAGGCCCAGTGCCTTGGAGAGCCAGGAACATTATGTAATAAGACTTGATATGGGTTTGGGGTTTAAATATTGGCATCTTTTTTTTTTTTACCATCAGGGTCTTGATCCCAGACAGCCCACTAGTCTGGGCTGCAGGGCGACCACTCCACTAGGCAGTGGACACTGGTCCCCTAATATTTTTAGGGGCCCACAGAAATGGTTTATTTCTTTCATAATCAGAACAACAACAAAAGACCCAAGCTTCTAGTCTCAAAGCTTCTAGTCCCCCATGCTCACCCAGCATCAACTAGGACTGTGAAAATACATTGAGGGAAAAAGGGCAGACAAAGGCCTCTCCATCCTGAAAGGACCCGAGGGCGTCCGGGGTGACTGCTTACCGGATGCGTGGCGTTGCCTGGTCCACCCCACTCCCCCGAGAAGGACTCCCCCCAGCTTTGAAGTCCTCTCCCCAGCCCTGGCAGGGCGGCCCGTTCCCAGATGGCACGTGGCTTCAGACAGTCAGTCACTGCCCACAAGGCCAGTGGCCCCTGACCACTGCAAAACCCACTGAAGAATCCGGGCTCTTCCAGAGAGAACAGCCATCAATTTATTCTGCGTTTGCCTTTTGAACCTTAACTCCAAACAAGTCTTAATATGGATTTTCCCACTAAATAGAATCTTTTGTAAGGGGGGCCAAGGAAAAAAAAAACAAAACAGTAGCATATTCACTAAAAATGTATAAGCTTATAAACCACACTCTTTCCTAGCCCTGCATTTGGATCATGTGTTTTTCTTAAGGTGAATAACTAAATGAAACAGCGGAATGCCCTCAGACCTTGAATTACATACCCTCTCCCCCCTCCACCCCGTTATTCCAGCCCCAGTGGACAGGAAGACCAATGAAGCCACAGCAGCTCACCCGTGGCTACTCTTTTAGGAAATAGCCGAGTTTTCAAAATTCAGAGTATAAAACAAATAAGAGCAGCTGAAAATAAAGTGAACGAAAACAGTGAAAACACTGTCGATCTAAATTAAATATGTTTATGCAGCCCAACTCCTCCTCCCTTCGTGGAAATAAAAAATGTACCACTCTACGCAAACTAAATAAAATGTACAGAAATGCCTTCAAGACATGGCTTTAAAAAGATTTTTAAAAGTCGCCATACAATGCAAACTAAATGTGTTAACACGCCTTTAAAAGGAAGACCGCAAGCGTCCCATTACCTACTGTCATGATAATGGGCTCCCTTCACTCTCCAAGAATATTTCGGCTTTCCCTGTTCAATGCATTTAATTTGGGAGGGCGTCAAACTGCCAGGCCTATTAAACACCCATTGCTTCTATTTATCATATAACAACGGCTTTGTTTCTCAGAGGCTTTTCCACGGAGCAACAGATTATGTATATTTTTAATATTTTCCATGTGTACTTTTCATTTTTTTTTGTTCAACAGCACTGTTTTCCTTTTAGATGGCAGAGGACACTCTAATGTAAAACACTTTACCGCTATTGTTGTTGTTCAGTCGCTCAGTCGTGTCTGACTCTTTGCAACCCCATGGACTTCAGCACACCGGCTTCCCTGTCCTTCACTGTCTCCGGGAGTTTGCTCAAACTCATCTCCATTAAGTCAGTGATGCCATTTCATCTCATCCAACCGTCTCATCTTCTCTTGCCCCCTTCTCCTACTGCCTTCAATCTTTCGCAGCATTAGGGTCTTTTCCAATGAGTCAGTTCTTCTCAAGTGGCCAAAGTACTGGAGCTTCAGCTTCAGCCATAAGTCCTTCCAATGAATATTCAGGACTGATTTCCTTTAGGATTGACTGGTTTGATCTCCTTGCAGTCCAAGGGACTCTCAAGAGTCTTCTCCAGCACCACAATTCCAAAGTACCAATTCTCTGGCACTCAGCCTTCTTTACGGTCCAACTCTCACATCTGTACACAACTACTGGAGAAACCATAGCTTTGACTACATGGACCTTTGTCAGCAAAGTGATAACTGCTTTTCAACATGCTGTGTAGGTTTGTCACAGCTTTTCTTCCAATGAGCAAGCATCTACGAAAAGGATATTTTAGGGAAGTGCTTTGAAGTCCAACAGACTAAAGGCAGAAACCAAGTTCCATCACTTAATGTAACTCTGGTGAGCGCTGGGCCTCCCAAAGCCCCTGCTTCTTCACATCAACAGTGATACAGACACAGTGTGGCCAGTGGGGGTGAGCCCATCACCCTAGCTCATAAATGACAGGTTATTACCGTAGTGACCATAACCACCTCTTTCCTATCCCTACTTTCCACCAAGGCTAGTCTGACTACTCATTACTGAAATGATGCCAATTTTGCCTTCTAAGTAATTATACATTTTATTACCATAAATTATTCTGAAGAGCTGCCATTGGGCAGAAAGTAATCAGCCCTTAGCTAATATACATTTGACTATATGTGGATGGATGCAGATAAACATTTTCATTCATTCACATCATATATCTGTGTGTATGTGAGATACAAAATGTATGTATGTGTGTGTGTTTGCTCAGTAATGTCTGGACTGTGCAACCCCATGGACTATAGCACACTGGGCTCCTCTTTCCATGGAACTTTCCAGGCAAAAATACTGGAAAGGGTTGCCACTTCCTACTCCAGGTGATCTTCCTGACCCAGGGATCAAACCCATGCTTCTTGAGTCTCTTGCATTGACAGGCAGATTCTTTACCATTGAGCCACCTGGGAAGCCCTGAGATACATAATAGAAAATACATTTTTTTCATTCTTTTCCACATATAGAGTCACACTCCATTTTACCATAAGGTATGAAAGAAATAAAAATTCTAATTAAAATATTCTATAAAACTCTGATGAAATAAGTCAAAGATGACCTCAATAAATGAAGAGATAGTCCATGTATATAAATAGGAAGACAATACTGTAACAATGTCAGTTTTTTCCAAATTAATCTATAGATTCAATGCAATTCCAACTGAAATCATAGCAAGTTAATTCTGTAGATATCAACACACTAATTCTATAGTTTAAATGAACAGGCAAAAGACCCCAGTGCTGAAGGAGAAGAATAAAGTAGGAGGACCAACACTACCGAACTCCAAGACTTATTATAAAGCTACGGTACTTAAGATGAGACGGTATTACAGAATAAAGGAACAGATCAATGGACGGGAAAGACCCACATTAATGTAGTCAACAGACACGTGGCAAATTCAGACAGAGAAAGGATAAAGACCATTCAATGGAGGAAGGGTGGGACAACTGAAGAGATGTCTACATGCAAAGTATGAATCTAGATACACACTTTATGCCTTTCACAAAAATCAACTCAAAATGGATCACAGTGAAGAGAAAGAGAAAGTGAAAGTTGCTCAGTCATGTCAGACTCTTTGCAACCCCATAGATTGTTGCCCCTCAGGCTCCCCCCGACCCCCCACTCTGAATCTCTCCTCCTCTCCTCTTCTCCACACCATCTCTCTACTCTCTCTTCTGTCTACCTCCTCCACATTTAATTGTATCAACAGTATAAATGATTCAGTCGTTTCTGACCATTTGTGACCCCATGGATGAAGCCCACCAGGCTCCTCTGTCCATGGGATTCTTGAGGCCAGAATGCTGGAGTGGTTTGCCATTCCCTTCTCCAGGGGATCTTCCCAACCCAGAGATCAAACCCAGGTCTCGCACATTGCAGGCGGATTCTTTTACCAACAGAGCCACTAGGGAAGCCCAAGAAGACTGGAGTGGGTAGCCTGTCCCTTCTCCAGGGGACCTTCCTGACCCAGGAATCGAACCAGGGTCTCCTGCAACGCAGGCAGATTCTTTAGCAACTGAGCTACTGGGGAAGAATGGGTCATAGATCTAAAGGTAAAATGCAAAATAATCCTGAAAAACTCCAAAGTCTTCCCATGAGCAAACTTGTGCTGTGTGGTAAAAGTGGTGCTCAGAGGGAAACCAGTCATCTCACAAGTTGGGCTCAATCATCCTACCGTCAGTTTGGCTTTGCTGGGAGTTGCATTTCTTAGACTCCCTTTTCCTCCACGGCTCTTGCTTACAGTTGAATAGAAGAATCTGTGGCAGAATTGGGAGGGGGACGTGGAGCAAGTCCTCACCAGAATCCCTTCCCAGAATGTTCCCAAGTGAGAGCGGGCCTTCGGAGAGGCCTGCCCAAGATTTGGGAGGTGGACGCCAAGCCGCCCCAGGAAGGGCGATGTGCAGGATCAGATGTGGCTGAGACACGCGGGGAGGAGCCTGGAGGGGCCCAGCCGGCCCGGCTCTGTGCTCCACATGCAGGACTCTAACCAGATCAGCCAGACCAGGGTCCCCGCTAGAGACTGTCCTGATGGGGCTCCCGTGATGGGTGCGCAAGTTCTGCTTTTGGAGATCCCCACAAGCCCTGACTGTGCGGGGATTCTCCACTGATTCAAGGCTCCCTGCTGCAGCCAAGGTTGATGCAAAGAAAGAAAGGAGGCTGAAAACTGATGAATTAAAGATCCCACTGCAAAAATCTGGAAAAGAACAGAGGAAGCCCAAAGCAAGTGCTGAGCTGGCCCAAACACTCGTTCACACATTTCCACAATGGAAAAACCCGAAGAAACTTTGGGGCCAACCAAATAGAAAGAAAATGTGGCAGTCAGGGACTTTCCAAAATATTTCCTTTCTTCTGGGTTCCTTCTGGATTCACCTTCTAACCTCTTTTGAAGTTCCAAGCAGCCATTTTGAGCAAAAAAAGAAAAAAATGTGAATAAAAGTGAAATGTTTCTCTCCCAGGCAGAGGCATGTAAAAGCCATCGTGAGGCTGCTGGCACTTTCCGTGGTGCAACAATTAAAGAAGCATTTGTCAAGAGGAGGACACCTACAGCCCAGGCCAGGGGGGCAGAGCTCCCCTCCTGGCCTACGTTGGCCAGGACAAGCAGCAAGAAGTCCGCCTCCGGTGTGGGAAGCCACATGGAGCAGCGATGAGCTACCATTGCCAAACTGCTGACTCAGGAGGAAAATAAAACATGTGAATGTTTTCAATCACTAAACCATGTAGGGGGATTTATGCAGCAGCAGATAACTAGAATACTGAAGTCTGGCCAATGAAAATGAGTGAAAGTGATAGGGCACTTGCATGTCGATGATGTCAATTGCCAGAGAGTGAAGCACTCTTTCCTTTCCTACTGTAGTATATTCATTGGAAGGACTGAGGCTGAAGTTGAAGCTCTAATACTTTGGCCACCTGATGCGAAAAGCCGACTCACTGGAAAAGACCCTGAGGCTGGGAAAGATTGGAGGCAGGAGGAGAAGGAGACGACAGAGGATGAGATGGCTGGATGGCACCGACTCGATGGACATGAGTTTGAGCATCTCCGGGAGACAGTGAAGGATGGAGAAGCCTGGCGTGCTGCGCGGGCTCACAGGACCAGACACAACTTAGCAACTGAACAACACCACAGCAGTCAAGGAAGGAAGGATGCTGTGGGACGCCGCTTCCTTCACGCTAAACCTCTGAGTAACTGATGTGAGAGAATGCCTCTGCTGACTCACACTTACTGTGCAGCTCAAACAAAACATAAACCTTTGTTGTGTTAAGCTACTAAGATTCTGGAGTTGTTTATTTCCGTAGCATATCATAATCTAATATGCTTTGATTGACACAGAGGTAATGAAGACAGAAAGCAAAAATGCAATACAGTGTATCAAAAAAGACAATTTTTTTGTAAAAAGTTAAAACAAAACAGACATCTACTGAGATTAAGTTAAAAAAAAAGAAAGCATCTAAGTATTATCAAATATTATCATCAAACTTGAGAATTGGGATGAAATGCAAAGAGTCCTAGAAAAGGCTTATTGAAACTGACTCAAGAAATAAAGTTAAAAATACTATAATCCAAAAAAAAAAAAAAAATACTATAATCCTATTACTATCAAAGATACTGAAGCAGAAATTTTAAAATCTCTCTCCAAAAAAAGCAACAAACCCATGTGGTTTTCTAAGTAAATTCTTGCAACCCTTTCTAACATAATGAAAACTTTAGAAAACTAAAAATGAAGGTATACTCCCTGACTTTTAAGACCAGAAAAACTTATAAAAAAGAAAAACGACAATCTGATAAAGAAATACTCCAAACTCATTTTACCAAAGACTATGTTGGCAAAAGTCTTAAAATGTTAGCACTTCACATCCAACATTTTATAAGAGATATCATAAAAACTGTATTTGTATCAGGAATATAAAAATTGCTCAATAATATAAAATTATTAAGCATTACCCTGACTTTAAAAAACATCAGAAAAATCTTATGATTATCTCAATTTGGTAAAACTAAACAATCATATTTAAACTTTTTCTATAAATTAACCAAAAGGAATCTCAAAGGACATCTATAAGAATCTATAACCAGCATCATCCTAAATGAATAAACTATCAAGGAATTCTATTTAAAATCAGGAAAAAAGGCAAGGGCACCCACAATCACCAGTTTTGTCAGTAGCACATTAGAGTTCCAGGCCAACACAATAATACAAGTAAAAGAAATGAAAAGAAAAAAAAGAAATGTATTGGACAAAAGAAAATAAAACTCTCAATATTTGCAGAAAAACTAAAAACATTCAAAAACTAAGATCATGGCCTGCAGTCCCATCACTTCATGGCAAATAGATGGGGAAACAATGGAAAGAGTGACAGACTTTATTTTCTTGGGCTCCAAAATCACTCCAGATGTTGACTGCAGCCATGAAATTAAAAGATGCTTGCTCCCTGGAAGAAAAGCTATGACAAACCTAGACAGCATACTAAAAAACAGAGACATCACTTTGCTGACAAAGGTCCGTCTAGTCAAAGCTATGGTTTTACCAGTGGTCATGTATGGATGTGAGAGTTGGACCATAAAGAAAGCTGAGCACCGAAGAATTGATGCTTTTAAACTGTGGTGTTGGGGAAGACTCTTGAGAGTCCCTTGGACTGCAAGGAGATCCAACCAGTCCATCCTAAAGGAGATCAGTCCTGGGTGTTCATTGGAAGGACTGATGCTGAAGCTGAAACTCCAATACTTTGGCCCCCAGATGCAAAGAACTGACTCACTGGAAAAAACCCTGATGCTGGGAAAGACTGAAGGTAGAAAGAGAAGAGGGCAACAGAGGATGAGCTGGTTGGATGGCATCACCGACTCAATGGACATGAGTCTGAGCAAACTCGAGGGGTTGGTGATGGACAGGGAAGACTGGTGTGCTGCAGTCCATGGGGTCGCAAAGAGTTGGACACGACTGAGTGACTGAACTGAATTGACTTGCAGATGGTATGATTGTCTATGTAGAGAACCTGAAAGAATCTGCATTTCAGTATACAGTATAAAAAGTAATAAAAAGTATACAATAAGTTGTGTAGATATAAAATAATACTCCAAATTAAATATATTCTTTTACAGCATCAACAAAAGAATAGAAATTCCCAATTTTGTAATCTTTAAAATACAATTTACAGTAAGCAAAAAAATACACAATATCCTTTGGTGTTGGGGAGTAAGAACAACCTATGGAAAACTATAAAACATTACTGAACCACATAAATGAATGGAGAGATAGCCCATGTTCATGGATAGAAAAATTTAATATCACAAAATATGAATTCTCAGAAATGAATCAGTAGATTAAATATAACACTAACAAGATCCTACTTGAGTTTTTTTATATTGAGGTTAAAATAAGTTGATTATAAAGCTTGTATGGAAGAAGAAGAAGTCAAGAATAACCAAAAAGCTTTTCAGAAAGTTGAATGTTATTTCCCTTGCCCAATATAAATACTTAATATAAAGCTTTATTAATTATACTCTGTGCCTGTGTATTTAAAAGAGAAAAAACTAATGGAGCAGAAAAGATAACCAATAACAAACCACTCATATATGGTATTTTGATTTATAACAGATATGGCAAAAGAAATAACTAAAATGGATAAGTAAAAATTGATTCTCCACAAGAAAAAAACATGTAAATGGATATTGATCACTACCTTATATCGCAAAAATACCATATGATACATATAGGGCATGTATGACAAAATGGATAAAATGAACAAAAAGAAATGACAAAAAGTACAGATGAAGTCTACTTCTGAGGGTTGGTAGGGAAATGAGAAAGGCGCAGCATACAGACTGATAGACATTACTGGGGAATTCTGGTTTGGACTAGGGACATGGGTGCTTAGTTTTAGTGTAAACAAACAAATATATCAGTGAAAATTGAGCTCAATAATCAAAGTTTAATTAAATTAGTCAAATGATAAATTCTGTGCACCTAACATCCGATTCTGAAGAACATGGGTGTTATAGGTTTGAATTAACTGCAAGTCAACAACTGGGAAAGAGTAGATGTTAGATCAACCATATGTCTGAACTAAGCTAACATTTCTTCATTACCTCTTTCATTTTTATTCATCTGATCTCCTTACCCGCCTCATTTTTAACATCACATGGCTTTTGTTCTACTGATGCACCAGTCTAAAACTTCCATTCCTTCATAGCATCCACAGATCCCTAGTAACTTGAAATCTTAATTATTTTCCCTTTTTTATATAGCTTATAAGATAATACAGTATGTTAAAATACACAGGCAATAATTCAGTCTTGCAGTAAGCCCACAGGAATGGAAGCCTGCACCTGTGATATGACACTTGTCCTGGCCATGCTATCTCAATATCATTATGTCTGAGGGATAGTAAAGGACACTGGTAGAAATGGGAGACATTCTCATTCTGAAACCCTGCAGACAGGGCTCTTATTGCCAGAGCCCTGCCTGGTCCACCACTGTCTCCAGCAGGAACCTTCTGGAAGGTGGAAATCCTAGACACTGGATTTATTCATAAGCTCCTCTCAGACAATAGTCATCATCTTGAGAAATCTTCTCAAGAATTTCAAGTTCTAAGAAGAAGCTATGGTACTTTGTATTTGTATGTTCCCAATGCAATAAATTATTCATTCAATAGATTTTAATTGCGCTAATAACTGAAATTTTCCATTTCAAGCACCAGGTTTTTAAAAGGATTTGGTTCTACTCTGAGATACAGCTGGACTTCTGCATTCTTAACGGCAATAGGGCAATAACCCAGGTCTGCAGTCTCGTCCCCTCTGTCCTGGCACTGTCGTTCCAGAGCCCTGGGCAGAATCAGAAAGCTGGCTGGCAAAGCGGCTCATGGAGATTTTTAGGCTGGGGTTCTCTACTCTGCCCATCTCCTGAAGCTGGCACCTGGGGATGGAAGAGTAAGCCCAAGTGATATGATGATTTTTTTAATGTGACCCTCCAAACTGCAAACCTCTCTGAGTTCCCATCCTCGTGGTTTTTACTGGATCCTTATACAAAGAGGGCAGTGAAGCAACATTATCAAAGTCTTAACTGGGCCAAATGGATCAAACACACGAGCTGACTCAACAACCCTTTTCTCTCCTTCCAAATGCACCAGGTGGCTGCAAACCAAAATTGCCAGATGTGTGTCAATTTCCCATCAACAGTTTGATGCCAGGGAGTGTAAGTGAAAGTTGGTCGGTCATGTCCAACTCTTTGCAACCCCATGGACTATAGTCCATGGAATTCTTTAGGCCAGAATACTGGAGTGGAGGGCCTTTCCCTTCTCAAGGGGATCTTCCCAAACTAGTGATCAAACCCAGGTCTCCCGCATTGTAGGCAGAGTCTTTACCAGCTGAACCACAAGGGAAGCCCAAGAATACTGGAGTGTGTAGCCTACCCCTTCTCCAGCAGATCTTCCCGACCCAGGAATCGAACCAGGATCTCCTGCATTGTAGGCAGATTCTTTACCAGCTGAGCCACCAAGGAAGTCCTGGTAAACATTATCTTATCACTCTTGTTCATTTATATAACATTAGCCAAAGCTAACAAGATTAAAAAATACGCACATCAATTCAAGTGTCAATTTGGCAGAATTTTAGTGCTAGAGACTGGTAATGTGTCAAAATATTACTTTAATCAAACTATCTATGACTCTTGATTATTTTTTAAAAAATAACTCAAAGCTATATTCATACTTATCATGTAAATAGAAAAACATCCCCTGTTTTTGATACCTAGATTTTAAAATTCTAGTACTCATTTAGCTGAAATAGTACTCATTCAGCCTGAAATACATCCACAGGAGACCGTAACGAGGAGAACCCTGGGTGCTGCAAATACAAGAACAAAAATGACCACAGTTGTTGTAGGTAAGGCGGGTGCCCGGCTCTGTGCCGAATGTCCAGAGGATCCATCTTACTTGGTTCCCAAACGATCTCCCTGAGCCTGCTTGCGTTATTCACTTTAGTCCAGAGCAGAAAAATTAATTTTTCAGGAACACTCAGGGGAAACACTGAGACCAGATCCAGGCCTAGCGACAGTTTCACGTTCTTAACAAGAGGCCACACGATGGGATTGACAGCTGCTAAGGAAAACATGTCTGTCCCCTAAACTGTACATATTAATCACACACCTTCCGTCCGGTGAGTGCTGCATTAAATGTGGGGGTCCTAAGTTTCTTCCCTGAAAGAACTAACAATTAACTGAAGAGACAAGATGAGCTCGCAAAGTATTCCGCAGGTCAGATGACAGTCATCAAGGAGGAAAATTATTTGATGTAATGAGAGAGGTCAAGGACACGGGCCCAGTCAATGTTAAAGGAAATCAACCCTGAATATTCATTGGAAGGACGAATGCTGAAGTTGAAGCTCCAATACTCTGGTCACCTGATGTGAAGAGCCAACACATTGGAAAAGACCCTGATGCTGGGAAAGACTGAAGGCAGGAGGAGATGACAGAGGATGAGATGGCATCACCAACTCAGTGAATGTGGATTTAAGCAAACTCCAAGAGATAGTGGAGGACACAGCAGAGCCTGGCATTCTGCAGTCCATGAGGTCACAAAGAGTCGGACATGACTGAGCAACTGAACCACAACAACAAGAACGGATGAGCGCTGCAGGCATCCAGTCCAGACGGGAACGCACAGCACAGGCCGGACTGTTGAAGCCTGAGAAGGAGAGCTTGAACTTGGACAAGCGGCACAGGGAGGAGGCGGCTTCCTGGTGCGAGGACCACGCTGGATGCACTGGAGGAAACAGAGCGAAGCCAGAGAGAACCAGCTGCAGACGGAGTCCAGGCTGACCGACCACCCCAGAGCAGAGAGGTCGGGGGCGGGGGTCACAGATGAGCCGCTGCAGGGCGGAATGCCACCCAGGGGAGATGCCCGCCCCAGTGCTGGTCCCAGCGGACACTCCATCAACATCACTGAGGGAAGAACGAGCGGATGGCCCAGTGGACGGTGCTGATGCCAACACTGAGTCACGGGCAGAACCAGAGTACCCTGGAGCAGGAGATGGCAGCCCACTCCAGCATTCTTGCCTGGAGCATCCCAGGGACAGAGGAGCCTGGCGGGCTGCAGTCCAAGGGGTCACAGAGAGTCAGACCTGACGGATGGGCTGAGCACCCAAGCCGCACAGCACACACTTGAATATCCAAAGGATGCTTCCAAGTCTTTTCCTGCTGGGCCTGTAAACTGCAACCAACGTTTCTGCACAAAATGAGTTTTTCGTTGTCTTTTGTTTATACCACAGTGAAGTCATAATTAAAATGACTTATTGAATTACTGGTTGTGATTACAAATACCTGCCAAGTAAGTCTCCTGCATGGATAGAGAAATTCACAGAAAGATGGATCTTTAGCTACCTCCACTCCAATTCCTGAGAGCATACACTATTCCCTCCCCACCCCCCGCCCCCAGCCCCAGAATGATGAGACTGGAGAAAGCATGCAGAGAATTTCCTACTCCTCAGAGGAGATGTCAGACATGTTCATCTGCCTTCTCCAGCCTTCCACTCCCCAAGAAAGGGGTGAAAGACTGACTTTCTTGTCAAAAGACTGACTCCTCATTGATTCCTCCACCCACTGGGGGCGCTGAAATAGTCCCTGCAATCACAAAGCTATTTCCCTCTACAATGGCTGGTTTCATTTATTTGCTTTGGAAAAATTAACATTCTTTCTCCATGTACAGAGAAAAGAAATACTCTGATATATCTGCCCTGATGCTGGGAAAACTAATATGTCATAAAGTACTTGTGGTCATCGTTGGAAAGAGCTGGCACACTCAGTCACAGTAAAAGCAAGAAGGGAGATCATAATCTGAAAAATCATAGATACCACATATTTAATAAAAGCTTATTTGATTTCATTACTAAAAAATAGACCAAAAAATCAGTTTTATTGCAATATCTGACTATTTAAAATTTATAGGAATGGAATTTTCCCAGTTGAAATATTGACCACCCCTAATCATAAATTTTAGCCAAAACAAATCTGGCTGGAGCTAGCTGGTATTTGACAAACTAAAAAAATTATGTCAACCTTTCCTAACCATAACAGGCAAATTTTGAGAAAAGTTGGCTGATTTAGGACATAATAAATGAGAGAGGATTTAATTCTGAGATGAGTTTGTCATGCATTTAGTAATAAGAACCAGTCCTGGACAATGAAGTTAACTCATAAGACTTAGAACTTAAAAGTTTGGTCTCATTAGTTCCAGGGTCTCTGATGCCAGGGGGCAATTTAATTTTGTTCAGCACACCCATAGTATCATCAAAAACTTCCACCATAAGCAAAAAGAAAGCATTTTTCATATTATTAAATAAGATATTAAAATTCAAGACACGGTATCATATGTGCTACTGGTTTCGTATCTTGATATTTCTTAACAAATAGGGGGTTAAACCTATTTAACAGCTTTTTATGTAAGAAAAAGCAGTTAAGCAAGATGGTGAAGTTTCAATTCAGAATTTACTTATACAGTATAATAAAAATACTTTGCAGATTACTTTAACTTCATGATCAATGATGCAAAAGCATGGGTTGACCATAGATTGAAATTAAGTGAGAGAGGTTTGTGAATAACATCAATTACAGGAACACAATTAGGGAGCTGAAGCTCCAATCCTTTGGCCACCTGATACCAAGAGCTGACTCATTGAAAAGACCCTGATGCTGGGAAAGATTGAGGGCAGGAGGAGAAGGCGATGACAGAGGATGAGATGGTTGGATGGCATCACCGACTCAATGGACATGAGTTTGAGCAAACTCTGGGAGATAGTGAAGGACAGGGAAGCCAAGAGTTGGACACAACTAAGTGACTGAACTGCAACAACAAAATGGACAAAAGGTCAAGACGAAGCTTACTTTTTTAAAGATATATTTCCAGTCAATTCACACAAAAGCAATTACATATTGCAAAAAAATCACCATGTATTCAGATGATGTTAGGATCATTTTGTGATCCAAATGTTCCAGGAGACCATGGATGTGCATTAAGAAAGTTGCCAGACATTTGCTACTACAAGAACTGGTGGAAGTCTAATGGAAATCAAAATCAGGCAGATTCATAGGAAAGAAGGAATCTATCCAAGATTACAGGCAGCAAAAATAGATCTGCCAAGCTCCTGAATTACATCAGAGCCTAGCAATTCTAGTAAAGGTGGAAACCTGGGCCTGCCCCAAGCAGCTATTTCTGTCCCCTGAGGTAGATCTCTGGGAAGCCACAGTCTGGTCATTCTGAGAAATGAACTCGCCCCACCCCATGTGCACAGGGGCCTATGTTACTACCGCACTGCCTTCCAAATCTCCTAACCTTGAATGACAGGGATAGAGAACATGTTTTTGCAAAGTGAAACTGCTATTTGCGTTATTACTAAAAGCAAAATAGAAACGAGCTGTCCCGACCTCAGAATCGATCCAGTCCTTCTGAAGGTCAAGTTTCCGAGGACAGGGCCCATTCCTCCCTGGCATTTCCCAATGCCCACCCAGCCCAGCAGCCCCAGATCCCACTTGAAGTCACCTTTCCACCAGACCCCATTACCCTTCCTGACTCTGGAACATTTCTGCACAGCTCATCACCTAGATTGATTCACAAAGAGCAGACATGACCAAGCATGGTTTAGGCAGAGCAGAGAACAGGATCCATTCCATCGTCTCTGGACCTCTCCCTGGGCTACAGCCACGCCAAGGGAAGTGCTCGCTTTCTGCTTAAAGTGATTTTGCTGAATGCCTAGACTGTGGCAATGATCAATTTACCAAGAAAAATAAAGATGCCTGGGCAACCTTTTCCGAAAGATGCCATTCCAACATTTGTTCCCCATGAAACAGAATGTAAAGCAACTGGATGCGTTAACTGCATGCTACGTCATTTCAGCTGTGTCCAACTATTTGCAACCCTGTGGACGGCAACCTGCCAGGCTCCTCCATCCATGGGATTTCCCAGGCAAGCATACGGGAGTGGGTTGCCATTTCCTCCTCCAGGGGATCTTCCCCACCCAGGGACTGAACACACGTCTCTTATGTCTCCTACACGGCAGGGTTCCTTACCGCTACTGCCACCTGGGAAACCCTAAAGGAACTGAGCAGAGAAACACAAAGATCAAAGGCAGATTAGAGGAGGGAGCTTTCAGCTGACTGCACTGAATCTCTGAGGACACAGCGACGCGTTCAAGCTAGATCAAGGTTTAAGAAGTTAGAGATCCGTATCAGTGCAAAGTGGTGTGTGTCAGGGAGGCATGAACTTCACACTTGTCTTTAAATATATTAATGGTGCTAAAAATAGGCCATCACCTGCTCCTCCTCTTCCATTTAGAAGAGAACCAGCCAGAACGCTTTGAATTACAGATTCGCCAGAATCACAAGCAGCAATGTCCTAGCAGAACAGATTTGCAGAGGAAGAGGGACGTTGTTTTCTCCCCTGCAGGAATGGTAATGAACAGGAGATGCCTTCAGAGACTCTGCTTGCCAAGGAGACGGAGCAGAAGTCTCTCCTCAAGTCATCCTTGGCCCTAAAAAGTGGTGAGAAGAGAAAAAAAGATGCCATTCCAGGAAGCAGTGCAGGCTGGCAAAAAGATTGTGAAGACTGCCCTGAACTCACACCCAGAATACAGAATGAAGGTGCTCTCTGCTCTGTGTTGCATAATATAAGACCCAGTTATGATCGGTGGCATCCGTGATCTTCTGCTTTCTAATTTTTTTTTCCCTTATCTTGTTGAATTCCATGAGAAGACAACACCTTTGACAATTGTGGGGAGAAGGCAAACTTCATTTTTTAAAGAACCCGTGATGATAACAAGTTTTCCCATGCATAATATCTGAGCACCATCTGGCTCAGGATATGAGGAATAAATTGCCAAAAACCAAGGACAGCGATTTTGCACGCAGTGGTGAAATAAAGGCACACACCCACGCCTTTGCTCCGAGGACAGGAATATAGGTGCATGTTTACATTCTGTGCTAAAAAGACAGCATTCCTCCCAGACGTCCCCAGATCAACCACTGACCAAAAATATCTCACTGATTAATCAATGCTTGGCACCCGAACTGCACAGACACATCACAGGCGGTGCAAAAGTTTGAACCACACCAACACAAAGATCAGTAACAGGAAGTTTACCGCCATCTACAGATTTCCTCTCACTGCTTAAGGGAGTGAGCCAAAGGCTCCTGCTTGAAAAATACAAATTGGCAAAACTGACATCAGCTGTAGAGTTGCACTGCGGTCCCAGCGATGAAACCCAGTTGAGTGACCTGTACCCAACAGCAGGCACGATAAACGACCCCCCTAGAAATAGGAAGGCGACTGTCCACCAATGCTTGTGACTTAGACACTCAAAGGATGCAGACTCACAACAGGTCAACACCCCCACCTCTCTGCCTAGGGAACTAAACCTGGCATTTTAAAGGCAAAGGTGGAAAATAAATACTTGTCTTTCTTTTTTTTCCCCTGCCATTCACCTCTTTCCCGAGGCAGGATTTCTACAGACTTAAATGACGTCCGATCCAAACTAAAACGCCAGCTAGGGAGCCGGGCAGCGGCCTCGCCTCGCCGAGAGAGGCGCGGTGCCGATTCGGATGGAGACCCGCTGGAGCGGATGCCGCGCGGAAAGCGCAGCGAGTTTGCCAGCCGGCGCGCAGAGATGGAGAACGCACGCCGCGGCGGTCCACCTGGTGCACACACCCCGGCCAACTTTTATTTTGGGGCAGAACCTCCCAAGGAAAACTTTTCTCCTGCCCGCAGGGCTCGCTAGAGCCGGGCCGGCCGCGGGTGGGCCGAGGAGGGGCCGGGAGCCGCGCGGGCGGAGGGGGCAGTCCCCGGGGCAGGAGGCGGCCGAGCCGGGTCCGTCCCTCGCCTCCCGGGGCCCCGGGGGCGCGCGGGTAGGACACTCACCAGGCGGAGCGCGAAGAAGACGGCGAGCAGGGCAAGGCAGGCGCCCATGACGATGAGCAGCAGGAAGACGATGAGCGGGTGCTGCTGGCTCATGCGGTAGTAGGACTCGTAGAGCCAGTCCCGGGACCTCTGCAGCCCGTCTCCGCCGCCCGCCGCCGCCTCGGCACGGTCCCGCAGGTAGCGGCGCCGCCGCATCGCCTCCTGCCACATCGGGGCGGCTCGCGGGGCGCCCGCCGAGCGCGCCCGGCCGGGGCTGCGCCGCCCGCCCGCGTGCCACCCCCGCGCCGCCTCGGCCGGCCCGGGCTGCCCGCGCTCCGAGCTGCGCGCAGGGGCCTCCGGCGCGGGCGGAGCTCGGCGCCCGGGGCTGGGCGGCGGCCTCGGGGGGCAGTTCCCGGCGGCGCCGCTGCCGCCACCGCGCGGGAGGGGGCGGGCGCGACAGGGGCGCTCGGCCCGCCTCTGCCCCCACCCCCGCGCGGCGCAGCCCGGGTCTCCAACCGCCGCCGCCGCCCCCCGACGGCCGGGCAGCGCGCGGTGGGGGCGGCACGGAGCCGAGGGCTGGGCGCCGGGAAGGAGGAACCAGCCGCGCCCCGATACTCGGGCGCCCGCCCCTTGGACACGCCCACACTGGGCCCCGGCGCGGGCCACCTCCCTCCGCGGTCCCCGCCTGGGCTCGGGGGGGTTGGGGGGATGCTCCCACCGTCCCCTACGCGGTCCGCGAGCGGCCGGGGGGGGTCCCCCGTCTGTATCCCCCGCTACTTCCCACCTCTCTCTGACGATGCGGGGGCTCCTAACTGCTCCCCACTAGCTCCAAGAGCGGTGAGAAGAGGCACTCCCACCCTTTCGCGCCCCCAGCTCTGAGTGGTCCGCGGGGGGCTGGGTGCGCCCCCACTCCTGCCCACTTTGGCGGAGCGGAGCCTGGAGGAGGCCTGGCCTCCTTCGGTACCTCGGGCCCAGAGGACCGCCGGGACTGCCTCTCTGGGCGCACGAAGGAGGAGTTGCGTCCTCTCCGCATCCCCTACTGGGTAGGGGGTTCCCACCCTCGTTTTCTTCGACTCTGCGCAGAGGTCTTGGGGGGCTCTCACAGTCCTCCCGCCTATCTAGAGGGCCCGGGACTTCAGAGAACAGCCCCCAAGCGCGCAATGCAGGAGGGAGGCTGCACCCCTCCACGTCCTCGCCCTGCGGTTTCAGCTTAAGTCACACTTTGGAGGGAACCCCATGGGGCAAGGTTTGTCCGGCTCGGAGTTTAGGGGGAGCCCTCTGGCGGGTCCGGGGTCGCCGCCGAGTCCCTGCTGCCCGGCAGCGGCGAGGGCGCAGCCGGGGAGAGGGCGCTGGTGCGAGGCGTACGGGGAGCGGTGTGGATCGCGCGCTGGGACCTCGAGGGGGTGGGAGCGGGGGGCGGTGCTGGAGACCCGGCTGGAGCCGCATGGGGGCGCGCGGCTGCCCGGGAAGGGGCCCCTCCTGAGAAGCCGAGTCCAGAGCTCTGGCTCTCTCCCCGGGCGGTGGGGGGCGCTCACTGGCGCTCTCCGAGGGAGCCCACCCCTCTCTGGAGGGTTCCTCCTGTTCCAGGAAGCCCACTTCTCCGCACAGTGGACCTCGACCCTCCGCTCTAGTGCTCGAGCAAACAGCCCAGGGCGTGATCCTGTGCCCTTGTCCATGCCAGGACACGGACCGGCGCAGGGGTCTCTGAGCCCTGGCACTGCTCAGCACTTGGCAAACCTTCCCGAAGTGTCCCGCTGCCCGCTCGGGCACTCCTGTCCCCTTGCCCAGCAGGGGCATGTGAGCCGGGCAGCTGCGTGCCCAGTGACCACGGAACCCAGGCCACGAAGGGAGGGGGACCCGGAGCCTTCTAAGGGCTGTATTTTTAGCCTCTTTTGATGCCGGCCACCTGAGGGTGGGGGGTGTCACGATGGGAAGGCAGAGGGTGCGTGTCCCGGACCCCGGAGCCTGGACCGAGGCCCTGACCCCCAGGCTCCGCTTTGTCCTGGGCCTGCCCTTCTGCCCTGGACCTGCAGAGGAGGAGAAAGGGGAGAAGGCAACGCATGGGAGGTCTTACCCTGCATGGCGCCTGGGGGGTCCCACGGCCCCCACCCTAGCAGGGGATGGAACTGTCTTCTTTGTCCAGCTCCTGGTTTGCTACCCCCACGCCGCCTTGCGTGCTCGCGCCTGGATGTAGACCTTTAACCAGGTGAATTCCAATCAGAGTTTCCCTCGGATCCGCTCACCCAACGGGGCTCAGCTCTTTGGTTTGGACAGAGGGGTTTTAAGGTTTTGGTGGTTCTGAGAGCAAGCTGTAAGACAGCCCTAATGAATCAGATTGTGTATAAACAGCTAGAGCCCGAAGCCTCCTAAGGATGCCCAGGTGAGTGGGAAGTTGCATTTTCTGGCCAGACATTCTGCTTCCTCTGGCTCTGCCCCAGTGCCTGGGATGGGCGGAGCTGCGCACTTGCTGTCTTCCCCATCGCAGTAACTTCTCTCCGATTCAGGAGGTATTCTCACCCTTTGCCATGATCGACTGCTGCCTTTACCCACTCAAGGAGGAAGGAAAAGTAAATAATCTGTAATTTAGGTTTATGGTTAAAAGTACTGAGAGAGGTGCGAGGGAAAAGTACGTTTAATTATTTTTTCCTTCTCTCTGGGGGTGAATGGGGTGTTTTTAACAACCACTATCTGTCTATTCGCCACATGGTAAAATAGGGTTGCTGTAAGATTTCTAGATTTGTTAAATATAATTTAAAGAGACTCTGCTTGGAGGAAGCTTTGTCTTTGACCCTTATGACATTTTTTATCACTCACTCTTTCATTAATTCTTGCAATAAATATTTATTTTGTGCCTGTCAGATGTCAGATGTCAGGTAGTCCCTGCTGGCTCAGTGGTAAAGAATCTGCTGGTTCCATCCCTGTGTCGGGAAGATCCCCTGGAGAAGGAAATGGCAACCCATTCCAGTATTCTTGCCTAGAGAATCCCATGGACAGAAGAGCTTTGTGGGCTACAGTCCATGGGGTCGCAAAGGAGTTGCACATGACTTAGCAACGAAGCAGCCAACAGTACATCAAATGGTCAAGGGGGATAATGGACCAGGCCTAGGACCCTTCTAGGAATTTCCAATGTACTTTGAAAAGTAGGGCTACAAAGAACAGAACATGAGGAAAAGATCAACATTCATCCCCAACTCCCCCATACAATTTAAATCTCACCATAGTAGACAGAGGTGATGGAAGGAACATACTATAATAATCAAGATATGTCAGGCTTCCCAAGGTTACACTGGGTTTCGGTTTGCGGGCTTATTTTTTTTAATTTATTTTCAATTGGACAATAATAGCTTTACAGTGTTATGTTGGTTTCTGCCATACATCAACATGAATCAGCCACAGGGGCTTATTTTTATGAGGACCTATTTATACAAAATAAAATGTGAACCAATATGATGATTATAGTTATTCTATCAGCATTTTAGAATCCGTTGCACCAAGTATACCTTTTTAAAAGTTCACAACAGTTTCTATTTTGAAGGGAGGGAGAAAAGAAAGGAAAATCACGAAATGATAACCCACAAGCAGCATGAAGTGGGGTGAGAAATGCCCTTTAGTACAAAGCCAGGAGCATGAAATCTGTGATTTCATGACTCATGTGATTCAAGGGACCCCAAGGAGTCGGCAAGTCCGTTCCCATACTTTTAGGTAGCAGGGAGGCTATGCCAAGGGTAAGGCACAGAGAACAAAGGCTTTTCCCATGAATTCACTTGGTATCAAAGTATTTGTGACAAATCACACAAAGAAACTGACTGGGGGAAGCTCTAACTGGACCTGAGGAGTGGGGGGGGGGGAAAAGGCATTGGAAAGGAGGACTCATTTTTCTCCTGCAGCGCTAGAGGGCAGCCTTCCATCCTTAGAACCCAGAAGGCAGGATTGTGGGCCTGTGGGAGTGTGGTTTGTGCTGGGGTCGCCCCACACTTGGTTTAAGGTCCTGTTGTCATTATCTTGAAATTCTTGATCATTTGTGAATGAGGGGTCACCCATTTTTATTTCGCCCCGGGCCCTGCAGATTCGAGGGCCGGTCCTACTCACAGGAGGCATTGAGCAGTCCTGGCATCTCTGCCTGCGTGCAGAGCCGGCAGGCTGCAGGCTGGGGTTCAGGCAGGCAGACCCTTCGACCTCCAGCAGACAGGCCGCCGGCACCTCTGCCTGCTAAGCTGATCGTGTTTCACACAGATGCTAACACACCTGAGCGATTACACATCCGCTAAATAATTATGCCACAGAACCGAATTTTTGAATCAATGGGCTTTGCTTTAAAAATAACCCATCTTCTAGTTCCTATTCGGAATCCAGTTAGATTAGCTTCATCAATAAGGGCGCCATTGTGCTCTGCCCAATGTCACAGAGCTCTGATTGATTAAAGGCAGGCAGGCAAACTGTGCCAAGGACAGACATAGACGTGTGCCAACCGGAGCATATTGTAGAGCTGAGCACAGAGTACTTCCCTATATATTCGTTTTTCTCTCTGGCAAATACATCACTACAATTTATATAATAAAGTATGAACAGTATGTCAACAGATTCATTATCACCATGAAATACGTTTTGTGTATCCAGATAACATTTACATTTTGATTGAACTGGAGTCTGTGGATACAGAAACCACACAACCAAAGCCAGTTTCGGGCTCCGGGAAGCCTCATTGACTCTTTCAGCTCACTAAGGAGCTCCCCTGCAGTTCAGTTTTTAGAGCATCAGAGAAAAAATAGCTGCTGAATGGACCATTAATATATTCATCTTCTTTCCCCTTCGGTGTAGGAATGCTCCCTACTTGTCTTTGAGAAATCTTGCTTCCTTGGTTCATTTGACAAATTATTTCTCAAGTGACAAAATTGGGATGAATATTTCATAAACTCATCTTTAAAATCTGATTACAGGTTACTGATTGGGATTTATGGTCCTGGATATATGAGAAGATTATTTTGAGACAGACCTTTCACAAAATCCCACTGCCGTTCCAAAGTTTGTTCCTAGGACTTGTTTCAAGATCCCCTGAGACACTGGAATTCCTTCTGTGAGAAGCTGGGAGTGAGAACCAGTTAATGACTAATCAGCGCCCGGACCAGCGCGTCTACAAGCTTGTGAGAGGAATCGATTTCTCGGCTCCTGCCCCGAGAATGAGATCTAAAAAGTCATGACTCATAGAGCGAGCTGTGTTCTCCGGATGTGTTGCCTAGGGAGGTATCAGGAGAGGGGCTTTATGTACCAAGCTTGAATGATTCAGATACCTTGACTTTTACTTTTATATCCTTTTAGGTGTCCCTTAAAAGAGTCAATGAGAGAATAATTCAATTACACTCTAACACTGTTAAATAATGTACTTTGAGCAACAAGAAGTGGTCTCTAGGAAAAACAATGCTGTGACATAGTTGATGGCTATTTTTGCCCAATTCTGAATTCATTCAATTCAGATAACTTAATTCAATATGTTAAGCCACTCTACCATGTTTGATTCGTGGTTTTATGTTTGAATTTGAAAATAAACTCACTACTTGTATTCACATAGCTGTAATGATTGTTAATATCCTTGTAATGAGTTAGAGTGCTGAATTTTTGCTTCTTCCTGACACCAACTGCATGGAGATCTTTGAAGATGTTATAAATATCTCTGAGCTTCAGTTTACCTGTAACATGATAAGAATGAGTCCGTTATTCTAAGCATTTTCCTAACATGTTTATACTACCCTGGGCCGAGTGAAGGGATGAATTTTAATCAACTTTTTTAGATGGGAGCAGATGGAAATAGTACACACACAAAAAAAGATTGTTGATTTGTACATATGCATTTGATAACAAGTACTATTTCCTTTTATACAGTTCATGAGGTTCTGATATATACTGGGGTGGTTTGCCATTCCCTCCTCCAGTCAATCACATTTTGTCAGAACTCTCTGCTATGACCCGTCCATCCTGGATGACCCTGCATGGCATGGCTCATAGCTGCATCAGCATCACTGGATGCGGCCTCATTGGTAAAGTCCCTGATGCTGGGGAAGATTGAGGGCAGAAGGAGAAGAGGGAGTCAGAGGATGAGATGGCTGGACGGCATCACCGGTGCAATGAACATGAACTTGGGCAAACTCCGGGAGGTGGTGAAGGACAGGGAGGCCTGGCGTGCTGCAGTCCATGGGGTCGCAAAGAGTCGGACACGGCTGGGTGACTGAGCAACAGCAACGCTGTTTCCTTAGGTGGAGGCAGGTGTGAGGAGGTTTCAGTGTGTGTCACGGCAGTGAGTAGACACCAAATCTTTTTTTCATCTTAATATGGCCATTCTTCCCTCTCTAGTGTGTGTTAGCCGCTCAATCGTGTCCAACTGTCTGACCCCATGGACTGTAGCCCACCAGGCTCCTCTGTGCATGGAATTTTTCAGGCAAGAATACTGGAGTGGATTGCCATTCCCTTCTCCAGGGATCTTCCTGACCTAGGGATCGAACCCAGGTCTCCTGCCTTGCAGGAAGATTCTTTACCATTTGAGCCACCAGGGGGAAAATACCCTCACTAGAAGGTCAATTAATTAAGGGAAGGAGATTTTGTTTCTTTTGTTCACTGTTATATCTCTATTACCTTAAATTTGCAAAACACATAGTAAATGCTTAATAAATATTTACTTGGTGAATGAATGAATTGATGAAAGAATGAAGATATGAAGTGATTTTATTCTGTAAAAAAAAAAAAAAAGTACAATCGGCAAATAATACTACTAGAGTCTTTAATCAGAACTTGATTTGATAGAAATTCTACCCAGGTCTTGAAAAGGTTATACGTGTATAAATGTCTGCTATTGACATTACATTGATTTTTTTTTAACTCAGGATGTTTTCAGGTCCTAAAATGGCAAGATTTTCCTACAATATGAACTAGTTCTATTCACCCCAGAGAGCAAAAGCTCATTGCGTATATGAGCTGAGAAACTGAAAAATAACCATAAAATAAACATGTCCAGGAAAATAAAAGTGCAGAGAAAGTACCGTTGGGGTTAGTTTTTCTCGAGAGAAAGCAGAATCTGATGCTATAGCTCCCAGTCACACACCAGAGGCAAAACAATTCCAGGCAAGGAAGACGCTCAGGGTTTACGTCCATTTAAAACCTCATCCTTTCTGTAGCTTGACCAGGGCTGAGAACTCAACGGCCAGGAAGCAGAGGTAGGATGGAGTGAAGTGGGTCACCTGTATGAGTGATACAGCAATACCCAGATTAAGGGAAGGAAGATGAAGACACCAACTGGGAATAGCCTTGTTGGATTTTGTTACTGCTAGCACTTTTGACAAAAATGATATACTTTTGTAAATCTGATTCCAAATAGTATGATCCTTGTGGACGGAGTTCCTTATTACAAATTCAGGACGTTTTACTCTTCGGTGGAAGGTTTCAAAAAGAATCCCAAGTGAACTGTTCAAGCAAGATGGTTGAGTGTTGCAGTGTGTGATAGACACAGATCTTCACACCTAAGTTAGGCATTTTCCTTTTAAATAGTATCCCAATCACAGGTGGCAGGTCCCACACTGGACTCAAAAACATGCCTGCCAAGCCTTCCTGCCCTTCCATGCCTGCACGCTTGTGTGCTCAGTCACTCAGCCATGTCCAACCTCTTTGTGACCCCCTGGACTGCAGCCCCCAGGACCATCTGTAACATGAATGAGCCGGAACGCGGACACATCCTCCACTCCTGTGTTAAAACCTGTCCACATCCCAATAACCATCGCTTCCCCACCTTTATCACGGTCGCCTCTCACGCCGCCTTGTCCTCCTTTGTCCCTCTCTCTTGTCTTAGTCAAATCTTCAGGATTGCTCCCCTGCCTTGCTGCCAGCTCAGATCCATCCCCTCAGTGTTCTACCTGGGACAGAAATCTGGCAGCGTCCTGCCCCATGACCTACTCAAGAAAACTACCTTCTCCTGTGAAATACCAGGTCTCTTGGAACAACCCTGCTCAGCCTCTTGATGCCTTCATATGCCCTGATTTAGGCTCTAGGTAAAGTGAGCTGTAGGAAGCCTGGAGGTCGCCACCCCCCAACCTCACATCTGAACCTATTCGCTTGCTTCTTCCTGCCTGCATGGCACCCTTCCTCTCTGCACTATTTTTTTTAAAGGGAGGCCATTGGAGAGAGGTGGCTCTAATGCCTGCATTCCCCACCTAAACAAACCAAAACCTAAGCTAGAGTCGATGCCTTGGAAACTGAGGAAGTGACACTTAAGAACTACCAATCAGTTCAGTTCAGTCGCTCAGTCATGTCCGACTCTTTGTGACCCCATGGACTGCAGCACTCCAGACTTCCCTGTCCATCACCAACTCCCAAAACTTGCTCAAACTCATGTCCATCACATCGGTGATGCCGTTCAACCATCTCACCCTCTGTTGTCCCCTTCTCCTCCTGCCTTCAATCTTTCCCAGCATCAGGCTCTTTTCCAATGACTCAGTTCTTTGCATCAGGTGGCCAAAGTATTGGAGCTTCAGCTTCAGCATCAGTCCTTCCAATGAATATTCAGGACTGATCTCCTTTAGGATTAACAGGTTGGATCTCCTTGCAGTCCAAGGGACTCTGAAGAGTCTTCTCCAACACCACCGTTCAAAAGCATCAATTCTTTGGTGCTCAGCTTTCTTTATAGTCCAACTCTCTCGTCCATACGTAACTACTGGAAAAACCATAGCTTTGACTAGACAGACCTTTGTTGGCAAAGTAATGTCTCTGCTTTTTAATATGCTGTCTAGGTTGGTCATAGCTTTTCTTCCAAAGAGCAAATGTCTTTTAATTTCATGGCTGCAGTCACCATCTGCAGTGATTTTGGAGCCCAGGAAAACAAAGTCCGTCACTATTTCCACTGTTTCCCCAATCTATTTGCCATGAAGTGATGGGATCAGATGCCATGATCTTAGTTTTCTGAATGTTGAATTTAAGCCAACTTTTTCACTCTCCTCTTTCACTTTTACCAAGAGGCACTTTAGTTCCTCTTCACTTTCTGCCATAAGGGTGGTGTCATCTGCATATCTGAAGTTATTGATGTTTCTCCCAGCAATCTTGATTCCAGCTTGTGCTTCATCCAGCCTGGCATTTCATAACTCCATGAACTACCGGTCACTACCAGTCACTCACAGCCAATCAAGCTTTCTCAAATAAGATAACCCTTGAAGCTCTAGCCAGTCAAATGATTGCTTTGCTTCGCTTCTGTGTCCTCTGTGAAAACCCCACCCTAACTTGGTGGAACCTCAACACCTCTGTTGGTGAAAACTCCCATCCACTTTGGGTTTGGCACTGTCTGATTAGAACCCCTGTCTGCTCAAAAAAAAATCACTTAAAATTTTTTAATGTGCCTCTGTTTACTTTTTACAACACATACACACACACATCCATCCACCTACCCTCCACTTCCCTTACCTGGAAAACTGATGTTCCTCTTCTCACTTGGGAATCTCCTCCATATACCTGTGCCAACCATTCTCCATAGGCTGGCTGTAAGGCTACATCAACCCTGATTACTTTTCTAAAATAGAAAGGCACTGTTATCAAACAATATTTTTGGTATTAGAAGGTTAAGTAAAAGAATTTCTGAAATGATCTTTTTTATTGTTTTAGTAATCCAGTGTGATGAATGACTAGCATCCAGGTTTATTTTGTAGTTCATTATTATAAAAGCATCCTAAACACTGGGCTTTTTCTAAAAACAATTAGAATGCTAAATATACAAACACATTTTAAAATAAAACGAGTTAAATACTGTCAGAGTTATACATGATATTTCAAAAGAAGACTCAACTGACCTTGTGGACAGAATCTGCTTTCTCTCCCATGAGCACCTGAGATGCAACTTTCTCAGCTCCCACTTCAGCACCAGGTTGCCCCTGGAGCAGTGGTGTGGGAGGGTGGCTGGGTTCGTGGGGCCAGTTGCCCTAGATTAAATAACCTCCAAATGGCCTGATGTGGTTAAGTGCCAACTCCATCTAGACAGGCCACATTTACATTGCTACTGGGAACTGCTGAAGACTTTTTCCAGCTCAGCAAGCCAGAGAATAAAAAAAACAATCTTAAACCTAGACACTCATTATTGCATTACAGATCTAATAACTAACACACACACACACACACACACACACACACACACACACACACACATCTGTCTTCCCTACTGCGGTAGAGCTGCTCTTTACTTATAAACATATTTTTCCCAAGAGCAAAAAAGTGGAGTTTTTGTTCAGTTGCTAAGTCATGTCCAACTCTTTGCAACCCCATGGACTATAGCATACCAGGCTTCCTTGCCCTTTACCATTTCCCAGAGTTTGCTCAAACTCATGTCCATTGAGTCAGTGATGCCACCCAACCATCTCATCCTCTGTTGTCCCCTTCTCCTCCTGCCTTCAGTCTTTCCCAGCATCAGGGTCTTTTTCAATGAGTCAACTCTTCACATGAGGTGGCCAAAGTATTGCAGCTCCAGTCCTTCAGATGAATATTAAAGGAAATCAACAAGTGGAGGGCTTCTCTTAAAAAGTGCTTTAGAAAATTTTAAAGATTTTAATTACTAGTAAAATACCTGGACTAAAATATAGAGAATAAATATCATGCTTGAAATTTGCTCAAAGTTGATTCAAATTTATGCACACTTTACTCTAATGAGAGCACGCACTGTATGTTTTCTCTTAAGACATAGTTTGCAGTTAGGTATCCAGTCACAGTGATGGGCTCCCAGGCGGTTCAGTGGTAAAGAATGCTAATCCTCCTGGCAACGCAGGAGACTCAAGAGACACAGGTTCAATCCCTGGGTTGGGAAGATCCCCTGGAGAACGAGATGGCAACCCACTCTATGATTCTTGCCTGGAAAAGTCTATGGATAGAAGAGTTTGACAGGCTGCAGTCCATGGGATCAAAAAGAGTTGGACACGACCGAGTGACTGAACACACACACACACACACACACACACACACACACACACACACACATCCAGTCACAGTGATACGTTTGCAAGACAAAAATACATACTTATATTTAGTCTTTTTAAATTTGCAAACATGAATGTAATTATGTCTGTTCAGGAAAGAATTTTACAAATCTAAGTTACAAGTCCCTTTTGCTAAGCCCATGTTAATGGCATAGAAGAATATCCAACAGCCTTTTTTACCCTCTTTTAATGGTATGTTACAGGCTTCCCTGGTGGCTCAGGGCAAAAAATCTGCCTGCCAATGCAGGAGACATGGGTTTGATCCCTGGGTCAGAAAGATCCCCTGGAGGAGGAAATGGCAACCCCACGGCATTATTCCTGCCTGGAAAGTCCCATGGGCAGAGGACTCTAGAGGGCTACGGTCCATGGAGTCACAAAAAAGTAGGACATGACTTAGCAACTAAATAACAGCAATGGAATATTGTAGGAAAATTTAAGAGCTAAAAGAGTCGTGAAGCATGGTAATAGGAATCACAAGTGTGAACATGGAACAAAATCAGATTACTCCAATGATTCCCACATTGCCAGTTGGATGTCTTCTCTGACTTGGATTCTTCCAGAATGTTTTTCCTTCCTGTGAGTAAAGTATTCTTGACCCAACCAATATTCAGCTTTCTTCTTCTTTGCAGTCTATTTAGTGTTTCAGCAAATCACCTCCAAACAAAAACACAGCATGGACTTCCCATGATGAGTTTTGTGCTTAAGCTGGTATACAGACTCCTTTCAGAGCCCTGGGTTTAAGAATGGTCTCTGGGTACTAAAGAGAAAATAAACGTAGGCATGAATTGCATGAAGAAAGGCTGAACCTCTGGGTGGGTGTAGTATCAAACATGGATACATTCAAAAATAGGGGTGAGTGCCGGCTTCACTATCACAAAGAGTTGAGCGACTCCACAGCAACTGGCTCCTCTCAAACTGTTAACCTACTGATTGTTGGGAGAATAAACTGTAGGAATGTTTAATGACTTTTAAGCATTGAAAACATGATTATTTGTGCTTGTTTATCTTCTTTTTGATCATTGGCTCAGGAGTCATAGATAAAGTCTCACACAATCACACTTTATAAGACTTTCAGGGACAGGACCACATCTGCTTAAGCTGTTCAGACAGCTGGATGATCCACAGTCATAATCTTGTTTTATTTATTATTTTTATTTTTACCCTAATACATGTGTAATCCTATAATCCCTTGAGTTGCCCTGTTTGTCTTAACCAGCTGGGAGCTTTTCTATTTCTTAATTGACTGATAATTAATTGAACCCTGCCCCACCTCCCCAAGAGGGATTGCCGGATTAGTTGCAGTCCCCTGATTGTTCTATTTTAAGTAAAGTGAGGGGACGACAGAGAATGAGATGGTTGGATGGCATCACCGACTCGAAGGACATGAGTTTGAACAAGCTCCGGGATTTGGTGATGGACAGGGAAGCCTGGTGTGCAGCAGTCCATGGGGACGCAGACAGTTGGACATGACTGAGCGACTGAACCAAACGAAGTGAAAGTTGCTCAGTCATGTCTGACTCTTTGTAACCCCATGGACTATTCAGTCTGTAGAATTCTCCAGGTCATAATACTGGAATGGGTAGCTGTTCCCTTCTCCAGGGGATCTTCCCAACCCAGAAATCGATCCAGGGTCTCCCACATTGCAAGTTGATTCTTTACCAGCTGAACTACCAGGGAAGCCCCCTCCCCCCCGCCTTTTTTTTTTTTTAAAGTAAGGCTTCATTTAAAAGTTAATTCCAACTATTTTGGAAATAGGTGGGATATAGATTTCAATTAAATAATAGTGGGACACAGAAACTAGAGATAATGTAGCTAATTTTAAATTATTGATGAGCATACAAGAAATCTAGACTTAATGATGGAAAGTATACACTTAGTTTTCGAAACTAAATTTTAGAAAATAGTGTAGAGAAACTAAGATTCTATCAAAGCTGGTACCTAGTGCAGAGCCTGGGGGTCAGAACCCCACTGCTACTGTTTCCTGCGGAGCCTTCTAGAGAGGATTTAACCTGGAGAAGAGGTGCTTCAATGGGGCAGAGGATCATCAACAGTTGCTCCCCTGACACTCAGGCGTGCAGAGAATCTCGTTTCGTTTCCCTGTTAGCTTTCCTCTGAGCTCTTCCACTTGCTCCATCCCTGCTGGGCAGAGAAGAGAGAAAGTCATTTGAGTGCAGTGCAGTCTCTGGCTTTTTAACTGAAGGGCCCCTCTAGGTAACCTGAGCTCTGAGCTGGTGGATCCACGTAGAGGCTTCTGTTATTCCGATCCCTGTGCCAGCTCTGGGCACTCCGCTAGCCCTGGGCACTCCACTGGTATTTGCTGCTGGAGGGTGTGACTTGTGGTCAGCCTGGTCAGGATCCTATGGTACTCCAGGCTGAGCAGAACTTTCATCATCTCTCACCGAGTCCTGGCCATGTCCCCTGGCTAGGTGACCACACCTGGGACCTTGTTAGAGCCACGGATAATGGCCAGCTCTCATTTTAGCTGCCTCTGGGCACCTTGAAGTTCAGAGACATCCTCATGTGGGATGGGGTGGTGGTTTAGTTGCTAAGTCATGCCCGGCTCTTGCAAACCCAGGGACTGTAGCCTACCAGGCTCCTTTGTCCATAGAATTCTCCAGGCAAGAATACTGGAGTGGGGTGAGGTGGTGTTTACAATCTGAATCTATTCTCCTTTTGTCTCTTCGCCTGTCACTGTTGACGTTACTCCGATGCAGTCATCCCTCGGTGAGCACAGGGCAGTGAGCACACACTTTGAGGCGTGATCCCTGGGTGGGAAAGATCCTCTGGAGGAGGGCATGGCAACCCACTCCAGTATTCTTGCCTGGAGAATCCCATGGACAGAGGAGCCCGGCGGGCTATATGGTCCATAGAGTTGCAAAGAGTTGGGCATGACCGAATTAACTTAGCATGCACGGACCCATGCCATACTGATTCTTTAAAAAAAAAAAAATTTAAACGTTTTATTTTGTATTGGGGTGTGGTAGATTAACTCTTTCCCTGGTGGCTCAGATGGTGAAGAATCCGCCTGCAATGCGGGAGACCTGGGACTGTTCCTCACCCAGTGAGAAGTCTGGAGGCAGGGAGTGGCTCCTCGAGGTCGGCAGAGCCACCTGTCTCCTTGTGTGCCCTCCTGGGCATCCTATTTCTGCTTAGCTTGTCACCTTCTGGGTACAAGTTAGCTGCTGCTGCTAGAGGTGTTATACCCTCACAGGGCACAGTGCTGAGTAGGAAGGGACCGGGCACAAGTGGATTTTCTCCTGGAATGTCTTCTCTTCCACCCAGCTGAGAAATCTGACCCCTGCTTACGGAGCAGAGCTCTCCTGACATCCATCTGCCAAAACAGGGCCATTTGCTCATCTTCAAATAAATCCCAGGAGGGGAGGTGAGAACGCAGTGACACTCCCTGGAACCTACCTTCCCAGAGTAGGTACTCCCTAAACAAAATCAGTGTGGGTTACTAAGGAAGACCATGAAAGTAGTGGCTGAGTTCACGAGCTACAGTGTCCATGCAGGGGATGTGGGAAATTCACAATATTCTTTTCTCTCATGACAATGTCTTTTTACAGTTATAGCCTTGCTGAAAAGCCAAGGGTTTTAATAGTAAAAAAAAAAAAAACAACCAATGCTCTTGTTCTTGGTGGTATCTTTCTTCATTCTTCTGGGGTTACAATAGCATGTACAATCGCATAGGGGAAAATAAAAACTTCTTGGTTTCTTATTTGCAAAATTAAAGAGCTGTTCTGAAATATTTTCAGGCTTGTGGTTATATGATTTATTCATATAATGGGTATACATTAGGAACTGCCTCTGAGCTCTGGGCTAAGATATGAAAGCAATTTATTTGATAATCTGTGATGGGATACAATTTTAAAAAATAAATTGAAATTAATGTAAGATATATTTTGGCTCAGTATCAAGCAGAACTTTTCTTGTATGGAAATTAATTAAACTATAGCATTTTGTCTAGAGAACTGGTGATTGGGAAGCACAAGATCTGTGATGGATTGTTATGAAAGATGACTTCTGATTCTCTGATTCCAATGTATCAATAAACTTGGACCAAACCCTAATAAACAAGAATACCACAAATGAGCAAAAAATAATTAGCATTCATGCTAAGTGCTTTTGTGTTAAAATTATGATTCTAATAGTATGACATTTAATGCATTCTTTAGAATCTACAGCAGTCAACTGGCAACAGCTTTAATTTTATTACAATTTATATTTAGAAAATGGTAAAAATTTAAACCTTACTGTACATTTTAACCTACCAGCAAAACTTGACATATTTTCAAGAGATTGTTCCATTATACAGATATAATATATATAACATTATTTTTAAAGTATTTTAAACTATTTTAAAATTATTTTCTAAACTTTTTTCTTTTAGGGAGTTTGAAGCATCTCTTTCAACCTCAGAGTTTGTAGAATCAAGACACAAATGGTACTAAACAAAAATGCATAAATAATAGTGATCACATATATTTTATATTATGATAATTTAAAATTTTCTCTTTCACACAAAAAAAATCAGGATAAATCATTTGATTCAGTTATAACAAAATCAATGTTATTATGAGATGCTTAATAATAGTTTGTATTTATGAATTGGATTTTCTCTGTTGGCAGCCTTTCCAATTGACCCAAGGATTCCTTTTAAAATTCTGTAATTTTGGGGAAGAATAATATAAACCAGTATCATTATTGACAAGAATTGTCATTACCTAGATATCAATTTTAGTGTAAGGGGTAATTACAACAACCTTTTAAGAAATTTTTGTAATTATAATTGGATCTATTTAATGAATTTTATCTGCTTTTGCTATGTGCTTAGTATACACGTACACAAATTTGGGAAATGGTAAAGGTTCTTTGACACTATTTTGAATTGTATTTAAAAGTAATGGTCTGAAATTCCTGATTTATGCAAAGGAAGAAAGTCTATATTAGAACAACCTTCTGCAAAAAATAATGAACACCTCTAACTATATGCACACACGCACACACAAACTGAAAATTTTATATAAAGCAAAACACAAATTCAAAATACTTTTAAGGTAGATAAAATTGGAAAAAATTAAATTCCAGCAGAACTGCACTGTAAATAATAATAGAGGAAGCTTTTCAAGCTGGAGAAAAATGCCATTAGATGGAAATGGAGATCTTAACTTATCTTAAAGAATATTAATATTTAAAGCATAAGGGATTATATTAAAATGTGGCATTCATAGCACATACTTTATAAAATGTATCAGAATAATAAAAATGTAGGTGGGTAAATTAAACTATGACCATAGCAAAATACAGGTGGATAGGTTAAACTGTACTTTGCAAGGTTTTAAATTTTATGTGAAGTAATACTATTAGGTTTAAATAGACAGTGATAAATAAAAAATGCATAGTTTGATTCTTAGAATAGCCACTAAAAAAATTACAAGGTATAACCAAAAAGCCAATAGATGTGTTGAATGAGAATTCCTATGGCAAATGATTAATTCTAACAGCCAAAGAAGGCTGGAAGAGAAGAACACAGGACTCAAAGCCTGGTGAGATAAAAAGAAAATAGATTGCAAGGTGGTAGAACTAAAAAGATTCTTGATGAGGATGAAAGAAGAGAGTGAAAAAGCTGGCTTAAAACTCAATGTTCAAGAAACTAAGATCATGTTATCTAGTCCCATCACTTCATGGCAAATAGATGGGGAAACAATGGAAACAGTGAGAGACTTTATTTTCTTGGACTCCAAAACCACTGTAGATGGTGACTGTAGCTATGAAATTAGAAAACACTTGCTGCTTGGAAGAAAAGTTATGACAAACATAGACAGTGTATTAATAGGCAGAGACATCACTTTGCCAACAAAGGTCCATCTAGTCAAAGCTATGGTTTTTCCAGTAGTCATGGTATAAAGAAGGTACAAAGACCATGGTATAAAGACCATGAAGAAGGCTGGGTTCTGAAGAACCGAGGCTTTCAAATTGTGGTGTTGGAGAAGACTCGAGAGTCCCTTGGACTGCAAACAGATCGAGCCAGTCAATAGTAAAAGAAATCAACCCTGAGTATTCGTTGGAAGGACTGATCCTGAAGCTGAAACTCCAACACTGTGTCCACCTGATTCAAGGGTTGGCTCATTAGAAAAGCTCCTGATGCTGGGAAAGACTGGGGGCAGGAGAAGAGGGTGACAGAGGATGAGATGGTTGGATGACATCACTGATTCAGTGGACATAAGTTTGGGCAAACTCCAGGAGACAATAAAGGACAGGGAAGCCTGGTATGATGCAATTCATAAAGAGTCAGTCACAAAGAGTCTATAACGACTTAGTAGCTGAACAACAACATATCAATTGTTACCTTAAAAATAGACTAAACACTTCAATTAAAAGGTGGAGATTGGAAGACAAGATAAAAAAGCAAGAGGCAAATATATGCTGAAGGAAAAATCACTTAAATATAATCACAGATGAAGAAACATAAAAGGGGAGAAAAATATATACCATGCAAAAATAAGAATGAGGAAGCTGATGTTTTTATATTAATATCAGACAAAGTACATATTCAAGATTAAGAGTATTATTAGAGGTAGTAATGGACATTTTTTTAATGTTAAAATATTCTTTTCATCAGAAACACATAACAAATGCCACACTAAAATTCAATTAAACTGATCAAATCCCCAAATGTAAAACTATAGTTTTGGTAGAAGAAAACATCAAAGCATATCTTCAGCATAGGTAGCAATGTTCAGGCCACTCAGCACAAAAGAACAATATTGATCATTGGATGTTGTTTTTAGAAATTCTTTTCCAAAAGTCATGACCGATAATAATAATAATAATAAAGCAAACTACAGGATGGGAGAAAATATATAGAATATGCATATTTGAAAAACATCTTGGACCCAAAATTTAAAAACACTTCTTATAGTTCAGTATAAAGAAGAAAGCAAAGCAAGGAAAAATGGGCAAAAGACTTGAGGGATGCTTCACAAGTAAGACACAGGAAAGATCAATAAGCACATGGAAAAATGTTCATCATTATCAGTCCTGAGGGAAACCCAAATTGCATCTGCAATAAAATAGCATTTCACATCTTTCCAGGAGTTAAGTCCAAGAGTCTAACATCAGATATTGAGTGGCCTTGGAGCCTATGAAACTCTCATAAAATATTACTTTGGAAAACAGTTTGGAGTTTCTGATAAGCTTACACCAACTTTGTGACCCAGTGTTCCCACTCTTAACTGTTTAGCAGTGAGAAAAGTAATAACCCCCTATAAGTCTTGTTCATAATAACTTTTCCTATAAGTTGCAAAAACTGGAAAAAAATCTACCTGTTCATCAAATGAAAAATTAATTTAAGTGCCAGGATACATTAATACAATGGGATGGTATTCATTGATATTTAAAAAATGATTTAAATATTTTAAAAATTCATTGATATTTTAAAAAATGAATTATTGATACAAACCACAGGATGAATCAGTCAATCCTAAAGGAAATCAGTGCTGAATATTCATTTCAAAGATTGAAGCTGAAGCTGAAACTCCAATACTTTGGTCACCTGATGTGACAAACTGACTTACTAGAAAAGACCCTGATGCTGGGAAAGATTGAAGACAGGAGGAGAAGGGAACGATAGGGGATGAGATGATTGGATGGCATCACCGACTCAATGGACATGAGTTTGAGCAAGCTCTGGGAATTGGTGACAGACAGGGAAGCCTGGAGTGCTGCAGTCCATGGGGTTGCAGAGAGTTGGACACAACTGAGCGACTGAACTAAACGGACAGCATGAATGAATCTCAAGAACCTCAAGAAGAAACCAGACACACACACAAATTCAGTCCATTCTGCATGGAAATTTAAGAAAAGGTAAAGTCTTGATAACACAAATCCAAACAGTGGCTGCCCAAGATGGATGGGGATCAATAGAAAGGGGTTGGAAGGGAACTTTCAGGGTGATGGAAACATCTGTCTTGATTGTTGCAGTCATTGATCAAACCTCATTGCATTGTGTGCTTAAGATCTGCATGTGACATAGAGAATAAGTATTGGAATAGGTTGGAATATTTATATAGAAATTAATTCAAGTAATGTTAGTGTTAGTCATTCAGTCATGTCTGACTCTTTGTGATCCCATAGACTGTAGCCTGCCAGGAATACTTGCCATTCCCTTCTCTGACTCAGGGATCGAGCCTGGGTCTCCTGCATTGAAGGCAGATTCTTTACCATCTGAACCATCAGGGAAGTCCTATTTTTCCCTAACGGTTCATGAAACATTTCATGAAATGAAACATTCATTTCAAAAGTAGACATTTGAAAATCAAACCATATGACATTTTAACTTCAGGTTGAAAACGCTTTTCTGAAATCATATCATAACATGAGTAGGAAAATAATAGTAAAACCACTATGAAGTAAAGGAACATTTAAAATGTTCCATTTAATATAAAATATGTGAAAATAAAAATTTTTTTCTTGTACTGATACCAAAATAAAAGGTGAAGATCAAAAAAGGAAATAATAATAAAAAAATTTAAAAAGTGAAATAACAATTTAATAATAAAGTTCCAATCACACAGGTCATTCAACAAATTTTATGTGAAAGTAAATATTTAATTTGGTTGACCTAAAGTATAAGTATAATCAAATAATGAAGTCATAGGTCTCTCTAGTAAGTACACAATTCAAGTAATAAACTCCCAAGTCCTTTAGAGATAGGCTCTTCCTATGCCTGTTCTTCATGTTCACTCAGTGAAGTCTCCTCCCAGAATCATAGAATCCTGACTCTGAAAATTCTTTTCAGAGGTTTTCTTCATAAGGGTCTTACAAACTGATTTCACCTGGAGACGTGATTGGGAGACCTTTTCCACGTCGACCTCAGGAAGCAGTTGACCATTCCACCCTGAGTGTGCCCAGGTGCCCCGTGATGTCCACTGATTCTCCAGGGAGAATAAACGTATGGTGAGCTGGGACAACTACGTGTGACTGTACCTCTGTGACACTTCCCTGGCAGAGTAATCACATCCAGGTTTGATCATTCCTGCTCTCTCCTGAGAGGAGGTACAGACTGGTCACGGTTCTTCTTGATGCTTCTGACGTTCGTGTTCAGTACAGGCCTCTCCAGAAAGGCACGTGTGAACCTAGAGGCTTGATTCCTCTGTGGGTATATGCACTCATTATCCCATTTCTGGTGCTGCAGTTCTTTTTGTGTCTGTGCGCTCATGCATTTGATAATGTCAACCTAAATCATAAGTGAAAAATGCTCCTGACCTTTGTTTGCAAAGAATCTGATTTGTTAATTTGGCAGGAGTTCAAAATCTGAAGAACCAAGCAATTGATCTTATAAAAGGTATAGGATGAGGTTTCTTTTAACATCATATTCTAAGACACCTGATTATCTAATCACTCAGTTCACCTCGAATGGTTTAGAGAGAACTTCAAGGTCAGCATATACTCCCCTAAGTGCAGTGTGCTCAGTCATGTCTGACTCTTTGTGACCCCATGGACGTCACCTGCCAGGCTCCTCTGTTCATGGGATTTCATGGCAAGAACACTGGGGTGGGTGGCCATTTCCTAAGCCAGCAGGTCTTCCCAAACCAGGAATCGAACTGGGGTCTCCTGCATTGCAGGTGGATTCTTTACCAACTGAGCTATCAGAGAAGCCCTGAAAAATGACCATCAAGGAACATTTGTGCAAGATATTTGAATAGTGCCCCGTCCCAATATGACTAACCCCTGGTCTTCTCGGAATATGAAAAGCCATTACATTTGTGCCTGTAGTGTATATAACCATTATTTCTTGCAAAGTACTTGCACAGAACCATTGACAACCAAGGAAAGAAGGAAAGTTCTCATGAATGCAGGGTGATGAAAGTACAGTCTCCCTCTTGTATCTGCTCCTGGACCCCGCTGACATGGAGAGCCCACTGCACTAGCTGATTTTATATAAGGGATTTGAATATTCTCAATTTCAGTATCCGAGGGGGAGGAGGAGCATGGTTAGAAGATGACAGAAGATGGGGAGATGATGAGAAAAAAAAAAATAGAAGCGTTGACAAAGAGTGCACAGGGGAAATGATGTCTACAGCCTCATTTATCTTCCCTTCTTTATTTCTCTGTCCTCAAGACGTTCTTGTTAGGCATCCTACCCCAAAGCCTGGTCTAGAGCCCTCCAGGGACATCTAGACGGGAAGTCATACATCAAACTGACCCAGGAATTATTTTTTATACAATAGTGATCTCATTAACACCGTCCTTATATTTTGTCACTGTTAGGGCTGATCATGCTCTTTCAGAAAATTAGTGCCCTAAAGAAAGAATAAAAAATAGAAAGGAAGGGACAGAGGGAGTGGAGCTATTCTGAGAGGGCCAGGCAAGACTGAAAGAGAAGGTGATAGAAGTAAAGATGAGGGTGATTAGAGGATGTGCATTCCCAGGAAGAAGAGACGGTCCAAGCAGCAGAGCTGGCGTGAACAACTCAGGGGGAGAAGAAGCCCATGTGCCATCTCCTGGGGCATCTGGAGGAGGCTTTGGCCAGAGCAGGACAGGCTCGCAGAGGTTGGGAACTGTTATCTTGGAGAGGAGGGATGGGGTCGCTGAAGCTCATAGGTTCCGGAGTTAAGCAAACATAGACTCAGTAGTGTCTATTGACAAACACTGACCCTTTGAGCAGCCTTGAGTAGTGTCTTAACCTCCCAGGAGTTCATTGTAAATGGATGTCCTTGGTCACACTGCCTCTTGGGGCCCTGAAGATTAAATAGGTTAATGTGCATAGGTAGCATCAGCAGGAGATCGTAATCTGGCAACAGTAGGTTGTTTGTTTATTTGCCCTTCCCTCCTGGCCCTTTCTATCAGAGGAATATAGAGGATGGAAGAGGCATGCAGTCAACTTTGAAGTCATTGTTCTGATGCACCCAGCCACACGCCCTGAAAAGTGAGAATGACCCAGGCCAGTCTTTCCCGGTCTTGAATGGTCATCACCACGAAGATTAAGGTCCAACTGCCATGTGGGACACTGTCTCTAAAGTTGATGTAACCTGCATCCCAAGGCCAGCAAGCAAAGGCATCATCCTGAAACTGAGAAAGAAAATTCCCATGATAACTGGGTACCTGTGACTGATTCATGTTGATGTATGACAGAAACCAAAATGATATTGTAAAGCAATTATCCACCAAATAAAACAAATAAATTTAAAGAAATGAAAAAATAAAGTACCTCCACCATACCCCCCAAAAGAATTGGGGTCTTTTAGGCTAGAATACAAAGATAGGATTTAGCACGTTTGCTTAATTTCAAGTTATCTAAGTCACATATGCATGCATGATCAGTTGCTTTAGTCATGTCCAACTCTTTTTGACCCCATGTACTGTAGCCCGCCAGACCTCTCTGTCCGTGAAATTTTCCAAGCAAGAATACTGGAGTGGGTTGCCATGCCCTCCTGCAGGGGATCTTCCCATACCAGGGATTGAACCTGAGCCTCCTGCATCTCCTGATTGCAGGTTGATTCTCTAACTCAGTCACCTGGGAAGCCCATCTCAGTCATATAAAGCCACCCAAACGCTTTTAACACATTAGTTATTTCAAAAGTATACTGTCATTTCCTGCTGAAATGTAATGGAAACATGCTACAAAATCTAATGATAAGGAAACATATTCAAGCTCTGTCTATAAGGTGAAGAATGTATACATTTTGTATATTTCCTGATACAGAGGTAGAATTGGATGTGCTTGTCCAAATACATAAGTCACACAAATTCATGTAGTCCCCAAACTGAAAAGAACTCACCCTGAAAACCAAAATGAATGAAAAATTGGATTTAGAAAGTTTGTATATTCAAAGAAAATCTTTGGGAGATACAGAGAAAATCGCTGAGTTGAGTTAGTCTTGCAGAATGTGTATTGGAAGCTTGGGGCAGGAAAGTACAAGGGGAAATGCATGATGAGGGTGGAGCCCTCACGAAAGGAGTTAGTACCCCTAGGAAAGAGACCCACAGAGATCCCTCACCCGATCCACCACGTGAGGACATACAGCAAAAAGACAGCTGTCTGTGAACTAGAAATTGGGTCCTCAACAGACAGAGTCTGCAGGCACCTTGACCTTCAGGGGGTCCCAGCATCCAGACCTGTGAGAAACAGATTTCTGTTTATAAGCCACTCAGTCTGTGGTGTTTCATTATAGCAGCTAATGGTCTAAGACTGTAGACTTTAGATAGATAGTAGATAGATCGATGATAAGACAGAGAGAGAGGGCAACATACATTTAGAGGTTAATCAACATCTCTAAGAATAACATGAGACTGAATACTCAAAAGACTCCTTTTTTTTAATTTATTTTTTTAATGAAGGACAATTGCTTTACAGACTTCTGTTGTTTTCTATCAAGCTTCAACATGAATCAGCCATAGGTATACATATATCCCCTCTCTTTTGGGAATACTCAAAAGACTCTTAATGAGCGTGTTTTTAATAAAAATACAACATGTGAAAACTAATTTGAATAAACAATCAGAATACTTATTACTCATTATTATTTCAATTTTTAAAGTAAAAACACAAGCACATATATTATCATTGATAAACTAAGAATGGTGGAATTACAGACTTTTTATTCTCTTAAATTTTTTTACTTTCCATATTTTCTAAAATGATTGTTTTCCTTGTATAATATATTTTCTAAACCCTGAAAATAACTAAAGCATTTGAAATTAAGTCAAGGACTAGAAGCAATAATGAGAATATTCTCATTATTTCCACAATGATAGTCATTCCATTTAAACACATTAAGGTATTACTTCAAATGTTCAGTGTGAATTAATGAGACATAGGTCATTTTTCTGACATGCTCACAAAACACCTGATAAGCACTTTTGCAAGATCTAGTTCAGTAATTAACTACAAAATAGACATTGCCTTGTAAGCAGAGATTTGAGATTCTGTTGGGAAAATCTCTAGGTCTGAAAGATAAGGGATTTTACTGCTTAACTGACTGAAATCCAAATGTAATCCATACCCAGCTGTCTAGCAGAAATTAAACTCCTTCTCTATCAGTAAGGAGGGAATCAAAGAATGAAGCATAATGCTCTTTTAGTTCTCAAAAACTTTTCTTTAAATAAAAATTCAGAGAACTCCTTTGTGATCTGAAACCTATCAAGATGAATGGCTGGATTCTCTCCTGGGGCAGGCACCTCCACTTGATATAGGAAAAAAGAACCAGCAAGAAACAAGATGCAAATAACTTCATTCTGAGCTCCCCAGTTGCAAGGGCTGAGGCTTTGAAAATTTATTTGATAGTGAAAGATTATGATCTTGCTGTGTTCACAGTCTTCCCCCTTTCTCTGTTCTTTTTATTCAGGAAGAAACATTTTGCCTATGATCACTGACAATTTCTTCCCAGTCAATTTAGTTTTGGCTGCAGTAAGGACATATTGAATATATTTGCACTGTATCAGCAACCTGAATCATGATAAACACTGTTCATTTTAGGATTAGGATAACTAATTAAATGGATTGATCTCAGTCATTCTTCATTGACTCAAGAATCAAATGTGTTGACCATTCAATATATTCTGAATTGGTTACCAGAGGGACTCACAGGATTATTCTTTCTTAATTCCTTATCTGAAGAGAAGATGTGGAGATTAAGTGATATATTTTGATTGTCATGTTCATGAGTTTTCCAGTTTGGATACAGGAAGCACTATGACATCCAGGTATAGCACAAGCAGATTGCAGGTGTATCTCTAAAGCCAAGAACCACTGCATGCCTGTTCTTTCTGGGGTTATTGATAACACAAGTGTCTGCTTCTCTCTCTGCATCTATGTGACCCCCTCTCTCTCTGCAGTGGACTTGACTTTCTCTGACACATTTGCACCTAGTTCAGGCTTAGCCACCCAGCTCTGAAATGATATCATATCATAGGTCATTGTTCAGGCTCTGAGTTTTTTAATGTGAGATCATGAGAGAAATTCAGCATACCTCAGATTGGAATGAGAGTGATTGGGTAGAGAGCAGTGCTAGAGAAGACCGTAAGGTGTGGGGAATTGCTGATTTGGGGTAGGGGTGGGGGATGGAGCATACTCATAAGTTGACTAAGAAGACATAAGGAAGCGAGGAGGATACTTCTGATATCCCTAGAACAGCAATAATTTCCTAGGTCTATAATAATTCAAAAGTCAGTGCTGGCTGCAATGTTACATTCAGGTAAACAATTTGCCCATTAACTAAATTCCAAGTGTATCTGTCTAAAACATTAGGCCAATTTCCTGTCTGTCCTTATTAGTCATGTCTGTGTATTACATATATGTAAGCTAAGTTTCCTAGAAGTGGGCTTCCCTGGTAGCTCAGATGGTAAAGAATCTGCCTGCAATGCGGGAGACCCAGGTTCAACCCCTGATTTGGAAAGATCCCCTGGAAAAGGGAATGGCTACCCATTCAAGTATTCTTACCTGGAGAATCCCATGGACAGAGAAGCCTGGTGGGCTACAGTCCATGGGGTCACAAAAGAGTTGGACACCACTGAGGGACCAACACTTCCTAGAAGTTGAGCCTTGGAGGAAAGTTCTTGGGAGAGTGGTTTGATGAGAGAGCTCTCAAGTGAGGGACAGCAGGAGAAGACAGGGAAAGAAGGAGAGGTACAAAGGGGTCCAGACTGGAGAGGCAGTTCACATGGGTTAATCAGTTTCACTAGGCATTCCCTATTAGGCAAAATGGCCAGGCCTTTGAAAATCTGTGGCCATTGGTCTTTGGACACTAATGCCACTACTTGCTAGAGGAGAAGGGACATGCAATCTCAGGCCAAGGCAAATCCTGCCTCGCAGATGCAATACACCAGAAATGGGGCAGCTGTGTGCCATTGGCTGCCAAACTCAGCAGCCAAAAGGGGCTCCTACAGCATACCCCACAGCGTTCAGGGCTGCAGGACCTTCCAAACTTGGCCAAGGTTGCACAAAATGAAAGGCAAAGTCAGGTCAGGTTATTTCAATTTCCTCATCCTCGCCGTCCTGCACATCATTTTCTGGTGGTTGAGTTCTGCAACTTGCCCCAGAGCATTGGTCTCTGGTTTGGTTCTTTCATCCATGCATTTGTGGCCACAGACTCAATTTCTTTGGAAGCTAAGGTATCAATATCCAGCAGTCACATATGGATGTGAGAGTTGGACCATAAAGAAAGCTGAGCCCTGAAGAATTGGTGCTTTTGAACTGTGGTGTTGGAGAAGACTCTTGAGATTGGACTGCAAGGAGATCCAATCAGTCCATCCTAAAGCAGATCAGTCCTGGGTGTTCATTGGAAGGACTGATGCTGAAGCTGAAACTCCCAATACTTTGGCCACCTGATGCGAAGAGTTGACTCATTGGAAAAGACCCTGATGCTGGGAGGGGTTGGGGGCAGGAGGAGAAGGGGACAACAGAGGATGAGATGGTTGGATGGCATCACCAACTCGATGGACATGGGTTTGGGTGGACTCTGGGATTTGGTGATGGATGGGGAAGCCTTGTGTGCTACAGTCCATGGGGTTGCAAAGAGTTGGACACGACTGAATGACTGAACTGAACTGAAATGAAGGTATCAATCTAACAACTCGATGAACAAATCCAAGTTCTTATGTTTATGGGTGAAGATTAGAAGTACATTCCCAGAGGCTAGGTTTTTCTGGTTATAATGAAAGAGTAACAAATTACCCCAACATAAGTGGTTTAAAACAATGGTCATTTATGATGTCTTATGGTTTCTGTGGGTCAGGAGTTTAGATGATGGACAATAAGATGGCTTCTTTCTGGTCCATGATACTATCTTTTATGACCTAAATTTGAAAACTGTACATTGTTACTTCTGCCACATTCTATTGGTTGAGACTGTTACGAATAGCCACCTGATTTCAAAAGCTGGGAGTGTTCAGAGTTCCACTCTTGATGGAAGCATGTTAACATCTGATTTTAAAAAAATCATGAAAGGGACTTTCTTGGCAGTCCTGTGATGTAAGACTTCACCTTCCAATTCTGGGAATATGGGGTCTAACCCTGGTTGGGAAGCTAAGATCCCACATGCCTCATGGACAAAGGAAAAAAAAAACATAAAACAGAAGCAATCTTGTACCAAATTCAGTAAAGACCTTAAAAATGGTCCATATCAAAAAAGTTTTAAGAAAAGCATGAAATGTTGGATCAGTTTAGGGAAAAAAAACCAGTCTATTACTTGTATGTATTGATTCGTGCAATAAAAAAAAAAAATTAATGGACACTTTCATAGAAGAGGTTTGGTGCTAACCATTTTGACTATGGTTTTTTAAAATCAGTATCCCAACCCATGCTTAACAATGATGATGGCCCTCTCTGCTTCCTTTGTGGTTGTGGTCTCTGACAGGAGGAAGGACAGTTGAAGAGAAGGCCAAGGCAAAAGGAAATGAAAAGGTAAAACTGAAATGCACTGAGCTCCAAGGATGCGTGTTGTTAGCGTATTTGTCATGTATTATTCATGACCAACTCTAAAAGCCAGAGTTCCTTTCTCTTCTACTTGGGTACATTTATCCAGAAAATTTCAGAAAGTTCATGGCCCCAAGTGTCTCTTTGCCAATGGGTCTCAGATGACTAAGTCAAGCCAGGGTCACTCTTACAGGCTCCAGCCGTGTGTGTGTGTGTGTGTGTGTGTGTGTGTGTGTGTGTGTGTGTGTGCGCACAGTCTCTCAATTGTGTCTCACTCTTTGCGACCCCACGGACTATAGTCCTCCAGGCTCCTCTGTCCATGGAATTCTCCAGGCAAGAATACTGGAGTGGATTCCCAGGAGATCTTCCCAAGCCAGGGATCAAACCCAAGTCTCCTGCTTTGCAGGAGGACTCTTTACCATCTGAACCACCAGGGAAGCCCGCCATCTTATATATATATTACTTGTAGGCGAGGGAACAAGGCTTTGTTGGTAAGTGCCAGAGGAATTGTCAAGAGTGCTTTTCTATCAGTAAATCTTTCAGTCTTACTGCTTCACCGCATTACTTAAGTCTGGCTTGGTCAGCATATATGTGTCTGGCAATCTTTAAACATTACCTAAGTAAGGGGAACACAAGGCTCTGAGTAGGATCACCTTTAATCAAGAATGAAATTCAGTGACACCCAAACAGCCGCTCAATCCTTTTTAGAGGAATGCTTGTTTTGAGGCCAAACTATTGGCAGCTGGCAACATCCCAGATCTAGAAATGATTAAATTGTTGATTTTCTTCCAAAGTCTCCCTCAACCAAACCAGAGAGGGACCTAAGTGAGGATAGTGTGAGCTCTTAGCGTTGTTGAAGACCAGATACTCTAATTCAGAAGGGCACATTAAATTTCTACTCTTCCAAAGACAAGAGGACTATTCTGAGTCCATTATGATTGAAAATAGGTTAATGGCTTATTTCCTGTTTTGACTGCGGCTGACCCAGGAATGATCATTCATCCTCATTAGCTGGCTTTGCTGCCAGGTCAGCTCACACGAAAGTAGACCCATGGATATGCCGCTCAATTTACTTCCTTTTCAGATTAAAAAAAGGCTACTGGAAGTTGTATGAAGGCAGATTTAAAGTTTTGGCTCAGATGGTAAAGAATCTGCCTGCAGTGTAGGAGACTTGGGTTCAGTCCCTGGGTTGGGAAGATCCCCTGGAGAAGGAAATGACAACCACCTCCAGTATTCCTGCCTGGAGAATCCCATGGACAGAGGAGCCTGGCAGGCTACAGTCCATGGAGTCTCAACCGGTCGGACACGACTGAGCGGCTAACACTTTCACTTTCAAAGGAAGTTGACTTAGCTGATGAAAGTTGTAACCTAAGGAAGGGCTGCCTCTCAGAACAGTGAGTGTTCATCACCAAAGGTGTCCATCAGAGGAACAGATCACTATTTCCATCTGAAAGAGCAAGGTTAGAGGTTTCCAGAGATCAGAGGCTGGGATTCTAAGCTCCGTCCCACCTGGGATCTCAGTTCTGCAGCGATTTGTTGTCCTTCTGATACAGGCCATCACCTCGTAGATGTAGGTCTTCAAAGTGGGCTTTCATGAGGGATCCTCCCTCTTCCGAGTACTGTGTCTTTAATCTGATGCATCAGATGTATCATTGCTTTTTATCTCTGCCTTGGTCCAAAGTTCTAAGCTTTCTTTATCAAGATTACTCAAGAATGTACCTGTCTATCTTAGTCCTGGTGAAGAAGATGGCTATGCATTTTGAAAACTACCAGCTTTCAAGGATCATGAAAACATGAGCTTGCAATATACTTACATATCAGAATGGACACTACCGTTTTTATATGGGAAATAAGTATATCTTAGATCCTTCTTTCCAGAGTTAAAGTTGACATTGGATTATACAAAATGTTAAGAGCATTTTAAAAGATTTTCTGATATATGAAGAATGGGACTTTGAACATGTGAGTCTGGGAAGAAGATATAATTCAATAGAGGACGGTGATTCCAAGTTAAAAGGCAGTATTGCCATTTTATGTAGGATAAAGATTACTTCACAGAAACCCATGTGTATGCTAGCTGGTTTATTTTTTCAAGTTTTTTATGCATTAAAAAATAAATGCTGGCAACCCACTCCAGTAATCTTGCCTGGAGAATTCCATGAACAGAGGAGCCTGGCAGGCTACAGTCCATGGGGTTGCAAAGAGTCAGGCATGACTGAGTAACTATCACTCACACTCATTCTTAATAGTGCCCTTCCTAAATACCATGGGGAATACAGTAGTTTCTAGAGAAGCACTTTGAGCACCCAAAGCTTTGTTTTCTAACTGTATTCTTCAGCCACTTGCCTTCCAGTTACTCCTGTGGTTCTAGTGTATATTTTCTGAGAATTAATAGCAATGTTTCGAAGCAAGGTTTCACACTTAACTGTGATTAATACAGTTTATGCCTGCATATGCTCTAGGTTTGGAGGATGGTGATGCATTTGATAGAAGATAGTATTTAGATTAGCTATTGTTATATGCATTTTGATACATTTTTAGCTTCTCAATAAAAGGTGATTTCATGCTTCAGTGAATTCTTCACAGATTTTAAAAATAATGTATATGTGTAAATACAAGTATTTTACTAGAAAGTAAGTATCTTTAAGGAATTCCAGGTGTATAACATGGCCCCATAACTTTCTTCGTGCGTAAGGAGGCTAGATAAATGGTGCTTGATGATAATGTACTCCACCTCCTATTGGAAAATTAACATTATTTACCAAGAAGGAACTAGGGGAATAGGGGGCAGAGATTTGCATTGCTGAAGAGTCAAAAAACCACTGAAAATATTTTCTACATGCAAGAGGGAAACGTATATTGAGAGCAAAGAGAAGAATGAGTGAAGGTGCATGATAAAGTTTTTTTTTGTTTTTTTGATAAAGCTTTTTTTTAAATGGTGAAAACTTAATGGTTCATTACTGTTTCTAGAGTTTAACTTCTAATGGGCAAGCTGGGGATTTTAGGTACAATGATCCAGTTTAGTTTCTCAAAGCCTAGCTGCTATAGCCACAGTATAGAATCTCTTCCTATTAGACTGCTACTACATTGAAAGGTTGCAGCTACCTAGAATTCTTTTTAAGAGCAAACTACGGTTATTTTTAAGTTGTTGCTTTGAGGGAACTGAAGAACCTAATATAGCCCCTGGCCAGTATTGCTGCAAGGTCTCAAATGTTATTTCTCTGGGAAACTTCGCACAAGGTACAGAGGCTTAAAAGTAGCTTTGTCTTCCTGCCTTGATTCCTAGAAATTACGTACTGGAAATTTCAGGAAATAAACGATGATTTGAGGAATTCAAACACATGGCCTATCTTACTTTCATTTAATTATTTTGAACAACTGAAATCTTGCTAGACACTGGTTTCTCTGACTGGGTCTTTGTAGCCAACTGCTTCTTATTCAGTCACCTTTTCAGGAAGGGGCTCTCAGATAACCAACTCCTTGGTTCTTGAGACAGCATTCTTTTTCTATTAAGATTTCAGTTCTGTCTTTGAATCCTGGCTGGATGTCTGTGTTCTTACATTCTCTTGGTTTCTTCTTTGATCCACTTGTCAGTTTTATCGCTTGACCTCCTCATGGTTTCCCATTCAAACCAGAGGGAGTTAGGTAGTTGATGACCAACAACTCCTGCCTTGTGGATCACGTTTTATTAAATTCTGCTTTTGCTGAGATACTGAGCATACTTAAATAACAACCCAAACATTTAAGTTTGGATAGGAATGGGTTGGTTTATCAAGTAGGACAGTGTACTTGTCCTTTAGAAGGAAATACTCAAGAGAGTAAGGGAGAAGATGAATGGGAATTTAACTTTACATGGCTTAGGACAACATGACTGATTGAATAAATGAAGCTAAAGTTTCTCCTGGGTCCCAGAATTCAAACCATATTTATAAATGTATAATTCAACTACTGTACAGTTTAAATGGGCTTATTGGGCTAGCCTGGGAAATAATACCATTTTTACCATTTTCTACAGAGAAAGTATTTTCCAATGTATGTATCAGACAACTCAATGAACTTGTAAAAAACAACCAGTTTTTATGTTGGAACTATCTGTGCAGCAGTTTCTTTACAGTTGTACATAAAGTGTTTTTATTGTAAAATTGAGTTAATGTATACAAATAGACCTTTATGCCATAATAAAGTTACTAGTACTTACAAAAAAAAAAATAAATGCTTCTTTAGAGAGAATTATATAGTTACTTCACTGAATATAGCAGAGAAGACAATGGCAACCCACTCCAGTACTCTTGCCTGGAAAACCCCATGGATGGAGGAGCCTGGTAGGCTGCAGTCCATGGGGTCGCTAAGAGTCGGACACGACTGAGCGACTTCACTTTCACTTTTCACTCTCATGCATTGGAGAAGGCAATGGCAGCCCACTCCAGTGTTCTTGCCTGGAGAATCCCAGGGACGGAGGAGCCTGGTGGGCTGCCGTCTATGGGGTCACACAGAGTCGGACATGGCTGAAGCGACTTAGCAGCAGCAGCAGCAGCATTGAATATAAATGCATTTTATAGGCAAATTCCATCATAATCACTCAGTAAGTGTTTTTTAAATAAGTGAGTTAGCAATAAGAATGTCTATGTCAGTTCTTTTTAAAATTTTGAAGAATGGGAAAGATGGATGGATGATGGGTATGAGTCCACAAATGTTCCTTAAAATATTCAAACTATTTTAGAATCTATGAATTAAATATCACTTAGTCTTTTCTTCCTAAAAAGAATTGCCAGAGAAGAGAATGAAGGAATGGAAAATAAATGTATTTTCTTTTGAGTGCAAACATTTTAAAAAGAAAAGACATTCAGACTTGCCTGATTTTGTCTATATTACAATGTTATATTGAACTGAATTAAAATTTCTCAATTATACATCCTTTCTATGGAATAAGGCATACATTCTAGAAAACAGATAACATGAACATGAACTATATACTACATAAATGAATAGAGAAATGGATGATTCTGGTATCTAAAGAGGAACTTGAAGTGGCACCCCTCCTCAAAATAAAAGATACAGAAATTAGCTTCTGGGAGAGTTATATTCAGAATTTCCTACAGAGTTATCAAAATATGTGTGAGTATTGATTGATAATGATTATATCAAGTTTGCCACATAAGAAATGAAAACTGAGAGATTTTTAAATGTGTACTTACTAAACTTAGTAAATCCATTGCATATGTATAAAATAACATATCTTCCAAAAAGTATATTCTCCTAAACCCAACAAAAATTAATGAGATAAGTGGCTTTGCTTCACATTTTAGTACATCTATTCACTGTGTGGTTTAATGAATGACAGCTGGATTCTAGAATCTGCTTTTTACATTCAACCTGTCATGTCATTTTGGTTGAAATTATATAAAGAAAACCTGGCTTCATACAGATGTATAACTTGAAAAGAAAGGAACATTTTAATAGCCTTCTCTGATAACTGTGAAAAGAGTTTTCTTTGTTACTGTACCAAAACTCAAAAACTAGTATCTGCTTGACAGTTAATTACAATGTGATCTGAAACCTTAACAGTGAACTTCCTGTGCAGCTTCAAGTATACAATAGGATATTGTTAATTGAAGTCACCATGCTGTATATTATAATTCTAGAACTTACTCATCTTATAACTGGGAGTTTGCAACTTTTGACCACCTTCACCCACCCCACTCTCCACCTCCTCCATCCACCCCCACCTCTTAAATCTTCCCGGCACCCCTGCTCCTGACAATCATTAACTTACTCTCTGTTGCTATGAATTTGGCTTATTTATTTTTTAAGAACTAAGATCTGTTGGCCTGAAACAAATAGACTATCTGAAACAAACAGGAATTTCTCCAGCAAAGATGGGCTTATTGGGGATCAGTTGTTCAGTCCTAAGTCGTGTCTGGCTCTTTGCCACCCCATGGACTGCAGCACGCCAAGCTTCCCTGTCCTTCACTATCTCCCTGAGTTTGCTCAAACTCATGTCCATCAAATTGGTGATGGGGATCAGTAGAGAACTGTAGTTCTGGATCTACAACCACAGTGAGCTGCAGGTAAGACCTCTGAGTTTGTTTTTCTCAGATCCCAGATATAAATGCCATATAGTATTTGTCTTTCTGGAGAAACCGCAGGTCTAGGAGGGCGTTCCTAGTGCCTTGCTGAGCTGGCCTGGGGGTGGGGAACAATGTGGTCCAAGTGCCCCTGTTCCTCTCACCCTTTCCATGGGGTCCTCCTCATTTCTGTGGTCCAGGGGGAGCTTCAGCCTCAATGCAGCTTCTGGATTTTCCCAGTGGTGTCTTGTTGATGGGTCAAAGCCAGTTGGCTTTCCTGTAGGGGAGGTGTGGTGCTGAAGTCCAGAACAACCTATGTTGCTATCTTGATGATGTCACCCTCCAATGTTGGCTTAAGAAAAGTTTTGACCTTGCAGATCTCTTGGAAGGCTTCTGGGGACCCTGGTTTTTCCTATACTACACTTTAGAAGCTGTTGTTTTAACCTACCATTTTGGTGTAGTTGCTTGGGAGGTATGTATAAAAAAGAAATGTTTAACATACATAGCTCAACAATTCCAGTGTCCTCTTTTTGAAGATCATAACAAGTACAAAATGGATAGGGCAGGGTAAAGAACTCAGAATTACCAATGGTAGCCTTGAGAATGAAGGACAGAGTTTGAAAACATGCACTCCTCATTTTAAGACTCACTATACACCTATCCTATAATTGAGATAGTGTGATTCAGGCCTAAGGACAGACAGATCTAGGAAAGTGGATAGAGCCCATAAATAGATCTGCATACACGCAGCAAAAATTAATTTAGACAAATGTGCCAATGGAATGCAATGGGGAAAGGAGAGTCTTTTTAATAAATGATACTGGAACAACTAGATATCTGTATGCAAAAATAAAAATTGAACTTGATAAATACCTGACTTGAAAACTGACAGACACTGATGGTTTCCAGGCAAAATTTAAATGTTAAAATTATAGTTTCTCCAAACAAATAGGGTGATATCTTTGTGGCCTGTGTACTCAAAGATTTCTTAGAGATATTGCAAAAGCACTTAACAGGGGAAAAAATGGTCAATGGGACTTTATCAGAATAAAAAAATTTTCACTCTTCAAAACTTTCTTAATAAATAAAAAGACCAATCACAGTTTAGGAGAAATATTCACGACCTATCTGTTTATATATATATATATGTGTATATATATATATATATATGACAAAGACTTGAATCTAAATTTTATAATTTCTCCATATAAAACACAAAAGACAAGCAATTGAGTAAAAATTGTCAAAAGACATGGATAGGTACTTCACAAAGGAGGATGTAAGAACTGCTAAGGTATCTTTTAACTGTGTTAGTTACCAGGGAAACACAAATTAAATCCAGAAGCAGATTCACCTAAGCAGCCAAAAGAGTGGCTTAATTTAAGTAACTTCAACACCAAGTGCTGGAGAAGACGTACACTGCCACAGATATCTCACACTGGTAGGATGTAAAATGGTACAACCAGGGTGTAAACTGGTACCTCTTCTAAAACTAAGTGCATACCTTCCTTATGATCCAGCAACTGCACTCTAAGCAATTATTTCCAGCAGAAACGAAAAATATTTGTACAATAATGTTCAGTGCAGCTTTATTCATAATATCAAGAAATTTAAGCAATTTAAATGCTCACCAACAGGAGACTGAATAAACAAATTCTAGTATATCCATCCAATATTACCAGGCTGTCAAAAGAAATGAGCTATTGATACACACAAGTGGATGAATATCAAAAATATTTTGTGGAGTGAGGAAAGTCAGACATGACTATGTTATATGTTCCCATTTGTATGAAGTTCAAGAACTAATTTGTGGGACTATAACTCAATATGGCAGTTGCTCTGGGTGTGAGGAGGGAAATACACTATTTTTAAAATTAATTTGTATTAGAGTACAGCTGCTTTACAATGTTGTTGGTTTCTGCTGTATATAGCAAAGTGAATCAGCTAGATGTATCCATACACCTCCTCATTTTTGGATTTCCTCCCCATTTAAGTGACCACAGAGCACGGAGTAGAGTTCCCTGAGCTATACAGTAGGTTCTCGTGGTCATTCATTTTAAGAGAAATGAAGCGAAAGTTGCTCAGTCATGTCCAACTCTTTGCCATGAACTGTAGAGTCATGTTCAACTCTTTGCAACCCCATGGACTGTAGCCTGTCAGGCTCTTCTGTCCATGGATTTCTCAGGCCAGAATACTGGAGTGGATAGCCATTCCCTTCTTCAGTGGATCTTCCCAACCCAGGGATCAAACCCAGGCCTCCCGCATTGCAGGTGGATTCTCTGCCATCTGAGCCACTTTATACATAGTGTGAATAGCATGTATATGTCAGTCCCGGTCTCCCGGTTCACCTCACCCCTGTTTTCCCCACTTGGTGTCCACACATTTGTTCTCTACATCTCTGTCTCTATCTCTGCTTTGCAGATAGATTCATCTGTATCATTTTTCTAGATTCCACATATGTGTTAATATATGGTATTTGTTTTTCCTTTTCTGACTTACTTTACTCTGTGTGATAGTCTCTAGGTCCATCCATGTCACTTGCAAATGGCCTAATTTTGTTCCTTTTCATGACTGAATAAGATTCCATTGCGTATATGTACCTCATCTTCTTTATCCATCCCTCTGTTGACAGACATTTAGGTTGCTTCTATGTCCTTGCTGTTGTAAATCGTGCTGCAGTGAACACTGAGGTGCATGTGTCTTTTTGAAATAAGGTTTTCTGAGTATTTGCCCAGAAGTGGGATTGTACTACTGAGAGAAATGACAGGAATGTCTAGGGTGAAGGCAACGCTCTGTGTCTTGACTGGATGTTGACTCCAAGGGTACGTACATTTGTAAAACTTGTCAGAGAGTGCACTTAAGATCTGCACATTTTACTCCATGTCATTACACCTCAATAAAAATATAGAAATGCACATGCTAATCAATCACACAACAATCATGAATATTTTCTTGGTTTATTAAATGAGGTGTTTAATCAAAGATGTATGTTGATTGAATTATGAATATGAAACATGCTGATTACCAATCCATATTCATTTGGAAACCTACAGGCAGAAGCAAAACCTCCCGTGTGTGATGGGAAGATGGACTTGCCCGCCCTTCAGTTTTTAGTTTTCAGTCTCCTGTCTATTAATATGATAATTGCCTTTAATGACTTTGTTCTCCTCAGTGTAATCAGACAGGAAACTTCAGATGGAAATTGCATAATTTATTCTAACTCCTGCCAGGGAACAAATCCAAGATTTTAATCAACTTCTGCACATTTTATTCTTCCTGTTAGGAAGTTTCCTTTATATTCATACTTAACTGACAGGCCCTCTTTGGAAACAGCAGTCCTTATTAAGTGCCCCCATCAATAGAACCTTGTCACCAGGGTAGACGACAGATGGCATTCTTTTGTTTGTTTGTTTGTTTTTATTTATTTATTTATTTATTTATTTATTTATTTTTTAATTTTTTTATTAGTTGGAGGCTAATTACTTCACAACATTTCAGTGGGTTTTGTCAAATTTTTTTTTTTATTAGTTGGAGGCTAATTACTTCACAACATTTCAGTGGGTTTTGTCATACATTGATATGAATCAGCCATAGAGTTCCACGTATTCCCCATCCCGATCCCCCCTCCCACCTCCCTCTCCCTATATGCAAAACAGAAAAAGAGACACAGAAGTACAGAACAGAGTTTTGAACTCTGTGGGAGAAGGACAGATGGCATTCTTATTCAAAGAGAGTCAACTGTGCCAAAGAAGATTGTGCAAAGTCACCCGACTCTGATGTTTTTACATATAATCTCATAAAAATATGAACACCTTTGATGGTACTAACTTTATACATATATATATTATATATATATATTCACTTTATAAAAATTCTGCACTCAAAGTGAACGTCTGGGAGGAATATAATAAGAAAGACACCATTGCCTCCATCCTACAGAGAAAAAAAATGGAAGTGTATGACATTTAAGCTCATTCATCATTACTTTAATGAACATGGGTCATGCTCTTCATCTTTTGTAGGCAAAACTGAAGTCTTTCTTCTTTCCTGAAGCTTTCCTAGATTGAGCTTTACTCACTTCTTACTAGACCTCACAATCAATCTTCTCAGTATTTGAGGCAGCAAGGAGTCTCTGGGGGCAGGTGGAAAGTAGAGGTGGAATCCACGTAAGAGCCTAGGCGGATAGCGGTGACTGATTTGGTGGATTCCGCTCCTCGTCCCGCCCATGCGCTGTGCTGGGATGAGGGGGCCAGGCCGTGTATGTATGGCTGAGCCCCTCTGAAACTATCACAGCATTGTTAATCGGCTATACTCTAATATAAAACAAAAAGTTTTAAAAAATGTAAGCAACCTAGATGTCCATTGACAGATGAATGGATAAAGAAGATGTGGTACCTATATACAGTGGAGTGTTACTCAACTGTAAAAAAGAACAGACGGGATTGGAGTCAGTTGCAGTGAGATGGATGAATCTTGAGCCTGTTTTACAGTGTGAAGTAAGTCAGAAAGAGAAAAACAAAAAAAAAAAGAAAGAGAAAAACAAATATTGCATATTAATGCCTATCTATGGAATCTAGGAAAAAATAGTACTGAACCTATACTAGGTTCAAATAGTAATGAACCTATTTGCAGTGAAGGAATGGAGATGCAGACGTAGAGAATGAACTTGCGGACACAGTAGGGGAAGGAGAGAGTGGAAAGCATTGAAAAACTAGCAGTGACATGTTTACACTATCAGCTGTAAAATATACAGCTGGGGAGCTGCTAGCTCAGCCTGGTGCTCTGTGTCAACATAGAGGGATGGGATGGGAAGGGAGAGGCAGGTACAAGAGGGAGGGGTTGTATATCTATATCTGTATCTATATGTAATTATGGCCAATTCACATTGTTGTCTGGCAGAAACCAATGCAACACTGCAAAGCAATTATCTTCCAATTAAAAAATAAAATACATAACTCCCAATTGGAATGGAAAATGGCAAAAAAGCAAACTGAATGCTCTTTCTTCCCATTTCAAGAAAGGCCACCTCTGCTAAAGATCTGCAGTCCAGGACTTCTTGAGTTAAGGAAACACTGAACAGAATACATTTTATTTGATTCTGAGCTGCATCATTCTAAATGTTGGCTTAAAGAGGTCTCCTCTGCAGAGTAACTTTAGTGTCCGAGTATTTCCAGAGGAACCTAGTGCCCACCTACAACACAGGAAAGAATAGTAACCATCCATATGGTACAAGATGTGGTGCTAAAACCCAGCACTGGTTTAGAAGACTAATTTGGGTTTTGGAAAGGGTTTGAGATCATGAAAGCTTGATCAGCCCCAGACCCATAGCCTGAATATGTCACAATGCCAAACACCGGCTTGCTCATCTGTAAAATGGGGATAATAATATCCTGTCCTATCTATAACCAGGGGACCTTCCAGAGATTTGGAAAATAAACATTGAAAACATTTTGATGCTGGAAGAGTTATGTCCACCTGAAGATGTGGTTGCCATGACAATTTGCCACTACTTCTTTGCCTTTCTTTGAGGTTGGTCATAAGACTGAATTTCTTTTGGGCTTATCCCTTGGCTTACTTGCAGTCTCTTAAAAGCCAGAGCCTTCTCATTATACATTTGTTTAGAGATCAATCACCAATCTTTGCTCTTTTGGGCAGTTTTAGTCTATCTCATCCTTGGGTATGTCCCATTTGTGATGTATGCATGTCCACTCTGGCAGGAATGGCATATGCATGTGTGTGTTTGTAACTGAAAAGGAGAAAATATATATCATTTCCTTCTCACCCAAGACTCTTCATCACAGGTGAACCTGAAGAGGACAGGTCTTAGTCCAAGAAGCTGAAGGTCTGAGGGTCAGTGTGACAGGACCTTGGGCCAACAATGATGTCATCAGGTGTATCTCACTCTCTGCCTTTTTCAACTCTGCTTCCCTTGGCCTTGGCTTCATCCTTGGAAGAACTCAGACTGTTCCCTATTGGTCTTAGGATGGCTGCTCTCGGCTCCAGGTGGACCACCCATCAACCTTAGGCAGTCCAGGCTCTATAACAAAGTGTCACAGACGGGGAGACTCACAAGCAGCAGAAGTGTGTTTCCCACAGTTCTGGAGGCTGGAAGTCCAAGGTCAGGTGCTCTCATGGCCAAGTGAGGGGACTTTTCCCATGTCATCACAGGGCAGAAGGACCCTCTTTCGTGATAAAGGCCACTTTCCAATCATGGGGCTGCACTCTCAGGACTGAGTCACCTCCCAAACACACTGCCTCTTAATGACATCATACCGGGCTTAGGGTTTCAAGATTTGAATTTTGCTTTGTAATAATCCATCAAGTAAACTATTATATATATGTATTATATATGGATATATAAGTATATAATGGAATCATTGTTGTATACACCTGAAACTAACATGATATTGTAAATCAATGATACTTCGATAAAAAAATTAAACTCTAAAAAGATTTGAATTTTGGGGAGACACAAATATTCAGCCCATTGCATTATTTCACTAGCTATCCAACATGAGAAAAAAGGTCTGTCTCCTGAGGGCACAAATAAAAGCATGGTAATTATATCTCATTGGCTGGGATGGTCTGCTGGCTTGGGTCCACCCATCGTAGCCACCAAGCATGTGTAGGGCTCCACCCATCTCAAGTCCAGGTCACGTGGACAGCAAGAGGAAGCTGAGGGGGTCTCGGGAAAGCCAGGGGCTACCAACAGATGAATTCTGAGCACAAACCTCCCTGTGGCCTGAGGCTCACTGCTGTCTCCTTCCTGTGTGACTGAGCAGGCTGATGCTGACCAGATGATGCTGGTCCTGTGAGCACACCATCATCGGCAACGTGGGGCTCTCCTGCCCTCATCCCAAGATGCCCTATCACTCTCCTCTCCATCTAAAATGAAGCTTGGCACTTGTGATCAAGGACAAGAGCATGTAAGGTTTTCTCAGGAAGTTCCTTTCTCTAGCTATTCAGTGAAAAGCATCCTTCTTCCCAGGTGGCGCTAGTGGCAAAGATGCCGCCCACCAATGCAGGGGGCGTAAGAAACGCGGGTTCGATCCCTGGGTCGGGAAGATGCCCTGGAGAAGGAAAGGGCAACCCACTCCAGTGTTCCTCCCTGGAGAATCCCATGTTTGGTGGGCAACAGTCCATAGGGTCGCAGAGTCGGACACGACTGAACACACACAGCTATTCAGTGAGAAGCAGCGTTCTTCAAGGAAAGTAGTCAAGCAGCAGTTTGGTTTCCGGCCTTTGTGTGTTTTGCCTTTGATGGGTGCATTCCTTTCCTGTGGCTGCTGTAGGCGATGACCACAGACTTTGTAGGTCTGAACTGCACAGGTGTGCTAGCCCATGGCTCAGAGGTCAGGAGTCTGACTTGGGTCTCGCTGGGCCAACACTGTTGTGTGGGCAGCTGTAGTCCTCCCGGTGCCTCTGAGGGAAAACCCATTTTCTGGTCTACTCAAGCTCCTAGAAATCACACTTCCGGGTGCCTCGGTCCACGGCCTTGCCTCCATCTTTGTGTCTTCTTGAAATTTCTCCCTCTCACTTGACAATACTTTTTGTCTCCAGGAAGAACTCAGCTATGAATCTGCATGATTTACTAGACATAGGCTTTACCCTTGACTTTGAAATGACTAGCTGAGGGTTTTTCATGTTTATTTCCCAATAACTAATGTGTCTCGTCTATCAAACGAGGCCTCTTTTCATTTTATCTTTTTACTACTCTTGCTTGTAGAAGCTTTTCCAGGAAACTCTTTTAAGAAATTCTGTTGGATGGATGTTTAGCCTTGATTTCTTTCTTAGTACAACGCCTTTTGAACATTTACAAAATAAAATGAGTGACATGTCTGTGTTATAAAATAAAATGAACTACCCCTATTGAGGTAAAAGATACACATGACAGTTTCCTCTTTAGTTTCTGTGGAAAATCTTCAAGTGTCCTTGCAAGTATGCTTGTGTGCTCAGCCGTGTCCACTTTTGTGACCCCATGGACTGTAGTTTGCCAGGCTCCTCTGTCCATGGAATCTTCCCCGCAAGAAAACTGGAGTGGGTGGCCATGTCCACCTCCAGGGGATCCTCTTGACCCAGGGATCAATAGAATCCAAGTCTTTTGTGTCTCCTACATTGACAGGCAGATTATTTACCACTGTGCCTCTTGGGAAGCTCTCAAGTGCCTTAGGAAATGCTAATGCTGAAGCTTCCATGAATGCCAAAGTCAGAAGAAAAGAGAAAGAGTGTGCCTACTGTCCTCCCAGATAACAAGCTAGATCATCTTGTACTGCATGGCAACTGCCATGAGGCAGAAGAGCAGGAGAGGCCCAGTAGTAACTTAATTAACCAATCGATAATTTATTTGAGCTTCCAGCCAATGAGAAAATACAGTAAAAATATAGAAAAACATAGGTAATGTATGATAATGTATAGAAAATACAGTGTTGCTATAGTATAGCAAGTAAAGTAATAGAAACATATTTAAAGCATGATAGGAAATTACAAGGCTTCCGATGGTGCTATCTTTCTATGTATCCATCTTTCAGTGATTTATCTTATTTAAAGTATTTTCCTTAAATGAACCATGCAGCATCTTTGCCACCAATAGGGAAAATATTAAAAGAGAAATAAATACATGTAACCCGTCCCACTTCTTTTCTTGTAAACTCCCAAGCTGCTTCGTTCATGTGATCCACCAGCACAGAAATGGTGCGTTGAAAAATAGCCTCAGCTAAAAGCAGGTATAAGGCGAGGTAACCAGGCTTATTATGTAGGATTCTACAGACAAACTGTGTGATTTGAGGAGGAATTTGAGGAGGAAGTGTGAAGAGTTGCTCTTTTTTTTTTTTTTTTTTTAAGAGAAAACACCCAACAGATGCTTTGAGATATTAAAACCCCTTTTTAGTTGCACAGGGGGTGGAGTTTCTGCAGAGAGGCTGGATTTACAGAGCAGTGTTCTACTGTGGGCAACTTCACGGCCAGTCACAGGTAGTTCAGCAGAGGACCCAGGTTTGCACAAGTGACGTAACATTCTGCCTCTAAAGACGAACATATTCTAGGAGGCAATAAAATATAGGCCCACGCTGATTCTGATGAACATGGTTTAAGAAGCAATCGTTGATCTGGGGTGACTCAAATATTTATTTAATGCGATGCTGTAATGGGTCAGCTGTTGGAACAGGGGTTCTTAATCCTTCAAATACGATTATGACTGCCGCACCCTCTGCCCACGCCTTCTCCTCTCCTGCGGTTGGGGCTGAGGCTGGTGGACCTTGACCTTTCTGTGTAATTCAGCAGCTAATAATTCTGCTGGTGTTTCTCACTCTTCCCCTGACACCCAAGCCTGAGCTTTCAAAGAACTGGTTGTTTCTGCACAGAGGATCTCGGTCCCAAGAACCCTCTTGGCTTCAGTGTAGACAGCACTGGTAACGTCTTATTCTTGAGACTAGCTTCTACGTCCATAAAGTAATGTCATCATATCTACAGCTGATGTTTCCCTACGGATGTTGGGAAATTTGTCAAAACTTTGGAGGATGGGCTATATGCCTGTTGCTTTTCAGTCGCTGAGTCGTGACTGACTCTTTGTGACCCCATGGACTTCAGCACATCAGGCTTCCCTGTCCTTCACTCTCTCCTGGAGTTTGCTCAAATGCATGTCTATTGAGTCAGTGATGCTATCTAACCACCCCATCCTCTGTCGCCCCCTTCTCCTGCCCTCAATTTTTCTCAGCATCAGGGTCTTTTCCAATGAGTCAGCTCTTTGCATCTGGTGGCCAAAGTATTGGAGTTTCAGCTTCAGCATCAATCCTTTCAGTGAATATTCAAGGTTGATTTCCTTTAGGATTGGCTGGTATACTGGCAACATATTATTATACCACTAAGAATTAAGACTGAATACCTTAATACCTATGTCCGAGTCTAAGAACATCTGTCTTAAAAGTTGCACATATCTTATTTGTCATGTTAACTTATTCCCTATTTCCTATAAGGCTGAACTAATTCCAGCCTTCTATTCATAATCAAATTTATACAATAGAAAGCCAGCATGATGAACAGTTTCTTACATGAAATTAATAATAGCACAATATGCAGCAAAATACCACACAGACTGTTGAGATATCTTTCCTAAAGCAATACCAGGGATGTTCCATCATTTCTTATTAAAACAATAACAAAATGCATGCCCTGGACAGTATCTTATCTGAGCAGTGAAATTTTGAGTAGTTTTCAATAGTTTCATGCTCATATTCTTTGACCAACCACTCAGGTTTAGAACTGAGGGGGTGAGTTCCATTAGATATCTTCAGCAATATCTTTTCACTTCCAAGTTATTTATTATCTTCTATTTTCTTTCCCTTTTTCTTTTTTCCTTTCTTTTTGAAGTTTTTTTTTCCAGTTGTAATGGCAACCCATACCTACTCTTAGCTCTAAATTAAACAGCTTGGCTATAGTGATGTAGTTGCCTACTCTTGCAAGAGAACATGTACACCTCTCAAGAGTTCTGATGGTCTTTCTCAGACTCTTCCCCAGGCTACTTTATATTTAAATCTGGCTCTTTGACAGCGATGCTTGACTCAAGCTCCAGAGCTTTAGAGTCGAAGTCTGTCGTAACCACTACCTCCATCTGAAGATCTGAGTGAGAGGTACGTGCAGAGTATGGATTACTTGACTACCTTCAACGTGCAGCGCTCCTGCTGAAAGCATTTCTCATTTGCTCTTTGGCTCAGAGCTAGAAACCCCCAGTTCTGACTTCCAAGTTCTCATTAAAACATCTGACAACCCTCCAATTTCCCCTTCACAACTCCCCTCCATCTCCTTTAGTTCTAATCAAACCAGTCTCTCATTCCATTAGCTGCCCTTTCAATCTCCAAAGCCCAGTCTCGGCTCATCTTCGGAATTCCATTTTGGATGACTGTCAACTGTGTTCCCTCTGCCAGTACAAGTCCCGCAGGTGCTTTACAAGCCAGGCTGAATGTTCTGAACATATTAGCAGGCTTCTTAAATGAACCCTCTTTCAGAATCACCCCCGTCCCCACTCTGAATTCTTTCAAACCTGATACACACAATGTGTACACTTGTTCCCTCCTCATTGTTGTGACGACTGCTTAATTTATACCTGGCTCCTCTGACACGTGTATTTGTTTCTCCAGGGAACAATAATCTCACTCATTTCTTCTGAACTTCTCACAGCATCTTGCATGAATCTTTGACACCCTATTAGTGCATTGGACTCTCATTGAATTTATTTTCATTATATAATGAAAATACATTGTCCAGTGAATGATGCTTTTTTTAAACCTTTTGTGACTCTCCCAAACATAACTTTCTACTGAATTTTTATACTATTCTGAAAAAGCAAAATAATAAAGATGACTTTTTATAGTACAGTTTCTAGGAATTCATCTAGTATTAGATACTAGACACATTTCCATCTCTTATACCATCTATGCTCACTCAGTAGGGAGAACCAATATGCAGAAGGTAAAGCAAAATCCTTATCTAAACACTCATCAGTACTGATGGAAAAAAATGAAAAAAATGAATGCCTTGAGTAGAAATGTTTAACTATGTTTGGGACAAAGGGGACTCTTTATCTTAAGCCTCTGTTATCTTTATTTTGATCCAAACATCTGGATATTGGTAGATAGTTCAAATCAATGGAGATTTTACTGGATAAAAAATATATCAAAAATATATTAAAATAACATTTAGTTTGCCTTTTTAGACATTAGCATAAAGAAAATGTACAGGTTTCATGTATGGATATAAGAATTGGACCATAAAGAAGGCTGAGCATTGTAGAATTGATGCTTTTGAACTGTGGTACTAGAGAAGACTCTTGAGAGTCCCTTGGGCTGCAAGGAGATCTAACCAGTCCATCCTAAAGGAGGTCAGTCCTGGGTGTTCATTGAAAGGACTGATGCTGAGGCTGAAACTCCAGTACTTTGGCCATCTAATGTGAAGAGCTAACTCATTGGAAAAGACCCTGATACTGGGAAAGATTGAAGGTGGGAGGAGAAGGGGATGACAGAGGATGAGATGGTTGGATGTCATCACCAACTCAATGGACATGAATTTGAGCAAACTCTGGGAGATAGAGGCAGACAGAGGAGCCTGGCGTGGTGCAGTCCATGGAGTAGCAATGTGTTGGACATGACTTAGGGGCCTGAAAAACAACAACAAAGGAAATACAAACCTGCTTGAGAAAAGTCTCATAGTAGTTAACTTAAAGGTAGTATTTTAGGGCCACGCCTTTTAACTCACTGTGAAAGTGAAGTGAAAGTGAAAGTCGCTCAGTCACGTCTGACTCTTTGAGACTATACAATCCATGGAATTCTCCAGGCTAGTATACTGGAGTGGGTAAACTTTCCCTTCTCCTGGGTATCTTCCCAACCCAGGAATTGAACCCAGATGTCCAGCATTGCAGGTGAATTCTTTACCAGCTAAGCCACAAGGGAAGCCCAACTCACTGGGAGCAAAGGCCAAAATTTTTATTTCTCATTGATCATGGGCTGATGTCTTTATAAAATACAAACTCACGCTCACAGATGCCACAGTTAAATGGCTATGAAACTTTCCAAATACTTACTTCTACTTTCTGGATTTCTTTTGAGGGTGGGTAACAAATGCTCCATGGATGCCAGCAACCTGTGGACCACCCTTTGAATTGCAGAGTCACTAGAACAGAAAAATCACACCAGGGACAGACCTGCTATATTTTCTGACAAGAAGGAAAAAGGAACACTTTAAAAGATTAATATTATATCCATTAAAAATAAAGAAGTACTTGCAGCTGAAGGTGGATGGGTTGGGACTCTGTGGACAGTTACTTGGCAACAATCAAGGCAAAATGTTCTAGGCAGCTGATTCAATTCACTCTGAACAATGTTACCCCTGCGAAAGGAAGCAGGCCAAGAGGCCTGCCAACTTTTCTGATGAAAAATTATCTTGCCAGAGGACAGATTCAAAGAGCAGATGTGGCTGACCATCAGTGGGAAGCGGGAGTCAGGTGTCTCGAGTGCGTAACTCTAAACCTCCTTTGATGGCGGGTGGATGGCCTGGGATGTGACTTTCCATAGCACTTTCTTTTCTTCTCCCCGTCTCAGCACATCCCTTTTGGTGGCATCAGAGGGGCACAACATGATAACGAGGGGACAGTCAGGAGCTGAAGTCGGCGCAGGTCTCCCAGAGCAGCCGCTTTGCAGGGCGGTCAGAGCCTAGGGTTTGATCCTCCAGCTTTGCACGTGCAAAACCATTTTTTTGAGTGTACTTGGGGTTGGAGGGAATCAAAAACTAGACAGCAGTCAGGAGAGGCTGATGTGTAGACCCGAAGGCCAGGTTTTTAGCTAATGTAGGAACAGAAATGGGCAATGTCCTGTGACTTTTATGTCAGCAGGTGGGTGCGTGTTCTCCCTGATGGAGATGCTGTAGGGGAAATTAACAGAAATTGGGATCATATTTCACGAGCATGATATTAGAACATCAGGAAATAGAATGCTACTTTGGATGGCATTAATGACCAGTGTCAGCAACCCGTAAAGATGTGATGCAATTAAATTTCTCTCTCAATTTTCATATTTAGTGAAAAATGTACTGGGCATCCTGCTTTGACTTGAAAGATATTCTGTCATTTAAGGGAATTGTGAGACAATCTCTGGGAGTATAGATGTCATTAATTCAACTCTCAGAGGGGAATATTGTTCTGACTCTTTGCAGGCTTCAAAAGTGCTGGTGTCATGCACCAGTTTTGCTCCTGAAAGAAATGTGAGCATGTGTCTGTGTGTCTGGTCCTTTATATCATATGATATTAATATTCTTATACCTTTCAGCACAACATATGAAGTTTATTTCTCACTTTCTCACTTGCTATCAGGTTGTACAGTTCAACTTGCCGAAAGAAAGAAATTCCATTTCTCTGACATAGAATATGATTAATAGGTGCTCCACTTTAGTTTCTTATATATATATATGGTCATATAATTAAGAAAACACTCATATCCCAATGGCTAACCATTAATATTAGGACAGTAAAAAAAATAAAGGAATAATAACAGCAAATTTATAACATTAATGTTGAATACAGGCAGTATAAATTACATCTAACTTAGGGCCTTCCCTTGTGACTCAGCTGGTAAAGAATCTGCTTGCAATGTGGGAGACCTGGGTTTGATCCCTGGATTGGGAAGATCCCCTGGAGAAGGGAAAGGCTACCCACTCCAGTATTCTGGCCTGGAGGATTCCATGGACTGTATAGTCCATGGAGTTGCAAAGAGTCAGACACAACTGAGCAACTTTCACCTTCACTTCAGGTTTTGTTACTCTAAGAATAATGTAGGAAAATTTATTTCTAATTATGGCAAATCACAACCCTTTAATTAATAACTTGTGGTAAGTTTTTCCTCTAATTAACCTATACTATAGAGTTTTATCTTATTATAACAGGTATGCTTACAATGCTTGTCTATATGTATATATCACATGCCTGAATACACGTGTTTACATGTATGTGTGTATGTATTCAGAGAGGTATGTATGTGTGTCTTTATTTTACAAACTCATACAGCAGTTATTATATTATGATAAACTAAAAATGCGGAATATGCTTATTGAAAGACCCTACACAAGCAACAAAACTGAATGGATTTTTAAAATCTTAAAACAGTTTTTAAAATTCTCCTTTCATAGATCAATGGAACAGAATACAGACCCAGAGACAGACACACACAAACTTGCTCAACTGACTTTTTTTAAACTGCTGTTTATTTTTTTACTTTTATTAAAAAATTAAGTTTAACTATTGGACTATCAGGGACATCCCTCAACTGATTTTTTTCCCCTGAGGCAGTGGCGAGACTTTATTGTGGCATTTTTCAATGACATTTATATACTGTCTCCTTTCATAATTTGAGATGCTATAATGATTTTTGTTATAAATTTCTTCATAAGTATTCTTACTGATGGATTATGCATTTATTTTTGATAAAGATGCAAAACCATTCATTAGAGGAGGGAATGGGGGAACGCTTTTTCAGCAATTGGTGCTAGAGAAATTAAAAATCCAAGGGCCGAAAGCAGAAACTGGACTAACCCTTATGCCTCATACAAAAATTAGCTCCAAATGAACTTAAATATGAATACTAAAACTACAAAATTTTTAAAAATCCTAGGAGGAAAAACTTGAGGATATAGGGAAAGAATTTATAGACTTGCTGCCAGAACACAATCCATTAAAAAATTGCTTAATTAGACTTTATCAAAATTAAAAACTTGTTCTCTGCAAAGGACCATATGAAGAATGTAAAAGACAAGTAACAGAGAAAATACAAACCATATGTTCAACAGAGAGCTAATATCTAGAATAAAGAATTCTCAAACTCAGCAGTAAAAAAAAAAAGAAAAAGAAAGAAATCCAAATAGAAATGGGTAAGACCTTAACAGGAATGCTGGCAACTGAGAATCTGGAAAAATGTTCAACATCATTAGGCATCAGAGAAATGCAAATTAAACCGACGATGAACTATTGCTATGTACCTGTCAGAATGGCTAGAGTAAAAATAGAGATGACATCAAATGTTCACAAGGATGAGGAGCAAACGGATTGCTCCCACATTGACGGTGGGGATGGCAGTGGTCCAGCCATTCTGGAAAACACTTTAGGAGCTTCTTATAAAACTAAACATGCAAATACAATACAATCTAGCAATGGTTTCTGTGGGCATTTATCCCAAAGCAATAAAAGCTTATCTTTATACCAAAATATATACAAATGTTTATCATAGCTTTATTCATTAATAGCCCCAAACAGGAAACAGACCAGACATCCTTACAAAAACAAATGTTAAACAAACTTTGGTATTTCCATACCATAGAATGCCGCTCACATTAGAAAGGATAAACTATGGCTATTCATCCAACCACTTACATCAATCTCCAAGGAATAACACTAAGTGAAAAAAGCCAATAAAAAAGTTACATACTTTATGATTTATGATTCCACTTACACAACATTTTTGAAATAATGAAAATTTAGCAATGCAGAATACATTAGTGGTTGCCAAGGCTTAGGGAGGGCTTCTCTGGTGGCTCAGACGGTAAAGAATTCATCTGCAAGGCAGGAGACCCAGCTTCCATCCCTGGGTCAGGAAGGTTCCCTGGAGAAAGGACTGGCTACCCGCTCCAGTATTCTTGCCGGGAGAATTCCATGGACCGAGGAGCCTGGCAGGCTAAGAATCAGACATGACTGAGCCACTACCATTTTCAAGAATTAGGGGCTGCTGGGAGGAGGAAGGGGTGGGATGGGTTTGGCAAAAAAGGGGGTGCGGTTTTCAAAAAGGGAAAAAGATACAGATCTACCCTGTACCTAGAGTGTAAGGGATACACATGTGATAAAACTGTATGACCTAAGCACACACAGGACTAACGAGCTGTATCAGTGTTAATATTCTGACCGTGATATTACGCTATGGCTTTCTAAGGTGCTACCATTGTGGGAAACGGGGTGAACTTTAAAAACACACAGGGTCTCTGTATTGTTACTTACAAATTCTCTGAATGCATAATTACCTTAATAAACATTTCAACTAAAGGCAAAAGCCCGCCTTTTTTCATTGATTTCTTGGAGATGGACCATTTGGGGTTTCCCTTAGTAGAAGATAGTGGGTGCGCTCGGTCAAGGCTGGTTCTAATTCTTTGGTCAGGTTTTACGGGGGCTGTGAGTCTTGTGGGGACCATAACCCACCCGTTTAACACAGGCCAGCCTCGCTGACATCATGGTCTCAAAGCCAACCATCCATGTGAAGTATACAGATTTTTTACAGCTTTCTTCTCTGCTACACTTTCTTAAGATAGATCCCGTGAAGAACCTTCTGTCTCTCTTACCTGAGGCCATGCCCAGAGCTCTGGATGTCTCGCCGAGCCCATGCTTTTGGTTTGATTGTCTAGTGCTACATTCTCAGAAACACCAGGGGTTTTTGTTTTGTTTATTTCTTTAAGTATAGGGAAGCTTGAGTGTCTTTTCAAGAGCCCACAGTGAGTTCAGAATCAGAGTGTACTTTTGTACTCTCCTAACCACCAGGAGTTGAAGTTCAGTTCAGTCGCTCAGTCCTGTCTGACTCTTTGTGACCCCATGGACTGCAGCACGCCAGGCTTCCCTGCCCATCACCAACTCCCAGAGCTTGCCCAATCTCAAGTCCATGGAGTCGGTGATGAAGAAGTTGAAGGATATTATCAATACCTTCAAGATTATAATAATAAAAGAAACTCTCTCTTTGATCCTAGAAATATAGGTACTGAAATGTATACACAAAAAGTTCACGCAGTAATCATTACAACCGCAGAGTAAGCCTGCCCTATATAAAGCGAGTACCGCGCTTAGATCCACAGACTTCTTTCACCCCACAGCCCTTAGCTTTCCCTTCTTTTCTCTTAAGCTACGGAGAAAAATTTTTTAAAAAATAGTATTCTCCTGAGTGATGTTCTAGTCTTCCCTTTGGAGCAGAAGTCCCTCCAGGGCTTCAAGGATATCAATTTATTCAGCAACGAGGCAGAGCTTTCCCCGAGACTTACTGTTACATAACATCGAGGGAACTGTCCTCAATAGCGCAGGCTGGAGATTACATTAAAGGAGATGCCAACGGCTCCTGTTGAGAATTAGGACAACCTCACTATTCACTGCTCAGGCTCAGACCTTTCTTGGCTCTGATAATCATCTGGAATCTCCTTTCTCCCGCAACTGGGCCCCCCTGTAACTCTTTTTCTGACGTTCTGATGCCTCTGTGTCCATCCTAAAACTTGGAAAAAGAAAACAAAAAATGGCAAATATCTTTAGTGCCTGGCAATTACTGCAGGGCTGCCCTGGCGCTCACTGGCTCTCTAATGAATCTTGCAGTATGTGTTCACTGGAGCTGGCCTCTGCTGTAGCCAGGGTGAGCCGTGGAAGACTTCAGCCTAACATAACCCGAGAATGTTAGGAACCAGAACAGAAAGCTGCCTGGCCCCTGCCTCCTAACTCTGAGGGCTCTAGCGTCTTATCTTTACAGTTTCCCCAATGATGGGAGCAAAGCGGGGTGCTCTCTAGTTCATTAGACAGAATGTGCGTATACGAAGCTACCAGGAAGATGTTTTATAAATGAGTGCCGGTATTTCCCCTTCCAATGTAATTAGATATTCTGTTTCTATCTAAGGTCCTTATTACACCAAAAAAGAATAATGAAGCTTTCAAACATGATACAGCTGGGCAGATTTCAGCATCCGCACAGAAAAGCCAGCCTGCCAGCCCTCCAAGTTTCAGGAGGAGGAGGCTAGGAGGGGCGGGCAGAGGGGGAGGAAATCCGACTCCTTGTTGGGGAGAGTCAGAGTGGGTCTAAGAAACTCCTGATCCAAAAAAAAAAAAAAAAAAGGCATGTTCTGTTAGCTGCCTGTTGTCTAAAATTTTAAAAGGCAAAGCAGGGTTTAAATAGGGGGCCAGAGGAAGAGGTGAGTCAATCCCCCTGCTGCTTTAGGAAAAATCAACTCAGCTCATGTCTGGTTTTATCCCTAGTTTCCCAGCTCCACTGGCTCCACTGAGGAGACCAGCAAGCTTCCAGGGTGTGCAGAGAGTTTTGATCACACAGTAGGAGAAAGATGATGAAACTCAACTGCAGCATCTGTGGAGATGCCCCGCATAGAGCAGATCCACTGTGGGGAGGATCTTTTTGGAATCCTGTAGGCGCTGGAGAGACTCAGAGGCTGTTAAACGATGCAGTTTAAAAAGAGGTTCATATGCATTATATGTGGAATCTTAAGGAAAAAAAAAGAGAGATACAAATGAACTTACAAAACAGAAAGAGACTCCCAGTCTTATAGAATGAACTTATGGTGCCTGCGAGGAGGGATGGGGGGAAGGGATAGCTAGGGAGTTTGGGATGAACATGTACACACTGCTACGTTTAAAATGGATAACCAACAAGAAACTATTCTAGAGTGCATGGAACTCTGCAATTGTTATGTGGTAGCCAGGAGAGGAGGCGGTTTAGAGGAGAATGGATACATGTATATGTATTGCCGAGTCCCTTAGTTGTTCACCTAAAACTATCACAGCACTATTTGTTGATTAACTATGTTGTTGTTGAGTCGCTAAGTCGGGTCCTACTCTTCTGTGATGCCATGGACTGTAGCCCACCAGGCTCCTCTGCCCATGGGATTCTCCAGGCAAGAATACTAGAGTGGATTGCCATTTCCTCCTCCAGAGGATCTTCCTGACCCAGGGATCGAACCTGTGTCTCCTGCATTGGCAGGTGTATTCTTTACCACTGAGCCACCAGGGCAGCCAAAACACAAAACAAAAAGGTTTTAAAAATTTAAAAAACAAAATAAAAAGAGATCATACAGATGATACACAAGACCCACACTAAACACCTGCTGCCCTGAGGTTGGGCGTTGGCACTTTGGGGGGGTGGGATGGACTGTGGGGGCAGAGAGCCCAGGATGGGGCAAAGAACATGGGAACTGAAAACTGGACCCCCACTTTGGCTGTGTAATTGGGGCCACGAAGAGGGCGGCACGGACAAAGCTGGGGATGTACCTGGGCTCCCTGTAGAGACTTACCCAGTTCACACCTGCAGTCTCTCTATTAAAGAATGTATGTAAGAAACTTGTCTTCTTTTTCTGACTTATCTCACTTTGTCTGATAACCTCTAGTTGCATCCATGTTGCTGCAAATGGCATGATTTCATTCTTTTTAATGGCTGAGTAGTATTCCATTGAGAAAACCAAATACCATGTATCACTGTATGTGGCGTCTAAAATATGAGACAAATGAACCTATTTATGAAACGGAAGCAGATTCACAGACACAGAGAACAGACCTGTGGTTGCCAAGAGGGAGGAGTTTGGGGGAGGGGTGGAGTGGGAGATAAAGTGAAAGTGAAGTCACTCAGTCATGTCTGACTCTTTGCGACCCCAGGACTGTAGCCTACCAGACTCCTCCATTCATGGAGGCAAGAATACTAGAGTGGATTGCCATTTCCTCCTCCAGGGGATCTTCCCGACCCAGGGATCGAATCCAGGTCTCTCACATTGCAGGCAGACACTTTACCGTCTGAGCCCCCAGGGAAGCCTCCAGGGAAGCCCAGGGAGTGGGAAATTGGCGTTAGCAAATGTAAGCTTTTGTATACAGGATGGAAAAACAACAAAGTCCTACTATATAGCACAGAGAACTCCACTCAGAATCCTATGATAAACACTAATGGAAAAAAAAATATAAAAAAAGAAGGTGCATATGTATATAAGAGCATCCTTGGCAGCTCAGATGGTAAAGAATCCGTCTGCAATACAGGAGACCCAGGTTCAATCCTTGGGTTGGGAGGATCCCCTGGAGAAGGGAATGGCTACCCGCTCCATATTCTTGCCTGGGAAATCCCATGGACAGAGGAGCCTGGTGGGCTACAGTCCATGGAGTCACAAAGAGTCAGACACCACTGAGCAACTAACACTGTCAGTGTCCACTTTCACTTTCCATGACCTGAGACATTTCTGTGCCCCTTACACAACCCCTAGAGCAGTGAGTTTGAGATCAAAGGTGACATCATGCATGTAACTGAATCACTTGGTTATACGCCGAGATTAACACAACACTGTAAACCAACTCTACTTCAACTCAAAAAAATTTTGAAAAGAGTATAAAGAAAAAATGTGTTTATAAGAATAGATATTTGAAAAACAAAATTAGCATTTTGCAAAATACCTGCATAATAGTAATAACATCAATACTCACAGACTGTGGCTGTGTGACTGGCCCTCCTCTCTCTAGGCTCATTATAACTCATTAGTAACTTACACCATCTGCCCAACAACCCCTCGAAGGAGGTACTGTTACCATCCTCATTTGAGGGATTAAGAAACTCCAACCCAAGAGAGAGTCAGTGAATTATACAAGATCCCAGAGCCAATGGCAAGGATCTGGACCCAAGGCAGACTGGATCCTAAGTCTGGGCTCTCGACTGTTCATTTGTTTCATTGGTTAATATCCCATGGATCATTTGTACAATTTTCTTGCTCAGAGAAAAGCCTTTCTCTGATCCCAATCTTAAACCTTTAGATCTATTTGTTCAGTGTGTTTGCAGGGAATTAAGTAACTGGAATAGTCTCCGCTGAAAGCGGTTATGACTAAATTTGACATTCAGGTGTATGAAGCCTTGCCGATTTTATTACCAAGTGAAATAACCTTTCAGTTGGTTTTATTGGTAATGATATTTTAGCTATTTGTTCAATGGCAGATAAGTCCCACTGAAGTTATTCATGTTATAAAATGGAAGAAAAGTCTATTACTTTCACTAATCGTCTCTTAGGTTATAAAAACCTAACCACAGAGCATCCTGCAGATACCACCCATGGGACAGAGCCAGACAGGTGGGCTCCGGGCTAAAGCAGAGCCTTTGGGCACCCTGAGCTGTAATTTCAGGGAAACAGGGAGGGGATAGGAAGACAAGGGGATAGGAACTGTAGTAAAAATAAAGTAACCCGAGTAGTATCAATAGCCAGTCCTCACATGAGGCTCACTGTATGGAGCTGTTGTCTGCCCTTAAAGTGTGCTAACTTACTCAGCTTGGTCCTAGGAAGGAGGCCTGATTCATACCCCATGTCAGGATTATCTGATAATCTTACAGAATTCTAGGGCTTCCCTCGTGGCTCAGACAGTAAAGCATCTGCCTGCGATGCAGGAGACCCAGGTTCGATCCGTGGGTCAGGAGGATCCCCTGGAGAAGGAAATGGCAACCCACTCCAGTATTCTTGCTTGGAGAATCCCATGGACAGAGGAGCCTTGTGGGCTACAGTCCATGAGGTCGCAAAGCATCAGACACAACTGAGCTAAAAACACAAATGACCTCATCTTAATTTGATTACTCTGCAAAGTCCCTACTTCCAGAAGGATGATGCTCATGGGAACCAGGGAATGGGACCTGAACATAGGTTTTTGTGGCACACAATTCAGCTCATCACAGGTGCCCTGAAGCCCTGGCTATAGACCTGTCACTGATGAGAATATAAATCCACAAACAACACCATTTCCTATTAGCTCTGCGGAATAAAAACACTGGTTTGGGGTGACAGTTTGCCACTTTTTGCTTGGTTTGTTTTTCTCTGATTCACACGTATTCTTTCTCAGGAGCTAAAAAATCACAACCTAACTCCTGGAAATCTCAAGGTTACTCTGAGAAAAGAAAACGCTATTCATTTCTTTTAATATTTGGCAGTGGAAACTGTTTGATTGATTCTATCAGCCTGCATGTTTTGATGCATGTGTATCCTTTGCCTATCTACAGGGCAGCACTTGATTGTGGGGTTTGGAGCACCTGGATGCAATTAGCACCAGCCTCTCTTACTATCCATGGAGGAAAGGAAGATTGAAGCCCTGAACAGTTTTGATCCTTACTGGAATTTGTATAATTAGTCTGAAATAATTACTGAAAAAATCCCATGCTGAAAGCCTTTCCCCCCTTACATTTTTATGTTGACAGTGTTGGGGAACATTGTTATCTGCATCTCAGAGGCAAAGAATGGAAGCAAGATCTGTCTATCTGACAACTGGTTAGCGCAAACTCTGGTGGTGGGCTGTTTCTGCCAAACCACTCTGTTCTGAGTGGGCATCCATCTCCCCCAGCTGTTACTTCAGAGACGCAAGAAGGGGCAAGGACAGGGGACTCACTGCTGTCAGCAGGGAGGGACTTTTCCCCAAAAGCACAGGTGGGTCAGGGATCATCCCAAATATTCCGTTGACGGATAGAAAAACTAAAGTCCAATGAGACAGCTAGAGTGAAGATAGGTCTGAAGTCTGGGTCTCCTAATGATTGAAAACCCCAAACCTTGCCTCTATCTCACTCTCCCTCACCCCAGGGTAACCAGTCCTTTGCTTTCTGTCTTTGCAGGTTTCTCAGTTATAGATAAATCATGCATACGGTGGGCTTTCCCTGTGGCTCAGCTGGTAAAGAATCCGCCTGCAATGCGGGAGACCTGGGTTCAATCCCTGGGTTGGGAGATCCCCTGGAGGAGGGAAAGTCTACCCACTCCGGTATTCTGGCCTGGAGAATTCCATCCTAAAGGAGATCAGTCCTGGGTGTTCATTGGAAGGACTGATGCTGAAGCTGAAACTCCAATACTTTGGCCACCTGATGCGAAGAGTTGACTCATTGGAAAAGACCCTGATGCTGGGAGGGATTGGGGGCAGGAGGAGAAGGGGATGACAGAGGATGAGATGGCTGGATGGCATCACCGACTCCATGGGCATGAGTTTGAGCAAGCTCCGGGAGTTGGCGATGGACAGGGAGGCCTGGCGTGCTGCAGTTCATGGGGTCACAAAGAGTTGGACATGACTGAGTGACTGAACTGAACTGATGAAATTATGTTTTGCTTGCTATCTTACTGAGCTTCTCCATAAGCCAAGCTTTGTATTGGTCCCAGAGACTCCCCAGTGTAGGAGATGGAGATGGACATTCCCACAAGAAGTTTAAGTTCTAGGAAGAGCGTGATGCACATAATGTTGAATCTGGTGTTGCATTAGATCTTCTTCTGGATACCACAGTGTGCCACTTTCCAGAGGAGGTTTTTCCACTTTTTCGTGGTCTTATGCTTGCTCCTTGGAAGTAAAGTTGTGACAAACCTCAACAGTGTATTAGAAAGCATAGACATCACTTTGCCAGCAAAGGTCCATATAGTCAAAGCTATGGTTTTCCCAGTAGTCATGTATGGATGTGAGAGTTGGACCATAAAGAAGGCTGAGTGCCAAAGAATTGATGCTTTTGAACTGCGGTGTTGGAGAAGACTCTTGAGAGTCCTTTGGACTGCAAGGAGATCAAATCAGTCAATCATAAAGAAAATCAACCCTGAATATTCATTGGAAGGTCTGATGCTGAAGCTGAAGCTCCAATACATTGGCCACCTGATGTGAAGAGCCAACTCATTGGAAAAGACCCTGATGCTGGGAAAGATTGCGGGCAGGAGGAGAAGGGGACAAGAGAGGATGAGATGGTTGGATGGCATCACCGGCTCAATGGATATGAGTTTGAGCAAACTTTGGGAGTTGGCGAAGGACAGGGAAGCATGGCATGCTGCAGTCCATGGGGTTGCAAAGAGTTGGACATAAGTTAGCAACTGAACAACAATAACATTTAATTCTGCAGGCAAGATTTAGTTATTTGCTAACAGTCAGGGAACACAGGGCCCTACTTTCTATGTGAGAGATACTCGAGTTCCCAACTCAGAGTTATCACTGCCCTCCAATTCTTGTGGCCAAGGCAGAGTGTCACCCCCAGGCTGAGTGTCTGGTCATCTCACTAGTACCATACTTGTCACCACCCCTGCCTGCTGCCCTTGACTCTGGGCTACTCTTCCTCACTCTCTGCCAGGTTGTCCACTCTGGTCCCCTGCAAAGACTGGGTCCTGTGAGATGTACTGGTGTCTGTAGAGGTGGGGCCAGAATTGGCTTTGAGTTTCTCTAAGCATCTCTGCATCATGGAGTGAGGGCTGGGTCTGCAATGACATGAGGCCTTCCCATTCACATGAAATGCCCAAAATATGGCCACTAGACTCTCTGTCTGCATTATCACTACTGGGAGGTTTTTCATCTTGCTTTTAGATGTCTAGTATCTTTAAAAGTATTTCGGGAAAATGAATTTAGACAAGACTGCCACGCAGATCCTGCCTATTGCTTAATACCCAGAAACATATTAAACTCCATCTCAACGTGTAAAGCATGTCTTAGCATGCCAGTGAGATAAGATGCAGGCCCTCTAGTACTTTAGAAAATGTATGACGTAATTTGTCTCCTCTGTCTAAGCCAAGGGGGAGATGTTTTGATCGTGCAGCTGTCCTGTACAAAGTGGGACAGCCACCCAGGTTGAGACGGCTTTGTAATGAGTTCCTTCTCATCCTTCAAGAGCCGATCGTCTTCCAGAGGATAAAAGAAAAACCTGCCAAAGCTCTTTGGGGAATAATGTTGTCATGAATCGCTAACCATCAATCATGTCTGATAAGTATGGGGTGCAGGTTTTATATCCTTGAAATCAGTCTTTCCGTGCACCAGAGTCATAGCGCTGAACAAGCCCAGATTCAGAAGTGACGCTTCTTTAAATGCAAATCACTTCAGAGCCATTTTCCAGCTCCTAAAAAAAAAAAAAAAAAAGTGTGCCGTCAGCTCCAAGAAGCCACTCTCTCCTGACGGATAATTCCTGGACTCATTTGCTGCCAACAGTAAGTGAGCCGTGCACGCCTCCTTCATTCCTGCCCCAGCAGGCGAAGAGAGTGGTTACCGGGAGAGACGAGCGTTCCTCTCCAGGCACCGGGCGCTGTCTACTCAGCATCACGTGCGTGTGAGCTGTCGAGCCAGGCTCCGAGCCACAAATCGTCAGCAGCGGAGAAGGGAGTGGGAAGACGCGTTATCCATTTTCTGAGCAGGCTTTGGTTTGCCGGTTTCTCCTCTATCACAGACTCTCTGTCACCTGCACCTCTCTCCCTGCTCCGGGGAGAAGATGGAGATTCTGTCTTACACACGTGTGTTTCACCAGGAACACTAGATGGAAGTGGGAAGGGTGCAGTAGCAGAATCCCAGATTCATTATTCTCACACCGAACACGTATGGGCTGGATGTTGCAGCCTCGTTCTCGGGTATAGACTTGGAGATGGAGATTCATGCATTGGGACATATCTTAGGGACTTTGGCGGGGCGAGGTGGGGGGGATGACACCCATGGGAGGGAAAGGAGGTGGAAGGACTGAATACATCGAGAAGCTGACAAGGTCCTTGGCAGACCCTCTAGGATGCTCTAAGGATGGGCTGATTCTTCAAGGTGTCCCACATTGGGGAGGGGGTGCTGTGCCTTTATGCCCCCGTGTTGATAACTCGTGGGATGTGGCTGCCTTTGGAAGGAGGTGATGTTTTGGCCCAGGCAGTCACCCAAGAAGACTGAGGATGGACGGCTCTCTGCCTGGCACTGAGCCCAGGAGCTGGGGCCTCCTCACTGCCAGAGAGAGTCTGGACAGCACTAGATAGCATCCGTTAAACCTTGTGACATTGGGAAGCTCCGGGCTCACTGACAGCCTCCGCCTCCTTATTGAAAACTGATGATTATAAGGCCTGCTCACAGAGCAGTACAAAGGGATCCCAAACAATGGAGCGCTCGTGAAATGCTTAGCTCGGTAAGTAACAGGAGTGTTCCCTGATGTTGACTCTGGAAGATGAAAGAGCAGGTGTCCTTGTTTGGAGAAGGCTCCGATCTGGCCTAGATCCTACAAACTCAGTAAGTGTTAGTCGCTCAGTCGTGCCCAACTGTTTGTGACCCCATGGACTGCAGCCCACCAGGCTCCTCTGTCCATGGAATTTTCCAGGCAAGGATACTGGAGTGGGTTGCCATTTCCTCCTCCAGGGGATCTTCCCAACCAAGGGATTGAACCCAGGTCTCCTGCATTGCAGGCAGATTCTTTACTGACTGAGCTACAATCCTACAAGCTCTCTGCTTAAGAGAACAGATGCTTTATATATACATATATATATATATATATATTAAGAGACTATATATGCATATCTATAATTGCACTTATTTGTGATTTTTGGCTGAGCTGGGTCTTTGTTGCTGTGCAGGTTCCTCTCTAGCTGTGGTGAGTGAGCATCACTCTACCTGTGGTCGTGGGCTTCTTGCACCAGCAACGTCCCTTGCTGTGGAGCACGGGCTCTAGGGCGTGTGGGCTTCAGTCGCGACACAGGGGTTCAATCGCTGTGGCTCCCGGGCTCTAGAGAGCAAGCTCAATAATCGTGGTGCACGGGACTTAGCTGCTCTGGGGCAGGTGGGATGACCTTCCCAGACCTGGGATTGAACCCATGTCTCCTTCAGTGGCAGGTGGATTCTTTACCACCCAGCCAGCAGGGAAGCCCCAGGACAGATTTTTAAATGCACTTCTCTGCCCATCACAGCCTTGTCAGGAATGGAAGTTCATTCCCTGGTGGTGCTTGCTGACCTCTCCCCACCCTGGGGACAGGGCTGACTTTTCCGTGAACTCCCTTGGATCAGCTTCCTATGGTGGTTGTAACACATCACTGTAAGGTTGGCAACTTGAAACAATACACATTTATCCCCTTAAAGTTCTGGAGGTCAGAAGTGTGCGGTGAAGCTTACAGGGCGAAAGTGAGCCTGTCAGTTGTTCGATTCCTTCCGGAGGCTCTACGGGAGAATCCATCCTTGGTGTTTTCTGTCTTACGAAGGTCACGCTCTTTCCGGGGCTTATGACCCTACATCTCTTGCATCACGTGTCTTTCTTCCCCTGCTCCGCACGTCACCACCTCACCTTCTTCTCTTCTGTAATCAGCTCTCCTTCCAGCTTCCCTTCACAAAGACATTTATGATGGCATTTCAGGCTCACTTCATAGCCCAGGACAATCTTCTTACATCAAGATTCTTAATCGTACCTGCAGTGTCCACTTTTCCATTAAGGTAGCATGCATGGGATCCAGAAATTAGGAGCTGGATCTCTTTGGGGGGCATTATTCATCTTGCCACACACCCCCAACCCTTTCTGCCTTTTATAGACTCTTGGCCATCTGCTGGCCAGTGAACTTCAGGAGGACAGGGAAGTTCACCTGGCTTTTTCCTTCAGGACAAGCAAGTATCACACACAGGATGTTCCCACAGTACTTACGTGGTTGGATCCAAAGCTACTGAAAGTGAAAGTGTTAGGGGCTCAGTCGTGTCTGACTCTTTGTGCCTACATGGACTGTAGCCCGCCTGGCTCCACTGTCCATGGGATATCCCAGGCAAGAATGCTGGAGTGGGTTGCCCTTCCCTTCTCCAGGGGATCTTCCTGACCCAGGGATCGAAGCTGGGCCTTCTGCATTGCAGGTGGAATCTTTACCATCTGAACCCCCAGGGAAGCCCCAGTATCCCTACCCGAAAGCAGTCACTCATTGTGAGGAGTTAGCAAGCTGACAAGTGTCCCGTGGGTGAGAAGCTAAGATAAATGGTGTTTTTGCTCCTCCAAGAAGCAGCAGATTTGCTCAAGGTCATTAGTAGTCCTTCTGTGTCTTCCCCTGACTCCATGGCCAAGGACAACTCCACCTTCAGCAAACTCCTCTGCATGGGGTTGGGCTGCTGTACCAGTGTGGATTTGCAGGATTTCTTTCTGCTTACCTCATACCCTACTTCCACCTATAATTTTACATACCAAGGTACTAGTGTCTTGCTTTGCTCAGCTGCAGTACCAAGAGGGTCTTCCAAGGTGGCAGTAGTGATAAAGAACCGCCTACCGATGCAGGAGACATAAGAGACCCAGGTTCCATCCCTGGGTGGGGAAGATCTCTTGGAGGAGGGCATGGCAACCCACTCCAGTATTCTTGCCTGGAGGATTCTGTGGACAGAGGAGCCTGGCAGGCTGCAGTCCATGGGGTTGCAAAGAGTCAGACACAACTGAAGTGACTCAGCAACAGCAATACAAAGTAGAACTTAAAAAAATAATAATTTAAAGCACACTTAATTATTATAGTCAAAGCTATGGTTTTTGCAGTAGTCATATACGGATGTGAGAGCTAGACATCTGCTCAACTAGAAGGTTTAGCACCAAAGAATTGATGCTTTTGTAGTGCTGGAGAAGACTCTTGAGAGTCCCTTGGACTGCAAGGAGATCAAACCAGTCCATCCTAAAGGCAATCAACCCTGAATATTTATTGGAAGGACTGATGCTGAGGCTGAAGCTCCAACCCTTTGGCTACCTGATGCTAAGGACTGACACTGGAAAAGACCCCGATGCTGGGAAAGATTGAAGGCAGGAGGAGAAGGGGACGGCAGAGGATGAGATGGTTGGATGATATCACTGATTCAATGAACATGAGTTTGAACAAACTCCAGGAGTTGGTGATGGACAGGGAGGCCTGGCGTGCTGCAGTCCATGGGGTGACAAAGAGTCGGGCACGACTGAGCGACTGAACTGAACCAAACTTACTCTTCTCAAGGTGTCTTCCCAGGGATGAGTTTTGACTAGTTCTCGGGTCCAGGTGAGAGCTGGTTGGGTACTAGCAGATCACAGCTGAGCAGGGGTACAGATGAGCAGAAGCATGCCGCGGGGCTTGACGGGAGGGGAGGGGGCTCTACTGAGGATGAAGCAAGGCCAAGAGGCTGATCTGATGGGAACAGGCAGCTCAGGTCAGGGGCTCTGGAGAAGAGCAATTTCAGACCATAGAGAGTGTGGAGCTCTGGCATGAGGATTGTGGTTGCTTCCAAGGTCTGTCTGTCCCCCAACTCTGTTTTCCTGGAGGACCTCCTTGTCTCCTAGTTGCTGGGGGTCCTGTTGAAGGATAGTTTGTTGTGCTCTGATCCCAGGGCCGCAGGGAGGTCTGTGGTGCAGGCTGGTCAGTCTTATAACCCAGCCCATTGAAAAGGATAAATCGTCCCAAGGGGCAAAGGCCCAACTGGGCCATTGAGATGCTTCCACGAGTAACTTCATCCATGTTGAGAATGAAGAGTATCTTTTCTGGCAAGGGTCTTGCTAAGTCAGGAGCTGGAATCTGAATCTGCAGCTGATGCAACTTCATATCCAGGAAGATTTTTCTATAACGACCTGAAAGCTCCAGCCTGGGCATAGAGCTGAGTTCCTTCCATAGAACAGTGAGGGCCAGCCATATCCCACCCCATCCAGCTGCAACCAGTTCCACACTCCAGGGTCGACACTTCCCACCCCTCACTGTCCAGTTGCGCAGTGTTCCATTAAGGGCTTTGAGTCCATGAAGCACTGGGTCCTGCTGGATTCTCACTGAGAAAAAGCACACGCCATTTCTTTGAAGAATGTCTGCAGGTAGGAAGAGAAAGGCAAGCAAACAACTCACCCGAGAAAACAAGCTGAAACACACAAACTCAGTTTTGCCGAGAAGGGTTTTCGATGGCAGATGTCTGCATTTTATCAAGGTGAATCTGGTGGGTTATGATCACTTCAAATATGCTTGTACAGGTTGCCTTCTTTTTCCAAGGATGCTGGGAGATGAACTCAGTATCTGATTTAAAATAGCTTGAATCACGAAGTAAAATACGGTTAAGAGAAAGAGATGGCAGGAGCGAAAAAAGGGAATAGACTTGAGACAATGTAGAGTTAATAAAATATAAACTGGTTCATAAAGCTTTGTGTGGACCTTGTATTTTATCAATTTGGTTTTATGCGAACGCAAATCAGTGGTGTTTTGCTTTTTTCCTCAATTAAGGGTAATTCACACCGAGTCCTACAAAATTGGAGAAAAAGAAATAGTGTGTGTTAACTCGTATATACGGAATCTAGAAAAATCGTACCGATGAGCTTATTTGAAGGGAGGAAAGTGACACAAAGGCAGGGAACACACAGCAGGGGAGGGGAGGGCGGGATGAGTCGAAAGAGTAGCGCGGACATAAATACACAGGGCGGTGCCGTGTTGCTCGGTCATGCCCGGCTCTCTGCGACCCCGTGGACTGTAGCCCGCCAGGCTCCTCTACCCACGGGCATTCTCTAGGCAGGAATACTGGAGTGGGTTGCCATGCCCTCCTCCAGGGGATCTTCCCAACCCAGAAATTGTACCAGGGTCTCCTGTGTTGCAGGCAGACTCTTTACCAGCTGAGCTACCAGGGAAGCCCATACCTAGACTGCCATGTGTAGAACAGAGAGCTGGCAGGAAGCGGCTGCATCGCAGGGGGCTCCGTGTGGGGGCTCTGAGATGACCTAGGGGGGTGGGATGGGGGAAGGGAGGGAGGCTCACGAGGGAGGGGACATATGCATAATTAAGGCTGATTCATGCTGCTGTGTGGCAGAAACCAACCCAACATTGCAAAGCAATTATCCACCAATTAAAAAAAACAAACAAACAATTCTGCAGCTCCAAGTTCCAGTTTCTTGGGGCTGCTTCCCACTGGGCTGCCTTGGTTTGGTCCGTCTTTGGGGTGAAGCACAGAAGGCGGAGGAGCCACAGTACCCATGTTGTGGCTCGGCTCTCTTTCCATCTTTGGAGGAAACATTATGATAAAGCCCCTGTGAAACCAAGCATAATAACTTCGAGGATGAGTGCATATTATGCTTCATAACGAGGCCGGCGAGACACATCGGAACAATAGTCTGAAGATGCCTTTTCTCCGTCAGCAGTAACTCATTCCAGGGCAGCCCGAGTTCAAGGCGGAGGCCCACGGAGAACACTGCAAAGCTTCTTGGAACACTTCAGCCCGACAAAGAGAGAGCGTGCACATGCCACTCGGACCTTTCTGGAAATGAAGAGAAGTGGCTTCAGATACTGAATAGTTAACCAAGTGCCTCTGTTCCTTCCATCAAAGGAGAGGCAACGCTGATGCTGCTTTCTGGTTTCAGAGGGGACAAACTGAACCTTCATCAATTCTGAGACTCAAGCTAAATGCTAAACTGTCAGGAGTATGGAGGTTTGAAAAACATTTTCTGTATTAAAATAACAAGGATTTTTGTATGGTAAGACCTGGTGTGTGTGTGTGTGTGTGTGTGAGACCCTATGGATTTTAGCCTGCCAGGCTCCTCTGTTTATGGAATTTTCCAGGCAAGCATACTGGAGTAGGTTGCCATTTTCTACTTCAGGGGATCTTTCTACCATCCCAGGGATTGAACGTGCATCTCTTGTGTCTCCTGAATTGGCAGGCAGCTTCCTTACCAATTGGCCATGTAAGGATATTTTAAAATTTTTGAAAGGCCAATTGAAGAAATAATAAAGAAAGTATTTAGGAAGAACAAGAGTAGAAAACATTTTCCACTCTGGAAAACTGGAAGAGAAACAAATCATATGGTTATAGCTTTTATTTTTATGGGCAATATGTAAGAAAAATATACATGTAGGAAATGAGGGTGCTTTCTGCTATGAAAATATGGTAAAAGTCAATAAATTAGAGACTTCCTTCTATGAATTCATTTTTCACTGAATTCTAAATTTCACCAATGTAGTGATTTGGAGGAATTTTTGCTATATCTGAATTTGCATGAGCAGGATGCCTTCAGGAGAGGTGACTGCCAACCAGTCAGAAGTCATGATTATGCCTTCAACCCCTTCCACCACTTTCCCTGAGAGAAAAGGAAAGGTAACATCTGTTACACCAGGGGTGTTTCAAAGGATGTGCTTCCCTGCTATGGTGGGCCCTCGGATGGGTTTTCAACTCTGATGGCAGAAAGTGAAGAGGAAATAAAAGAGCCTCTTGATGAGGGTGAAGAGGAGAGGCAAAAACTGGCTCAAAACTCAACATTCAAAAAACTAAGGTCATAGCATCTGGTCCCATCACTTCATGGCAAATAGATGAGTGGAAACACTGACAGATTTTATTTTCTTGGGCTCCAAAATTACTGCAGACAGTGATTGCAGCCATGATATTAAAAGACGCTTGCTCCTTGGGAGGAAAGCTTTGACAAACCTCGACAGAGAATTAAAAAACAGAGACATCACTTTGCTGATAAAAGTCCATATAGCCAAGGCTATGATTTTCTAGTAGTCATGTACAGATGTGAGAGCTGGACCATAAAGAAGGCTGAGTGCCAAAGAATTGATGCTTTTGAACTGTGGTATTGGAGAAGACTCTTGAGAGCCCCTTGGACTGCAAGGAGATCCAACCAGTCCATCCTAAAGGAAATCAACCCTGAATAGTCATTGAAGAACTGAGGCTGAAGCTGAAACTCCAATCCTCTGACCACCTGATGTGAAGAGCCAACTCAGTGGAAAAGACCCTGATGCTGGGAAAGATTGAAGGCAAGAGGAGAAGGGGACGACAGAGGATGAGATGGTTGGATGACATCACCAACTCAGTGGACAACAATTTGAGTAAACTCCAGGAGATAGTGAGGACGGAGGAGCCTGGCCTGCTGCAGTCCATGGGGTCGCAAAGAGATGGACACAGAGCCTAGTGACAGAACAACAGGAGTCCAGAGGGTGGAATTTCAACCAGTAACTGTTTCCTTGGCTTCTTGGTTCCTGGTTCCTAGTTCTGCCATTCAATGCCCTCTTGGGAGAATCTGAATTAGATCCAAATTAAATGAAGAATGACAAGGCACTAAGCTCCCATTGGTTGGTGTCAGATTGTGACAGAAATGGTAGGCATGTAGTCTGAAAACATGGCCGCAGCTTCTGGATTCAGGAGGCGGCTTCTGACGTCTGCCTGATGCCTCAGCTGCAGTGGCAGGGCTCCTCCGATGTCAGCAGCAACCCTGCAGCTCTGTAGCCGGCAGTTCTGAGGTCAGCAGCACTGCGAACAACTCCTTGATTTACTACAGAGGAGAAGAGTCTGGCGACACGGGGGGCTTTGTTCCTAGGAGAGTCACTAGCGCCTGCTTCCCCAGCCTTCCTTGATGGTTTGTGAACATATCTGCAGGGAGCCGGCCTGAATGTACAGGCCCCTTACGGCCCTAAGAGAGATCAAAAGGTCTCTCTTTGTCCTGCCACCCCTTCTTGTTAAAGTATAGACTGGCATTTGTCTCCTTCAGGGAAAAAACACACCGGTGACCTTTTTGCCTGTTTTTCTGGTGCTGATAAGCTCATCATGCCTGAAACCTGTTTTCCATCTAATGTTCTATTGATGAAGCCTGTTTTCTATCTAATGTTCTAATGATCTTAATCATGTTGGGCGCTAGGGTAATTAATGCTTTACTGATCTTGAGTGTAGGAATTTAAAACATCTGTAGCTCTGCACGTATGCAAACCCTCAATCTATTCTTAGTAACTCCTGTTAGCATATATATAGGTGTGGTATTCTTCAATAAAGTTGGCGGAGTCAGACGCAAGCGGACTCCGTCCCTCTCAACCCCATCTTTCTCTTTCTGAGTCTTCTTTCTGAGTCTTCTTTTTCCTAGGTACTCTGGTGATTGCGTTCTTGACCAGTTCGTTTGCCGGCAGGCTCCGGCACATATCCTTTCCTGTATTAGGTTCCTTTTTACGGAAACCTACTGGGGTGGATGATGTTGCCAGCAACTAAACCCTAACTAGGGCAATTAGGTAAAGAACTGGCCAGAAATGAACTTCAAAAGACAGAGATATATTATTCCAGTTGCGCACACATATTTCTTTGTGCAAAGAAGACAGATCAAGAGAAGCACAGGCTTGGTTACAGGGACTCAGGCACATGGATTTATGCACCTCTGATGACACATAAGTAGCTACTGTCACAGCTAAGTGGGGATAGAAATCTCCAGGCTTTTCCATGAATAGCTTGATTGGGATGAAGCCACCTAGCTTTCTTCAGAAGGTTTGGTGCAAACCCAGCTGGACCCCATATGGGGAAATACTCCTGTCAATATCGTGACTGTAGGATCTTTGCACATTACAACAGGCTGGTTTAGCAAGGCTGGGGTCTTTGGCTAGAAGTTGTAATATGGGGCCTGTTAGTAAGATATGGTTCATAAATACGGTCATGGTCAATTCAATTCTTCTCACTCCAACGGCTGCCCAAATCAGGGATCATGAAAGCCCTCTTGATAAAATGCAGGTTCTCACTTTAAAAAGTCAGGGTACTTATGGTAGGGGTCACTTTTCCACACCTGAGCCTCATTAATGATGGTGATTGCAGCTAGCTGAAGCAGTGCTATAGAAATTATTGTGTAATATATTTTTTTTCATGGAGATCAATTGCAATGCACTTAGAAAAGTGGAGCATGTAGGGCTTGCACCAATCCCCTCATGCATAGTGAAACCGAGGGAGCTGCAGAGTTGCCTTGGGGGTGAGGGCGCCAGGCTTCCAGGTACGGTTCTGAATAATCCAATTAGCTGATGGTCTTAGGAGAGTCATTCACCTCTACAAGTCCCAGCCGTTTTGTTTGCTAACTTTGTGAAGTACTAAAGCAACTAGCTTCCTTGGTGGCGCTAATGGTAAAGAACCCTCCTGCCAAGGCAGGAGATTGGAGTTCAATACCTGGGTCAGGAAGATCCCCTGGAGGAGGAAATGGCCCATTTCAGTATTCTTGCCTGGCAAATCCCATGTACAGAGGAGCCTAGTAGGCTATACTGTCCATGGGGTCCCAAAGAGTTGGACACAACTGAAGCAACTTGGACAAAGTAACAAGCTCCTTTCACCTGTAAAGCTCTAAGATTTGTTACATGTATCCATTTGAAAAGTCTTTGCTTTTAAAACATGCCTTTAAAACTATTCATCCTTTGGATGAAAAAAACCTACCTCCATCAAGTACTAGAAAACTGGTCTTGTAGTGAAAAGAGAATTGGCCATGGAATAAAACTAGAATGTAAAACTTAGCTCCTGAATGACCTGACTTTGTGACCCTGGGCAGCTTAATGAATTCTTCAAGGCTCTCTCTCTCTCTCTTTTTTTTTTTGGAAATAACAGCTCTCTTATCTGTTCCCTGGGGTCATGTGCTGAGTAAATATAACATGAATTGACAGTTTTGAAATTCGTAAAGTTTTTTTAATGAGAAAACATGTTAAAGAAAAGGGAAATACAAATTACACACCGGGAGAGAAAATGTGTGCAATACAACTGACAAAGCAATCGTGCCAAAAATATAGAAAGTGGAGAGAAAGAGAGAGAGACAGAGAGACTGCAATTGACAGAGGAAGAAACGGAGAGATGCTAAACGTCATGGGTGACCAGGAAAATGCAATTAAAGACCATGATGGGACACCATTTTCCAACCATTTGGATGGCGATAATTTACAAAATCTGAAAATACCAAGTGCTGAAGGGAATGTAGGTCTGTAGGACTTCTTACCCACTGAAAGTGTAAAGTCTACACTGGTGCAGGTATTTTGGAAAACAGCATGGCATTCTCGCTAACCTGAATCATCCGCATACTCAGTATTCCAGTGCATGCATTTCTATTGCCCAGGAGGACACCTGACACATGGACAAAGGGGGCACATACGGAACTGTTTATGGCTGCCTTGTTCACCAAGGACTGGAGACATCAACCAAAGAATGGGCAAACCTCCCATCCAAAGTGGAACCCGTGACAGCAGACAAGATGGGTGAACTACCATCAAACACAGTTTCAAAGGATGCTAGCTATATGATATGAAGTTAAAAAAGTAAGTACTAAATGTTTACACAAAGCATGCCTTTTATACAAGGCAAGACAGTCCTTCTCCAGGGGATCTTCCAGACCCAGGGATCGAATCCAGGTCTGCTGCATTGCAGGCAGATTCTTTACCATCTGAGCCACCAGGGAAGCCCATTTTAGAAACAAAAATAGCTTTAATATTAATATAAATGTTAATGATACATAAAATTGAAGTAAAGCTACTAAAAGGTAATGAGAAGATCAAACATAGGATTCAGGGTGAGGTTGCTCTGGATGGGTGACTCTGGGGGTCTGTGGATGTTAGCTGAAAGTCATTGCTAAGGTCTTTGGGGAGGTGGAATTGTGGGTGCGTGTGGCATTGTTAAAAAAAACTAAGTGAATAAAAAATAAATCATGCATAGCTAATGATGAGAGTGTGTCATGAGGCGAAAATGATGGTTAATCCAATTCTTGCACCTGGAGTCCAAAATAAGAACATTCATCCGTAGCCTTCACAGCACCTGCTGCGTTTCAGGTGTATGATGTTATTATGATTGCCACCCATATGGAGCTGTGGCAGTTTCAGACACATCCACAGCTCTGCCAAACAGGTGAAGTTTGCAAACGGCTTCCTCTCTTTTGTTGAAGTGTATTTTTGCTCCATTCATATGATGTCAGTTCAGTAGGATCAGTCCTTGGGAAGCACTGCCTAAGTATGCAAGGTCTGAGGCTCTCCTTAGAGGTTCTACACCCTCTACGGCTCTGGACACAGATACAACCCAGACAGGGGCTCCCGCGGGTAGCTAAAATCTGACTGTGAGTGGACAGGAGGTAGATCAGAACTGAGTTCTTTCAGATCCTTGGATCACTTTGTTGTTTAGCTTTTAAGTCATGTCCCACTGTTTTGTGACCCCATGGATGGTAGCCGGCCAGGCTCCTCTGTCCATGGGACTCTCCAGGCAAGAATGCTGAGGGGGTTGTCATTTCCTCCTTCAGGGGATCCTTCTGACCCAGGGATTGAACCTCTGTCTCCTACATTGGTAGGCGGATTCTTTACCACTGAACCACCAGGGAAGCCCCACTTGAATCACAACCTCCTTTTTCTTTTTTCCTTCAGATTTCTTTAGAGAAGTTTTAGGTTTACAACAAAATTGAGAGGGAGATAACAGAGATTTCCTAAACACTCCTACACGTGTATGCTCTCTGCCATTATCAATATCATTCATGAGATTGATACATGTTTTTTTAACCAAGGATGGACCTACATTAACATATCATCAGCTCCCCAAGTTCAGGGTTTACCTTAGAGTATGACTTCACTTTAATCTTTCTTAGAATCAAAAACACCCTCTCTCCAATGTGATTTGGAGATTCATGTGCTATTTGAGTCAGACTCAGTCAGCACTTATCCCAAATCAACAGCTAGTTAGTTGGAGAGGACCCCATTCAGATTCAGTGAGGCCTCATCAGGTGGTCCCCTTGCCCCTGTCTGGCCCTTAGGACAATGGAGCTCATATAATCTTTTATTTTAAGAAGTATTTGAATGTAGACTCTATGCCTCCAGCTAGACATTCGTTCAAGAAATGAATGTTTCCCTTCCAGCGTGGCTTATGGTAGAGTGAAGGGGTCTCACCTGGAGAGTATTGTAAGCAGTGGTCTTGAAACTCTTGGTCAGGGGGGCAGCATGTTGTGGTTGGGAGGCAAGCTTGTATTCACTCACCAGCCCAAGTACCCACTGGGAACATGACAACGCATGGATGACCTTCTCTTAGACCCCATCCCACAAAAGCAAGGGAAGTGGTACTGATGTTGGTGGTCCCTAAGCAGGTCTTCCAGGCAGGGAGGTGGCAGGACCCAGGAGTACTGCCGATAACAGCTCTGAGCAGCCTCTGGCCTTGTCTGCAGTGCATAGCAATGTTTGCTTTTGTTTGTTCATTGTTTGGATCGGATTCATTGAGGTATATTTTGCATCATTATACCCAGTGTGTACATAGAGTAAAATTCACTCCTATAAGTGTGCCATTTCATACATTTTTGATAAAACTTACAATCATGTTACCACTGCTGTAATCAAGAGATAGAAGGGTTTTTATCACCCTCCAAAGGCTTCCGGTGCCCACTGTAGTTAGCCCTGGGGTGATTTTCTCCCTATGTAGTTTTGCCTTTTCCAGCAGGTCATACAAATGGAATCTTACAGTGCGTAGTCTTTTGAATGTGGCTTCTTTGACCTGAGGTAATGCATTTGTGCACTCAAATGGGAATATCTTTCCTTTTCTCCTTCGTTTCTCGCTTTTCTTCTTTTCACAGCTATTGGTAAGGCCTCCTCAGACAACCATTTTGCCTTTTTGCATTTCTTTTCCATGGAATGGTCTTGATCCCTGTCTCCTATACAATGTCATGAACCTCAGTCCATAGTTCATCAGGCACTCTGTCTATCAGATCTAGTCCCTTAAATCTATTTCTCACTTCCACTGTATAGTCATAAGGGATTTGATTTAGGTCATACCTGAATGGTTCAGTGGTTTTCCCTACTGTCTTCAATTTAAGTCCGAATTTGGCAATAAGGAGTTCATGATCTGAGCCACAGTCAGCTCCTGGTCTTGTTTTTGCTGACTGTATCAAGCTTCTCCATCTTTGGCTGCAAAGAATATAATCAATCTGATTTTGGTGTTGACCATCTGGTGATGTCCATGTGTAGAGTCTTCTCTTGTGTTGTTGGAAGAGGGTGTTTGTAATGGCCAGTGCATTCTCTTGTTGTTGGAAGAGGGTGTTTGTAATGGCCAGTGCGTTCTCTTGGCAAAACTCTATTAGCCTTTGCCCTGCTTCATTCCCTACTCCAAGGCCAAATTTGCCTGTTACTCCAGGTGTTTCTTGACTTCCTACTTTAGCATCCCAATCCCCAATAATGCAAAGGACATCTTTTTTGGCTGTTAGTTCTAAAAGGTCTTATAGGTCTTCATAGAACCATTCAACTTCAGCTTCTTCAGCATTACTGATTGGGGCATAGGCTTGGATTGCCGTGATATTGAATGGTTTGCCTTGGAAAATAGCAAGGAGAGATAAGAAAGCCTTCCTCAGTGATCAATGCAAAGAGATAAAGGAAAACAACAGAATGGGAAAGACTAGAGATCTCTTCAAGAAAATTAGAGATACCAAGGGAATATTTCATGCAAAGATGGGTTCAATAAAGGACAGAAATGGTATGGACCTAACAGAAGCAGAAGATATTAAGAAGAGGTGGCAAGAATACATAGAAGAACTGTACCAAAAAGATCTTCACAACCCAGATAATCATGATGGTGTGATCACTAACCTAGAGCCAGACATCCTGGAATGTGAAGTTAAGTGGGCCTTAGAAAGCATCACTATGAACAAAGTTAGTGGAGGTGATGGAATTCCAGTTGAGCTATTTCAAATCCTGAAAGATGATGCTGTGAAAGTGCTGCACTCAATATGCCAGCAAATTTGGAAAACTCTGCAGTGGCCAAGGACTGGAAAAGGTCAGTTTTCATTCCAATCCTAAAGAAAGGCAATCCCAAAGAATGTTCAAACTACCACACAATTGCCCTCATCTCACATGCTAGTAAAGTGATGCTCAAAATTCTCCAAGCCAAGCTTCAACAATACGTGAACTGTGAACTACCAGATGTTCAAGCTGGATTTAGAAAAGGCCGAAGAACCAGAGATCAAATTGCCAACATCCGCTGGATCATCAAAAAAGCAAGAGAGTTCCAGAAAAACATCTATTTCTGAATTTATTGACTATGCCAATACCTTTGACTGTGTGGATCACAATAAACTGTGGAAAATTCTGAAAGAGATGGGAATACCAGACCACCTGACCTGCCTCTTGAGAAATCTGCATGCAGGTCAGGAAGCAACAGTTAGAACTAGACATGGAACAACAGACTGGTTTCAAATAGGAAAAGGAGTACATAAAGGCTGTATATTGTCACCCTGCTTATTTAACTTACATGCACAGTACATCATGAGAAGTGCTGGGCTGGAGGAAGCACAAGCTGGAATCAAGATTGCCAGAAGAAATATTAATAACCTCAGATATGCAGATGACACCACGCTTATGGCAGAAAGTGAAGAGGAACTAAAAAGGCTCTTGATGAAAGTGAAAGAGGAGAGTGAAAAAGTTGGCTTAAAGCTCAACATTCAGAAAACTAAGACCATGGCATCTGGTCCCATCACTTCATGGGAAATAGATGGGGAAACAGTGGAAGCAGTGTCAGACTTTATTTTTTGGGCTCCAAAATCACTGCAAATGGTGATTGCAGCCATGAAATTAGAAGACACTTACTCCTTGGAAGGAAAGTTATGACCAACCTAGACAGCATAATAAAAAGCAGAGACATTACCTTGCCAACAAAGGTCCGTCTGGTCAAGGCTATGGTTTTTCCAGTGGTCATGTGTGGATGTGAGAGTTGGACTGTGAAGAAAGCTGAGCACCAAAGAACTGGTGCTTTTTGAACTGTGGTGTTGGAGAAGACTCTTGAGAGTCCCTTGGACTGCAAGGAGATCCAACCAGTCCATCCTAAAGGAGATCAGTCCTGGGTGTTCATTGGAAGAACTGATGCTGAAGCTGAAACTCCAATACTTTGGCCACCTCATGTGAAGAGTTGACTCATTGGAAAAGGCCCTGATCCTGGCAGGGATTGGGGGCAGGAGAAGGGGGTGACAGGGGATGAGATGGCTGGATGGCACCACCGACTCAATGGACATGAGTTTGAGTAAACTCTGGGCGTTGGTGATGGATAGGGAGTCTTGGTGTGCTGCGATTCATGGGGTTGCAAAGAGTCTGACATGACTGAGCAACTGAACTGAACTAAACTGAGTGCATTTGTGATGCATCCATGTGGTTGTTGCATGTGTTAGAAAGTTATTCCTTTTTATCATTGGATCATATTCCACTATATGGAGGTATCACCACCTGTTTATTCACTCGCCATTTGATGGGGCATTTGGCAGTGAAGGTTTTGGCAATTGGAGATTAACCTACTGTGATGTCTTCAGCTGGGGGCTTGCGTATAATATCAGATAATAAGTTGTTGCTTTTGTCTCTATCAGGCCCTCATTCAATACACAAGTAAGAGTCAGGGGCGTGTGAGTTGGACATATTTATTGTGATACAGGTTCCAGGCTATGCACATATATTTCCCCCTTTCTTCCACACTGTATCCTTATGATGTAGAGACTTATCATCTCCATTTTATACAAGAAAAATTGAGACTGGAAAGTTAAGTGATTGTCTGTGCCTGCGTGCTTAGTCGCTCAGTCGTGTCTGACTCTTCATGACCCCATGGACAGTAGCCCTGTAACCCGACAGGCTCCTCCTCCTCTTGCCATGGCATTTTTTCCAACCCACTGGAGTGGGTTATTTCTTCCTCCAGGGGATCTTCCCAACCCAGGTATCAAACCAGAATTTCCTGTGTCTCCTGCATTGCAGGAGGATTCTTTACCACTGAGCCATCAGGGAAGTAATTGTCCACATTCACCTAAATTTTTAGTAGATTTTGAAAGACCATCCTACAGCATAGACAACTATGTTACCCAAATGAGCCCATGTAGGTATGCTAACTCACCAGATAGGGAATGGATTTCCAGTCATTTTTTTTTTATCTGAGCTTAAAGAATCCTCCATGCCATCTGGTGTCTCGGTCCTGAAAGTTGAGTGAGGTCTTAGGATCCAAACCTCCTGAGCCTTCTGGGCACCAGACACAGAAGTGGCTACAGAGGAAAACATTTTTGCTGGAGTCAATTTCACATGATGCAGAATCAAAGATCTGCCTTGGAACATCTTAACTTTGGTTGGAATATGCTATTTGGGGGAATATTCAAGATTGGGGGTAGAGTTTTTTCCCCTTAAGATAAAGACCATGACATTATTAATATGAAATTCCTAGGGCCCATCCATGGCCCTTTCAAGAGGCCTTTGTAAGTGGTAGCTATGTAACTAAAACTCCATTAGCTTCATGATAAACTCATCTCTGGTGTTGTTTGTACTTATTGTCTCTTGACAATACCAGTAAATAATTTAAGAAAACTTCAGTAGGCTAATTCAACAGAGTCAGCTTTTAAAAATTATAGCTTTGATTTTTTTTTTAACAGTTCAGTTCAGTTCAGTTCAGTTTAGTCACTCAGTCGTGTCCAACTCTTTGCGACCCCATGGACTGCAGCACACCAGGCCTCCCTGTCCATCACCAACTCCCAGAGCCTACTCAAATTCATGTCCATCAAATTGGTGATGCCATCCAACCATTTCATCCTCTGTCTTCCCCGTCTCCTCCTGCCTTCAATCTTGCCCAGCATCAGGGTCTTTTCCAATGAGTCAGTTCTTCACATGAGGTGGCCAAAGTATTGGAGTTTCAGCTTCAGCATCAGTCCTTCCAATGAATATTCAGGACTGATTTCCTTTAGGATGAACTTGTTGGATCTCCTTGCAGTCCAAGGGACTCTCAAGAGTCTTCTCCAATACCACAGTTCGCCAATACCAAAGTTCGGCTCTCAGCTTTCTTTATAGTCCAACTCTCACATTCACACATGACTACTGGAAAAACCATAGCTTTAACTAGATGGATCTTTGTTGGCACTTTTTTTTTTTTTTTTTTTTTTGAGAAAAGCCAGCATAAAGCACTTTTATTGCAATAATAAAACTTGAAATTCATGTGTAGTGCAGGGGGTGGGGGTAGGCTGGGGGAGTAGGCAGCAATTTCTCTCACCAAATCACTACACAGGACAGCAAAGGGGTGAGAGGGGGCAAGGAGAAGCCAGGAAACTCTGAGATCAGCAGGGGGAGCTGAGCATCAAACACTTTTCTCTAAACAAGAAAATGTTAACGTTATGGAATGGTCTATCAGACCTAACGGGCTGAAGCCAGTTGGGAATTGATGAATTGATCTACAGCATGTGGAGAGGACAAAAAATTCTAATTTTAGTTAAATCAAAATAGAAAGCAGATCTAATAGGTAACATTTTACCAGGTCACAGACTCAGATGAGGACACTACCTAACACTTTTCTGTACTTCACTTTTACTATAGCTGGATTTATTTTTGTCTTGAGCCTCCTCTACCACAGTGACCACAACCAGTTGTGGCTGTTGTTTAGTCACTAAGTTGTGTCTGACTCTTTGCAACCTCAGGGAGTAGAGCACGCCAGGCTCCCCTGTCCTTCACTATCTCCCAGCATTTGCTCAGATTCATGTCCACTGAGTTGGTGATGCTATCTAACCAACTCATCCTCTGCCACCCACTTCTTTTGCCTTCAGTCCTCAACATCAGCGTCTTTTCCAATGAGTCGGCTCTTCGCATCAGGTGGCCAAAATACTGGAGCTTCAGCTTCAGCACCAGCATTCAGAATATTCAGGACTGATTTCCTTTAGGACTGACTGCTTTGATCTCCTTGCAGTCCAAGAGATTCTCAGGAATCTTCTCCAGCATCACAATTGAAAAGCATCAATTCCTCAGCTCTCAGCCTTTTTTATCTTCCAACTCTTACATCCGTAGATGACTACTTGAAAGACCATGGCTTTAACTAGAGGGACCAAAACTTCACCTTAGCTGATTGTGGACAAGCAGGCATTGCACAGCCTCCTCTTCAGCCCTCCACAGGGTCTTATCTAAATGTCGGTGTTAGTAGGGTGGTGTTAACACAGAGCCAGGGTGGGGTGGAGGTACTAATACTTGGTCCTGGGTCATCAACTCTCTCTGGCTTCCCCTGGATGCACTTCCAGAACCGCCCTCCTTCCACACCAGCATCCCCTGCTTCCTTCCTCGCCTGTTTTCTGATTGTCAGTCCTTGATCCAATGGCAAGCTTCTGGGGAATGTGCTGTCTTTCCAGATCAATCTGTGCTCCTCTCTTGGCTGCATATTCTATTGCTCCCTGTGGTCGGTTTGAGGACTTCAGGACTGACCAAGGCAAAGACAGGACAGTGAGATGACAGTACCACGTGCTCTGCCAAGTGGCCCTTGGACAGGATGCTAGTTCTCTAGCCAGAGAACTTTCAGGGAGAGCTGCAGGGGGCCACTGGCCAGAAAAGACAGAGGACAAGGGGAGTTCTGAGGGCAGGGGAGTGAGGGGGTGTACAAGTCAAGATGACAGTACTCAGACCTGGCGGGGGGTCTCTGGGTCGGATTGCTCTGAAGGGCGGTAGAGGGTTGGGTCTTTTACGTCACAGGGTTTCTCTTTTCTACAGCGGGCAGATGTTGGGTGCAGATTCATGGGATATGCTAATTAAGCAGGCTGTAAAAATCTGTGGATTTGGGTTTTATTGAAAGCAATTTAGGTGTGCCAGCAGGCTTTGAGCCAATGGTCATGTCCTGCTGCGAAGAAGCAAGGCAGTGCCGCTGTCGAGGGGCCATATGGGACTGATTTCTACAATCCCTACACAGCACAGGCTCATGCAGGAAGTTCTGAGGCTTCCTCAGCACTGAAAGTGTGAAAGTGAAAGTCGCTCTGTCGTGCCCGACTCTTTGTGACCCCACAGACTATACAGTCCATGGAAATCTCCAGGCCAGAATACTGGAGTGGGTAGCCTTTCATTTCTCCAGGGGATCTTCCCAACCCAGGAATTGAACCCAGGTCTCCCGCATTGCGGGCAGATTCTTTGCTAACTGAGCCACAAGGGAAGCCCACAATTACTGGAGTGGGTAGCCTATCCCATCTCCTGACCCAGGAATTGAACCAGGGTCTCCTGCATTGCAGGTGGATTCTTTACCAGCTGAGTTCTCAGGGAAGCCCCCATCTCAGTAGAAGTCCCCCATGACTTTTGCTTGAGTGATGTGCTTGAGTAGCAAGGGGACTCCAAGACTCCCTTCCTCTCCCAGGCTGTGAGTGCTTCTCCAATCTGTTCCCAATTGGTCTAGGCAATCTACAGCAATTATTTTAGAGTGAGTCACAGAGTTGGCAAGAAAGTAAGGACAATTAAAATGAGAAAAGCCAGAAAACCTGGGAGGTATGGTCCAGGACAACCTCAGCTCAATGGCAGAGAAAATCTCATGATTTGGGTGCCCAGTCACTGGGCATTCACACCTCAGATCCAGCTCCATCATTTTCTCCAGTTCCAGAACTGAATGATGTCAGATTCATTTGAGTGTAGATATAGGATCTATCCTTGTGCAAATATACACTAACCCTAATTATGCTTTGTTCGTTGGGTTGCCTGCAGTAAGTGTGATAAAGAGAATCTTAAAATTAAATCTGTCCCTGAAAATTAAATGTCTGGAATGTTCATCACTATCAATATTGATGTAGATGACTAACTCATTTACTTCATAAAAGTTGCCTAAATGCCTACAGTATTTTATACTTAATCCCTGAAAGAATGATGAAATTTTTCTAAGACATCTTATAAAAATTTCCAACTTCGCCCAATTTTTTTTTTTAACAGTTTTCCTTTTGTATAGAAAAGCAACTGTTTCCTGTAGTGGGAGGTTATTTTCCTCTCAATGCTGCTAATGTTGAGTCTATCACGGACAGATCTGAACTATTTCCTCAGGATTTATTGTTCAATTATTTCTCCCAGTATTCCGATAGAGCTTCAAAGAGGAAAATAATGGCAGAGATAACACCCCTAATGTTTGTCCATTATTCACTGTTGCTAGAACATGGATTTGTTTTATGACACACAAAATAATAAGCCATGTACAAGAATATTGGTTTCTATGTAAGTTTTTAAAATGAAAGAACTTTGCCTGAAAAGAAAAGAAAGTCAATAACCAGTGTAAAATATCTGCAGGCAGAATTTAAATCTAAGAGCTTCTCCTTCTTTGCTAAATCCATCTTATTTCTGGAGAGAATCCAGAACACTGATGTGAAGATGATTTCAATTTGAATTCTGATTTTCCAGACAATTTTGTTACAGAAAACATCCAATCTTTGATCAAATAATCCAAGCTCATTGATGTTACTGCTTGGTTCCTAAACAGCGAAGATGAAAATGATTGGAGTGAGAAATTGACGTGTGGGGAACCCAGCTAAATGTAAAGTCAATGACCTGTACCAGACCCTTCGAGTAAAGCATGTGCCTGTTAGATCCAATCAGAAATACCAAAGGTGTAGGTTTAAGTGTATGCAATCAGAAAGCTTCATCTTGTAAAAGTCTGATGAAGGAAGGAGTGAGAGTGGATTTGTGTGTGGGCATGTGAGGCCGCTGATGGAGTTATCACCCTGCATTCAGCAAATAGGCCCAGTGACTTTCAGCAGACCTCCACAACTGGCCGCACTCTGTCACGGCCCGCACCTGCCTCGTGGCTGACGTTAGTCACACCCAGAAATGGAACCCAGGAGTCGCCAACGTTTCCGTGGGCTGTCTGATAGACGATGTCTGTTTCAATGGAAAAGGGTGTGGTATTAGGAATGGCTGTGATATTACATATCAGATTTTGGGTCATCCTGGTAATAGCTAATAAGAGTTTGAACTCCTTCTATGCTCGAGCGCCACACTTGTATGCTGTCTAACTTAATCTTCATTCAACCCTAATTTTACCAGCTAGATGGGTCAGAGCCAAGACTCGAACCCAGATCAGTGATTCATCAACCCAAAGATTTCAGCAGCTGCACTGCTCTATCATTTTCTTTACTGTTAATCACCATGTGTGCTAAGTCACTCGGTCATGTCCCACTCTTTGTGACCCCACAGACTGTAGCCCGCCAGGCTCCTCTGTCCACTGGATTCTCCAGGTAAAGATACTGGAGAGGGTTGCCATGCCCTCCTCCAGGGGATCTCGCTGACCCAGGGATGGAACCCTCGTCTCTTACATCTCCTGCCCTGCAGGCCGGTTCTTTACTGCTAACGCCACCTGTGCTGTATGCTTAGTATATGTATGAGCAACTATGTGCTTAGTTGCTCACAGTCGTGTCTGACTCTCTGCGACCCCACAGACCGCAGCCCTCCAGGCTCCTCTGTGCATGGGATTCTCCGGGCAAGAACCCTGCAGTGGGCTGCTGTGTCCTCCTCCAGGGGATCTTCCCAACCTAGGGATCAAACCCAGGTCTCTGGCATTGCTTTACTCTCTGAGCCACCAGGGAAGTCCATAAATCACCACAGTTCTTTTCAAAGTCCTCATTTAGGATGCTACAGACCGTGTCATGTTGCTATTGCTTCAGAGGAAAAATTTAGAATACTTTCTAGGTAACCAAACCTCAGAGAGCAATATTGTTTTTGATAACTCTACCTTAAGCTCCTTCTGGGTCTGAGATGCCTCCATGTATTCTGATAGTCCTACTACATTTACTTATTTTTCTAAGATAATCTGTTCTCTGTCTATACTATTTGTTTAGATTACTGAAAGCCTTTCTAATGGAGCGAACTCTAGACTGTGGATTTTACATGGCTCATCCCAGCAATGTTGTTCATTTGCATTTGTGACTGATCTGTTTCACCCTCGTAAATGTTGTGAAAAAAAATGTGCGACTTTTTCATCTTCATTAAGCTCTGATCCTCGAGGGCAATCCGTCTTTAGGAGAGGGTGATGGGACCCACTTGCCTATAATAAATGTGTCTCATTTGCAGGCCCTCTATAAATATCTGTTCTCAATTGACTTCTTTAGAGTCACCCCCACATTTATTTTCATCAGTCTGTGTTGAGTTTTGTGAACCATGATGTTCCAAACTTAATGTCAAGCAATTACTTTTCCAAAATATCAATCTACGTGCTCCTGATAACAACAGGAACAATCAACAATTTGAATATACCACTGCATTACCCACTGTTTCACACATTAAAACACATGCTATTCATTTTAATGGAAAGCAAATTGCCTTTATACAATTAAAATATTTCACTTCAATTTGGCAAAAATGTTAATAGGAAGAGGGGATGTGAAAAAATTGTAGAAAATATATTTATCTCTTAAGGTTTCAATGTGATATCTTAAAGCTTCAATTTTGTAAATATAGTTGTTTTCTGAATAGATATGTATCAGTGGCTATGTACTAAGATTTCTCAACAACTATTGACATTTTCAACTGGATAATTCTTTGGTGTGGGTGTCTGTCCTGTGCCTTGTAAGATGTTTATCAGCATCTCTGCCCTCTATCCACTAGATCTCAGAAGTGAGCTCCAAAAATGTCTTCAGATATTGCCATTGCCAAATATTTCTTGGGGAATTAAATATCCCCCAGTTGACAATCACTAACATACAAATACGGAGCTTCCCATGAAGCTCAGTGCTAAAAGAACCTGCCTGACAAGCAGGAAACCCAGGTTCGATCCCTGAGTAGGGAAGATCCCCTGGAGAAAGAAATGCCATCCCCTCTAGTATTCTTGCCTGGGAAGTCTCATGGACAGAGGAGGCTGGTGAGCTAAAGTTCATGGGGCTGCAAAAGAGTTGGAGATGAATTAGCTTCTAAACAACAGCAAATACACTTACATTGGGTTGGCCAAAACATTTACTTGAGCTTTTCCATAAGATATTATGAAAAACCATAACAAACATTTTGGCCAATCCAATATATGCTTTGTTTGGCTTTGTTATTTTTCAGGGACCAAAGATAATAACTGGAGAGAAAAAAAAAAAAAAGCCACTGTTATCTTAACATAAAAATAGCATTCCTAAATAAATGACCACGTGTATATGTAGAAGTACACCAGTAAACATCAAATATTCATTGATTTAGGAATGACACTAAGTTAGCTATCTGTTGTTTCACAAATTACCCCAAAATGTAGAAATCTAAACAGTAAGCATTTATTACCCAAGTTTCTGTGCATCAGGAACTCAAGCTGAATGGGCATTTCTGGTCTGTAGGTCTCTCATGAGGTTGTAGGTCAAGATATCACCCACGGATCCGGTCAGCTCAAGACTTGACTGGGGCTCAAGAATTCTCTTCCAAGACACTCGCGTGGCTGTGGGCAAACTTCAGTTCCGCCAGGGCTGTGGACGGAGCCTTCTGCTCTTCACCACGCTGGCTTCTCCACAAGGCCACTCCCACAACATGGCGGCTGGCTTCTTCCTGCAGCGGTGATCCGAGAGCCAGAGGAAGTCAAGCGCTTCTCATAACCTGATTTCCGTCACTCCGGCCATAGTCTCTTGCTTTGCGGTGGGTTAGTCTGATGTGCCCGTACTGGACGGGAGGGGATGACCCCAGACTGTGGTTATAGGAGGCAGGGACGCTACCACCGTCTCTCTCGTGTACACACTTAACTTCCTTGTGAAGTGAGGATCAGGGGCCTTATTTGCTTTCTTGGTACAATTCCACAGCAGAGAACCCTTTCCTCAGCCGAATCTACACTTCTTCTGAGGGTCGGCCTCCCTCGCTCAACTCTTCCAAAGAACTCCCTCCGTCGTCCTGCCGTCAGCCTCCCAGCTTCCAGTCCAAGCTCCACCTCTTACTGTGCCTTCCTGAGCTCCTCATTCTGACCTCAAATTTCTCTTGGTAGGTCAAATTTATCTTGGGCCTGGTCCTAACCTATCTCTCAGGATTGTTGTGGAAATGAAACAAAGAAGCACATAGAAAGTTCTCAGGTGGTGAAGAGTGTTTGCAATGAAAGTTTCATATGCTCATCAACTTCCATAAAAGGGCAGTTGTTCACAGGAGTTCACATGTAGGGCTCTGTACTTGTGTTTTAATTTATTATGTCTAAGAACGGCTTATCAGTGCAGCCTGGGTTTTAGTCGCAGTGAAATTTGAGTTACTTTGGGAAAATGCTTGAGTTCCAAAATGTCTGCGTTGGAATGAGCTTTTGAATGATGGCTTATTTAAATTCAAGGGATAGACTGTGAAAGTGAGATTTGTTTCCTTGTACTTACTAATGACTTTAACTAGGATTCCTGATAGACCCATCCTCTTAAGAGTTCAGAAGAGAGTCCTACAATAGGAAACAAGAAATCTGGAACCAGGCCTTGTACCAATTGTTGGGGCCATTCTGGACAGGTGGCTGGATTTCAGCTGGCCTCATTTCCCTAAGTTTACAACAAATGAGACATATGGATGAGGCAATTTCTGAGGCCACATCTGATAAAGCTCTGTGCTCTTCATCTTGTTATAACAATAATGTCAAGTGGAAAACCAGTCAGTAAAGCAAAAAGAAAAGATTTTCTAAAGTACACCCTTAACTTATAATGTCATTTAGAAAGATTGCTAGTCCATTTGCTGAGACAGGTGTATAAAAATGTATTGAGCTATGATTTTTGACACTCCTTGCAAATCCAAATGGAAAGTTGTATAAAGTCTTTCTTTAGTAGAAGCCAGTAACTGTGGAAGGATGCTAGTAATCAACATATTTTGAAAACAACCTAGACAGCATATTAAAAAGCCGAGACATTACTTTGCCAACAAAGGTCCCGCTAGTCAAGGCTATGGTTTTTCCAGGAGTTATGTATGGATGTGAGACTTGTACTATAAAGGAAGCTGAGCACGGAAGAATTGATGCTTTTGAACTGTGGTGTTGGAGAAGACTCTTGAGAGTCCCTTGGCCTGCAAGGAGATCCAACCACTCCATCCTAAAGAAAATCAGTCCTGAATATTCATTGGAAGGACTGATGTTGAAGCTGAAACTCCAATACTTTGGCCACCTGATGTGAAGAACTGAGTCATTTGTAAAGACCCTGATGCTGGGAAGGATTGAAGGTGGGAGGAGAAGGGGATAACAGAGGATGAGATGGCTGGATGGCATCACCGACTCAGTGGACATGAGTTTGAGTAAACTCCAGGAATTGGTGATGGATAGGGAGGTCTGGAGTGCTGCAGTCCATGGGGTCACAAAGAGTCAGACACGACTGAGCGACTGAACTGAACTGAACTGAAGTAAAGGAGAAGAAGCAAACACTTATTTGCGTTTTCCTAAATGAATTGTACCCCTGGCTAACCAAAGAGTGGATGAAGAGAAGTTTTTATTTATAGACACATTCTAGTCAATAAATGAATACATTAGAATACAGCCATTGTATGATTCCAATGATTAGTGAATTCAGTCAATGAGCTCAACAGAAGGCAACAGAAGTCAACATCATAAGAAAAGAGACAGTCAGACCCCATGAGCCTTCTCCGGGAAAACCAAACCACCATCAAGGAAGCAGTCTTGCCATGAAGACTGAATCTGATTGAGCTCACTTAGATTCAATTATCTATAAAAAGGAAACACAGAGGACAACACAACATGTATATAAAAGCTTGTGGGAGCAAACAGCAAAACCCAATTTGTGGAAGACTCTAAGGAGAAATTGATCTTGTATCTTCTCCAAATATATTCTAAGGAAAAAGTGATGTAGAGAGAAAACTCTACTGATTAAAAGAGACAAGAGATTGACCAATTGATTATAGTGTGTGGATTACATCCAAATTCAAACAAGCTGTAAAAAATACAAAGAATACTTGTGACTTTAATAAGATAATTAGACTTTTTAATATTGACTGCAGATACTTGAAGATGTTAAGAAACTGTAATTTTTAAATATAATAATATAGTTACATCAAAAAAAGGCAGCCCATATATTTTATATACACTGACATTTATAGGTAAAATGATACATTTTCTTCAAAGTCATGTTGAAAGTAATATAAGGGGAACATAGATGCATAAAGGATGTGATTTGGAAGGGGAGTAGTGAAATATGAATGTAGGGGATAAATTAAACTAAGATGACCAGAAGGTTAAAGAGTTGACAGTAGCTATCAGAAACAAGGAGGTTTATCACACTTTTCTTGTATAAATATTTGGACTTTTCCCACAAAATTTAGTTTAAAAATGAGTACATGCCAGTAATTGAAAAATATTATTCTATCTTCAAATCTTTTCTGTATTTATAAAAGCAACTGAAAGTTGAAGTCTTTTGCTAAGTACAATCTCTGTTGTCTAGGGTGGTCATAACTTTTCTTCCAAGGAGCAAGTGTCTTTTAATTTCATGGCTGCAGTCACCATCTGCAGTGATTTTGGAGCCCAGAAAAATAAAGTCTCTCACTGTTTCCATTGCTTTCCCATCTATTTGCCATGAAGTGATGGGACCGGATGCTATGATCTTAGTTTTATGAATGTTGAGCTTTCAGCCAACTTTTTCACTCTCCTTTCATTTTCATCAAGAGGCTCTTTAGTTCTTCTTTCTCTTTCAACCATAAGGGTGGTGTCATCTGCATATCTGAGGTTACTGATATTTCTCCCACCAATCTTGATTCCAGCTTGTGCTTCTTCCAGCCCAGCATTTTTCATGATATACCCTGAATATAAGTTAAATAAGCAGGGTGACAATATACAGTCTTGACGTACTCCTTTTCCTATTTGGAACCAGTCTCTGTTGTTCCATGTCCAGTTCTAACTGTTGCTTCCTGACTTGCATGCAGATTTCTCAAGAGGCAGGTCAGGTGATCTTGTATTCTCATCTCTTTAAGAATAAGCAGAGACATTACTTTGCCAGCAAGGGTCCATCTAGTCAAAGCTATGGCTTTTGCAGTAGTCATGTATGGATGTGAGAGTTGGACTATAAAAAAAGCTGAGCACCAAAGGACTGATGCTTTTGAACTATGGTGTTGGAGAAGACTCTTGAGAGTCCCTTAGACTGCAAGGGGATCCAACCAATCCATCCTAAACGAAATCAGTCTGGAACAATCATTGGAAGGACTGATGCTGAAGTTGTAGCTCCAATACTTTGGCCACCTGATGTGAAGCACTGACTAATTAGAAAAGACCCTGATGCTGGGAAAGATTGAAGGCAGGAGAAGGAAACGACAAAGGATGAGATGGTTGGATGGCATCACTGACTCAATGGACGTCAGTTTGAGTAAACTCTGGGAGTTGGTGATGGACAGGGAAGCCTGGAGTGCTGCAGTCCATGGGGTCACAAAGAGTCGGACACGACTGAGTGACTGAACTGAACTGAAGTGCAATCTAAAATGGATTTACTTTATGAAAATTCAACTTTATAGCCAATAATAAAATGCTAGCTTTCCACCTAGCTTTAAGGGTTAGAATTGGGATATAAACAGTGCTATTTGGAGCCAGCTCAGGCAAGTTCATGAGAATTATTACATTTCTTAGTTGTTAAGCACAGCTCTTGTTAAAATCAAATTGTATAGTTATTATTTTATCAATCCCACTGTATTAAAACATGATAAATATTAAAAGCTCATTAACTGTTAATTATCTGACTGTGTTTTCCATTATCTATGCTCTTACAGGTATTTATATACATGTATTGTGTGTATGGAGAAGGCAATGGCACCCCACTCCAGTACTCTTGCCTAGAAAATCCCATGGACAGAGGAGCCTGGTAGGCTGCAGTCCATGGGGTCTCAAAGAGTCAGACATGACTGAGCGACTTCACTTTCACTTTCATTGTATGTATGCATGGAGGCAAAGCTGCATACTTGTGTGTAAGTGTGTAGTGTAGTATGCTTCTTTGCATCTCCATATTCAGTGATATCACAGTGGTTACTTGAAATTGGCCATTTTGGGAGTATTTACACCATGGAAAGTGTCCAACACTAAAATCCAGGGCTTTTTGATTTCACCTCCAAGCCAGGCTTCAGCAATACGTGAACCGTGAACTTCCAGATGTTCAAGCTGGATTTAGAAAAGGCAGAAGAACAAGAGATAAAATTGCCAACATTGGCTGGATCATTGAAAAAGCAAGAGAGTTCCAGAAAAACATCTATTTCTGATTTATTGACTATGCCAAAGCCTTTGACTGTGTGGATCACAATAAACTGTGGAAAATTCTCAAAGAGATGGGAATACCAGACCATCTGACCTGCCTCTTGAGAAACCTATATGCAGGTCAGGAAGCAACAGTTAGAACTGGACATGGAACAACAGACTGGTTCCAAATAGGAAAAGGAGTACATCAAGGCTGTATATTGTCACCCTGCTTATTTAACTTACATGCAGAGTATATCATGAGAAATGCTGGGCTGGAGGAAGCACAAGCTGGAATCAAGATTGGTGGGAGAAATATCAGTAACCTCAGATATGCAGATGACACCACCCTATGGTTGAAAGAGAAGAAGAACTAAAGAGCCTCTTGATGAAAATGAAAGGAGAGTGAAAAAGTTGGCTGAAAGCTCAACATTCATAAAACTAAGATCATAGCATCCGGTCCCATCACTTCATGGCAAATAGATGGGGAAACAGTGGAAACAGTGGCTGACTTTATTTTTCTGGGCTCCAAAATCACTGCAGATGGTGATTGCGGCCATGAAGTTAAAAGACGCTTACTCCTTGGAAGGAAAGTTATGACCAACCTAGACAGCATATTAAAAAGCAGAGCTATTACTTTATCAACAAAGGTCTGTCTAGTCAAGGCTATGGTTTTTCCAGTGGTCATGTATGGTTGTGAAGGTTGGACTATAAAGAAAACTGAGCACAGAAGAATTGATGCTTTTGAACTGTGGTGTTGGAGAACTCTCGAGAGTCCCTTGGACTGCAAGGAGATCCAACCAGTCCATCCTGAAGGAGATAAGTCCTGGTTGTTCATTTGAAGGACTGATGCTGAAGCTGAAACTCCAATCCTTTGGCCACCTGATGCGGAAAGCTGACTCATTAGAAAAGACCCTGATGCTGGGAAAGATTGAGGGCAGGAGGAGAAGGGGATGACAGAGGATGAGATGGTTGGATGGCATCACCAACTCATTGGACATGGGTTTGGGTGGACTCCAGGAGTTGGTGACAGACAGGGAGGCCTGGCATGCTGCGGTCATGGGGTCGCAGAGTCAGACACAACTGAACTGAACTGAAGAGCCAATTTGTCAATCATTTACCAGCACATCGCTTATACAATGAATCATTCATTTGGTTCTAATAGGAATAAAATGTGCTTGTAAGACAAACTTATGCAGAGAAATCCTGGAGAAATGATTAACTATCACTAAACCCCCTCATTCTCTCACACCTGTACATTTATGTGTCTGTCTCCGTTCTGTCTGTGAGCTTCCTGCAGGTAATCATTTACTCCCCAGTCTGTCCCCAGTACTAGCAGAGGGGCTGGTACATTGGGCAGGCCGAGTGATGAATAGATGAATCTCTATTCAGCATCTTCAGTGTGCTCATCATTGTGCCAGGTACTGTGGAGATGCAGAAGGAATAGAAACACTTTTTACCCTCAAAGGGTTTTTAGTATAATTGGGATACCCCACTGGTTGATTACCCCACAACACTATGTGCTAATATATTGGACTGAAACTCTAAGTTCCAAGAGAGTCTGATGGACAAGAAGATCAGAGAGTGCAGGTGTATTCAGTGAAACATGAGTTATCTTGGATGGATGCCCACTTATCTCAGTTCTCTGTGTAGGAACTTACTATACACCATGTACTATGCTAGGTAATTTAGATGTATTTTATTTAAAAGTGTTAATGATACTCTGAGATAGAATTACTATTTCAGTTTTGTAGGTGAGGGAACTGAGCTTGAAAAAGATGAAGTATTAGTACTTTTTCAGTAAGAGGCAAGGCTTAGATTTTGTCTTATACTATCTGCTTTCAAAGCTCAGACTCTTTAAGTGTTTCACACACTGTATTAAAGAAAGAGGGAGAATAAAATTTGTTCTTGAAAGATTGGTAGAATTTGGGGAAAAAAAAACAGAGAAAGAAGGGATATTTGTGTTTTAGGGAGAGAGGCATCGCTGAGGCAAGGTTGTGGGAAGAAAGAGCTATTTGTGAACCAGTGAGGAGGCTACCCTGGCTGATGACTGAGTTGGCTTTGGGAAAAGCATGAGCGTGAGGCTGCTTGAGGGAACTGATTTTTTTGAAAGCCAGGCAGAGGATTTGGCTCTGAAATGGGGAACCAGTAAGGTCTTTGAAACTTAACCTAAAAAAAAAAAAAAAAACCAAGATCATGGCCTCAGGTCCATCACTTTATGGCAAACAGAAGGGGGAAAAGTGGAAGCAGTAACAGACTTTATTTTCTTGGGCTCCAAAATCACTGCAGATGACTGAAGTCATGAAATTAAAAGATGCTTGCTCCTTGGAATAAAAATTATGACAAATCTAGACAGCATATTAAAAAGCAGAGATGTTACTTTGTCAACAAAGGTCCAAATAATCAAAGCTATGGTTTTTCCAGTAGCCATGTATGGATGTGAGACTTGGACTGTGAAGAAGGCTGAACACTAAAGAATTGATGCTTTCAAACTGTGGTGCTGAAGACTCTTGAGAGTCACTTAGAATGCAAGGAGATCCAACCAGTCCATCCTAAAGGAAATCAACCCTGAATATTCATTGGAAGGACTGATGCTGAAGCTGAAGCTCCAGTCCTTTGGCCACCTGATGCAAAGAACTGACTCACTGGGAAAGACCCTGATGCTGGGGAAGATTGAAGGAGGGAGGAGAAGGGGGAAATGGAGAATGAGATGGTTGGTTAGATAGCATCACTGACTCAATGGACATGAATTTGAGCAAATTCTAGGAGATAGTGGAGGACGCAGAAGCCTGGTGTGCTGCAGTCCATGGGATCACAAAGAGTCAGACGTGACTTAGTGACTGGACAACAAAGGTCTTCGAGCTAGAGAGTACTGTACAGATCAAATAATTCAAAGTACATTGGAAAATATACCAGATGAATGGGGAGAATAAGAATGAATGCAGATGTTGTAGCAGTAAAGATATAAAGCCACATCAGGCTGCAGTAGAATCATAGACATTTTGGGGGGACTTCGTGACTGGACAACAAAACTAGAATTTGGGAATTTGTTCCTAAATGCTTGTAATAATGATGATGAACTCAGAAGACAAGTTTCCATAGTTGAACAAGTAATGACTTTTTCCACTTAGTAATAATAGGACAAATCCAGTCTTACCCTAGAGAAGACTGACTTCTTTAGGTAGAATCTCTAGTAGATTCTTTAGGCAGAATCCAGCACTCAGAAGAAGGAAGGCACTCAGTACCTTTCAAGGGAGAGGGTTTGCTGTGTACGGTTAGCATCTTATGCTCCAGGGCACCAAAAGCCAGTGACAAAGCCACTCATCTTCTCTTCTACCGCTGCCCTAGTTTGCTTCCAAATGTCCTGCAGGGAGATGGTGTGTGTGAGTGCTAAGTTGCTTCAGTTGTGTCTGACTCTTTGTGACCCTATGGACTGTAGCCCACCAACCTCTCAGTCCAATGGAACTCTCCAGGCAGAAATACTGGAGTGGGTTGCCATGCCCCTCTCCAGGGCATCTTCCTGACCCAGGGATCGAACCCACGTCTCTTCTTTCTCCTGCATTGGTAGGTTCTTTACCTCGGGGAGAGATCCAGCCCCAAAGGAGAACCAGTCAGATTGTCAAACCACCACTTGCATTTAGTTTAATGTTCTTTATTTCCAGAAGTAGCTCATCCAGTGAGAAGGCGTCATACCAAAAAATCTGTATTTTTATTTCCAGGGAAGACTTAGAGATTTAATTATTCATCCCACTCACCTTCCAAATCTCTGACCAGATGAATTGTTTAAATTCATTTGAAATGTTTCTTAATGGCAAAAAGGAGAATAGTATACAAGGGCCATGCACACAGTCTCAGAAGCGTAGGGGAAAATGATGAGCAATCATCCATAATAGTGAAATCACAGCCAATTCAGGTTGTAAGAGATCAGAGGTGAGGATCACTCTATTGTACATTCAGTAGACCAAATGAAAAATGAGAATGTAAATTCCTCTGAAGGAAAAGACAAATAAATGCAGGATTGAATGAGACTAGTAGGTTTCAAAATAGCTGAGTAATTTTTAGGGCTTCCCTGGTGGCTCAGACTATAAAGAATCTGCCTGCAAGGTGGGAGACCTGGTTCAGTTCCTGAGTTGGGAAGATCCCCTGGAGAAGGGAAAGGCTACCCACTCCAGTATTCTTGCCTGGAGAATCCCATAGGTTTTTAGTCCTTGAAGATGAATTATATTTCTAAAGTCACATTCAAAATTGGTGCTTGCAAAAATGAGTGGGTGGGGATGTGTGGATTTTATTGACCTCTACAAGTCCCAGCTTACTAGCTATCTTACCTATGACAGTTTACAGCTGTCATAGTCCTAAGAAATATTTCTGTTCCCACCCTCCCCTTTGCAGAAAGAGTTATGATAGTCAATACATTAGTGGGAAGCCTCTCCGCCTCTACTAAAAACTCTTCACTAGATTCTCAGTGGGATTTCAGTGGAGTCCCAAGCAACTGGTTGGCAGGGAATAGGGGTTAAAGATGTGGGGGAAAATCATACCAAATAAAAAGATTTGGGGGCAGACAGACTGGGATCCCCAGGAGGAAAGGGAGAGGATGAGGTCACCAAGAGTGAGAGAAGCTATTGGAACTCACCTGTGCTGGGACCTTCAGAATCAATTCAGGGATGTCAGGGAAGGCTCTGTGTCCAGGGGTGACTCTGGTTGTGTCCACACGATCCTTACATCATCAAGTAACTCTAGTTAGTACAGTATTTCTGACAGTGTATTCTAAAGCAGAGACATCACTTAGCTGACAAAAGTCCATATAGCCAAAACTATTGCTTTGCTAGTAGTCATGTACGGGTGTGAGAGTTGGCCCATAAAGAAGACTGAGCACCGAAGAACTGATACTTTTAAATTATAGTGCTGGAGAAGACTCTTGAGAGACCCTTGGACTGCAAGGAGAGCAAATTAGGCAACCCTAAAGGAAATCAACCCTGAATTGATTGATGCTGAAGCTGAAACTCCAAAACTCCAGCCACCTGATGCAAAGAGTCGACTCATTGGAAAAGACCCTGATGCTGGGAAAGACTGAGGGCAGGAAGAGAAGGAGGCAACAGAGGATGAGATAGTTGGAAGTCAAGAGATACCTGGAGTAACAGGCCAGTTTGGCCCTGGAGTAAAAACCGAAGCAGGGCAAAGGCTAATAGAGTTTTACTAAGAGAACACATGGTCAGAACAAAAACCTTCTTCCAGAAACACAAGAGATGACTCTACATGTGCACATCACCAGATGATCAATACCAAAATCAGATTGATTATATTCTCTGCAGCCAAAGATGGAGAAGCTCTATACAGTCAGAAAAAAATGACCTGGAGCTGACTGTGATAATGAAGGACAGGAAAACCTTGCGTATTACAGTCCGTGGAGTCACAAAGAGTCAGACACTAGGAGTCAGGCTTAGTGACTGAACAACAACCACAGTACAATGTCAGGTTTTGCTTCATATTTGAATACATACATTTAGAACAATATTATATAAGAATATTTAATAAACATGGTGAGTTTCACAGGGACAGGGGAATTTCCACTTGAAACTCTCCCTGTCCAGCCTTCCTTCACCCCCACCACCGTTCTGCTTTCAACACAGAGCCCTGAGGTCCTCTGAGGGAGTCAGCATCTCTCCTCCCTCAAGTCCTCTGTGGCCTTTGGGAGCCCTGGGAGCCACAGCTACAGTCCTTGCACTGACCCCCTGGCCCCACATGATGGAATGCCTGTACTTCTTAGATTCCATCCCTCCCACCTCCCCTCCCTCTATATATCAGCCTCCTGGTCTCCTTACTGATCTTCTCACATATCAGACACACATCCTGTCTAAGGCCCCAAAGGATTGTCTCCTTGCCCTGAATTCTGTACCCCAGACATCCACCTGGCTCCCTCTGGCTCCTCCTTCAGGACTCTGCTCCACCTTCTCAAAACACTCTCCATCTGACCCTTTTTGAAAGGGCAACCAAGTCCATCCTGTGCACTCCCAAGTCTCCTAATCTGAATTTGGTATTTCCCCTCAAAGTTCTAATTATCTATATAAAGTGCTTTATCTACTGTCAAGTTTCCACCTACTAGGACAAAGGGGTCTTTTTTGATGTGCAAGGTGCTAGATCATTGTCAGGCTCATGTAGAAATGCAATACTTGTTTACTGAATTAACTCATTCACTCATTCATCTTCTGTTGGCCTCTGATGGACGTACTGATGCTGACAACAAGTGTTAAAATGTGGAGAATCATAGTGGTGGACCACCTTTGACAATAGTGAGATTTTCTGGGAGACAACCTACTTTCGTGGAGCTGAACATGAACACTGTCAGAAACCTCTCCTTTCAGATTCTGAGGACCTCTCTCTTATTAGCTGCTGTCTTCCTAGCAGCATATCAATCACTCAGCCTCCCTTGCTCACATTATGCTGACAAAGCCTGTTCCAATTTACATCACATCTGCAGTGTCTAATTTGTTCCCCATCTGAACGCTTGAGCATGCATAGATTTCAGTATTAACCATATTCAGCATCCTGTGCACCTGCCTACCTTGGACAAGCTTCAGTAAGATGTAACTCATGCCATGGGGATTGACTTTTATCCCACAGTGCCCAGCATGTGGGTAGGGGCTGGCTGTTACTTACTTAGCCACCTTGCCAGGTCTCAGCACAGCTCTCTTGACTGCAGCTAACTGAGCTCTTTTGTTGAGGAGCTTCTCCTTAACAACTTCTTAGAGGCTCTCGAGCATGTCTAGTAATGAAAACAGAAAGAATTGCATTAGAGCAACTGAATGTGCAACACAGAATCATTGCTGTCATTGTTTAGTCACTAAGTCATGTCACCTCTTTCATGACCCCATGGACTGTAGCCCACCAGGTACCTCTGTTCATAGGACTTTCCAGGCAAGAACATTGGAGTAGGTTGACATTTCCTTGTGCAGGGGATCTTCCTGATCTAGGGATCAAATCCATGTCTCCTGCCTTGGCAGACGAATTTTTTAACCACTGAGCCATCTGGGAAGCCCACAACACTGAATAGCTAATGGCGATTGAATGACTATATCTTTAAAAGTGAAAATCACTCAGTTGTGTCCGACTCTTTGTGACCCCACGGACTATACAGTTCATGGAATTCTCCAGGCCAATAGGCTGAATAGGCTTTCCCTTCTTCAGGATATCTTCCTGACCCAGGAATTGAACCAGGGTCTCTTGCATTGCAGGCAGATTCTTTAGCAACCGAGCTCTCAGGGAAGCCTTATATCCTTAAGGACATATGTAAATATCTAACCATAATGACAGAATGATTCTGGCATTTACTGGATTGTTCTATCAGAATGAAAGCCTGGTGAGGGCAGGACTGAGACGGTCTTACTCATCGCCGGGTCTCTGGGTAGCAGAGAGTAGGAAAAGAGTAATTCTTGCCAAATAGCTGCATGTTGTTTCACTTGCTGGGAAAGTTGATGCTCTTAATGGTTAAGAGGATGGGCTCTGAATCCTTGCCGGCTCTTGTGTTCAGGTGTGTGTGTATGTGAAGCTCAGGTGAGTTCTCTGTGCTGCCTCCCCATGCCTCAGTTTCCCCACCTGTCAACTAAGGGTGACACTGTTTCCTGTCTCACAAATATATTGAGAGGATGAGAAGCCTTGTATTGCACGTGGGACCATTTAGGACCTTGTTCACTCTTCCTAATCTGGAATCATGGGTGGGGTCATAGAACATTTTCAGCATGCTTTCCAGAAGGCAACTTGTATTCTGGGATCACGAAGCAGCTGCTCAATTGGTAGAAAATTTCTAATTGGAAGCTTCTCAGATGATTGGCTTTGGAGTCCCTGTGGATGTTTCAGCTTCACAAAACTGGCCCTGGTGCTGTGAATTGGCACGGATTTCTACCTGACCAGTTGTGACATATGAATGTGACCTATGTGCTACTGTCTAGATCTTGGACTGTGATGACCTTGGCCTGAGATGGCTTCTTCCCACATGATCATCTCCGTCAACCTTTATCTTGCCTGACCTTGGCCCCGTGCCTTTGCTGAGAGGCTCTGCTGACACTGAGCTTATGTCACCTGTCACAGAGCAGTCTTGCCCCACGTTCTCAGTGCTTCTCTTGTTCTGGGATCCTGGTTCTGCCATCTCTATACCTAAGCTCCCCCACAGTAGGTGTTTTATACTATAGTTTGCCAGAATGGTCATATCCATGTGGTGAGGCTGATGCTGTAAGTGAAGTCCATTCTTACCGGCTGGGTCTAAAGTGTAGGCTCTTTTCAGACTTAGAATAAGCTATCAATGCCAATAGTGCAAGCTAGTTCTGCTTCCAGCTTCACTTTGTAATTAGTACTGCCAATTTTGATCTAGCAGAGAAAAGAGTTCTGAGTCTGTGTATCTTTAACAAGAATGCCCCTCACGGTTCTGAGCTGTTTACAAGAAACAGTGCTGCACCGTCAGATTTCCCCAGGTTATATGCCTGGGAGTTGCATTTATACGACCTTGGAAAGCCCACATTTGGCAACTATAAGTGGAGAGCCTGGCTTACCTTGATCTTACTGTGACTAGGAAAGTACCCTTCATTTCTCCTACTTGCTATAGTGATGTTATAGTCT